>NW_024062201.1:0-368644 GCF_006381635.1 Hibiscus syriacus
AAAACGGATGGGAGATCTCAAATACATCAATATAATACAGACACTGATTACAAAATAAATTTATGTCTGAATACAAAATGGGTCCATAATAGTACATGTCCTCTAAAGATGACTCAAGATGTACTCTAAAGATCTTTGCTGGTCTAAATTGCTGCATTGGAATGGTTGGTGACGATCCCCTTGGATTGTTCTAAGAACTTGTACACGGAAACACATTCCGAACGTTGAGCTTGCGAGCTTAGTGTCTCACTAATAATTGTATTATACTACATGCATTCACTAAATAAGATAGTTGATGACACAAGTCCAAACATGCAAAACTATTAGTTAACTACTGAGTACGCATCATGGTATAGCTCAAGGTTCTTCATCTCCGAGCTCACGCACCCCTCTAGCCTTTCTGAGATACCGTCGTGTATCTAGGGTGGATCTAGAGCTGCATCAAAAATGTATGCCCGTCAACTCACTCTGTGAGTCTTGGAGCATCTACGTCCAGTCGGCTACTAAGTGTCTTGGCACTAACTTTGATATCCACTGACTGTCGTAATTTTGCTAAGGAACTCAGGTGCCCTGACTGTTTTCCGAGCATCAAACATGCTAGTTTATGTAACCATAGTTATTATTGTTTCTACTATTTTGATATTTATTATTGCTCTCGCTTGAAGTCTTATTTGGTGTTGTTTCGAGTATATGGAGTACCTCCAGTCTGATCCCTTAATCCTTGAATCATTTTTCCAAAAATGGTCGTGGGTCTTTGGTATCGATACCCACCTACTAGTATCGATACTCTCTGATTGATATGGTTTTTGGGTTAAGGTAGTTTCGATACACTAGGATGAGTATCGATACTACGGTATTGGGGTATTGATAACTCTGTAAAAAGGTCACATTTTGGGATATTTTCACTTAAGTTATTGAATGTTTAAGAGCTCATTAGACCATGTAGATGCATTTAGAAGCATTTAGTTGTATGTGATATAATTCGGTTTACCGTGGCATTTTAATTTGTCATCAGTGCTACCTTATGGTAAAGGTGCTTGTTTTGATGTGCAGGAATTGAAAGCAATGAGAAAAGGAAATAAAATGTCGTGACATAAGGGATTGCTGAGCAAAATGAAATTGCCAAGTTCGATTGGCATTTCGATAGCGCTTAAAGTGCGAGAAATATTTTTGAAGCCAGCTGTCTCTGACTTTTTGAGAGCTCTGCCCAAGAAATCTGCCTCGAAGATCCGCCTGGAGGTGTCGGCGCTGCTACAACTGATCTTGCTGACACAGCCACCTGCTCTGCAGATCCTGTCTGTCCTTGGGTGCCTGCAGCGGGATCATGCTGGGTACTCAGTCGACAACCCAGACATGGATCACTGCTATGCTCTGCCCAATACCCACGTGATTTAAGCATGGTATGGGGTATCCTAGGAATTTTAACACCAAGTCATAGGGTTTTTCTCCCCTATAAATAGAGGATGAAGCCACAATGAAGAAGACTTTGGTTCCACCCATATTTGAGCTTAAAAAGTTAGAGAGAGAAAGTCTTATCTTTCTCCATCAATCTTACTTTCCGTGTATTTCTCCATGACAAGCCTGCGGAGGGGCGTTCTAGGCATCCGAGAGGAGCTAGTTCGCTGGGGGCAGTTTGTGGTGGTCGAGGGAAGCTTCGGCAGTGTACGTCGAAGGTTTTTCTCCTTCCCTTAGTTCTTTGCTTTCATATTTTGTTATTTGGGTTGTAAGGAACGGATAATCTTGCTTTGTGCTTGCTTATTTCGAACCCAACCATGAACTAATCCTTTGGTGGGAGTTCATTTTGGATGTTTAAGTTTTATTTCAATGAATGGTTGATTTTTTCTATGCTATATCTGTTTTGTTTATGGAGTTTAAGGCCTTAAGGTTGTAGGAGCTACGAGAGTAGCCATTCCTTAGGAGATTCTTAGGGTTCGAGAGAATACCTAGGTAACATATCCTTAGTGTTCGAGAGAAACTAGGGAAACTACATAAACAAGGGGTTCTAGGTAGTAACTAGGCCTAATCCCTTAGAGAAAAGGCTAGGATTTCATTCGACTAAAAGGAGTTGTGCATGAACGATAGGTTATGTAACACCCCAACCCGTATCCGACCCGGATACGAATCCGAGGTGTCACATTGACCTTTTAAAACATGTACTTGTATAAAATAGTGAGTAATTTAAAACTTTTATAACATATAAATGACTAATTTACATAAAAGACATTTTCATTATTACAAAACCAATCAGAGCATGTATCTTTCCCTTATTATTTACATATAACTATTCGAAACATTTATAAAACTGTTCATAGCTTAAACAATAGATTCTTTTGAAAACATGCCAACTAGAACTTTATATACTAAAATACATATTATTCACATCTTTTCTGATCTGACCTTTAGTAAGAAGAACTGACCTGTCTTGCTCCACATTGCTCTTTACTATTCTCAAAACCTACGTGTAAATCACTTACATGCTAAGTCAAAGACTTAGTGAGGAATACAAACATATAAGGTAAACGGTAATTAATAATCATTCCTAAACAATTACTACTATCATTTCATACCACTCATACTTTTACATATAACAAATATATGCATACATATATGTTATTACCATTTTATATCTTATCTCATGTTCCTATGATCTCTTATGTCCATATCATATAACATATACCATAACCAATTGCACATATGCATATCATGTCATGTACAATATATATACTATCATAAACACGTACACCCAAGCAATTATATTATCATCTTCATTTCTTTCTTGTTTTATCACTATCATTGATTACTTCATCATATGGTCTTATAAGTTACCATTTGTACAATCAATATCACACATGAAATTCCACAAGGAAACAAACATATTATCATATCACTTTTAATATTATCTATTTAATAGCCCATGATACACATGTGAGAACTAAAGATATACGAGTACATAGAGGTTGTGCACTAATGCTGTCACCACAGCTCATATAATTGCACTGAAGTGCCACGTAGAATTGCACTGGAGTGCCGCGTAGAATTGCACCGTAGTGCCATATAATAATGTCCATAAGGACCATATATCATTCATTAAGAATCATATACATATACTAGGGACCAAGTATGTGTCTCACCAGACTTCACACATGTTCCAAAAAATACATATATGTCCCGAAGGACCACATATCATTCCTTAAGAATCATATACATATGCCAAGGATCAAGTATGTGTCTCACCAGACTTCACACATGTTCCAAAGAATACATATATGTCCCGAAGGACCACATAGACCCTCGACTCTTGGCATGCCAACTATACCCCTAGCTCTCATGACACATAACATGGGAATTATCTTTTATATCCTTTTACATATTCATGTAACCATATTATATATCATATAAGCTCATGGTTTCATTCACATATACATGTAATCACGTAGTTCATGTCAATTCTCATATGAGTTCATATTCATATAAACATATCATCTTACAATACATACAAAACATATCAATACCTATATTCACATATACCTATCATTTCATTATCCTTATTATTATTCTTATCATCACCATTAATCCCTTTTACTTACCATATTCATATCAATAACACATATACTCATGCACACATATAAATCATAACAAATACATACTTCTATGAATTCATGTTTTTCACTATTGGAAATAGACTTATCACAATTCTTATTTTCCCCTTGAACCTCATATACTAGAGAATGTGCACTCACCTTAGCTTTGCTTTGATTCGATTATAATCCTTCAATTGATCCGAAACGGGATCACGTTCTATATCTACATCATCATCATAGATCTATTAGTATTATATAACTAATATACTCTAATGGTTCACTCTTTAGACTAAGAGAAAAGGCAATTTTCTTTTAATGAAGGTATGCATCGATGCACTACTGATGCATCGGTGTATAAAATGCATTCGATGTTTGTTTATTACTGGGATGCATCGATGCACTACTTATGCATCGATGCACGAATTGCATTCGATGTATTTATTTTAAAAGAGTGCATCGATGCACTTCCTGTGCATCGATACACTTTCAAACGATTTCTGGGTTTTAACCTTGATGCATCGATGCACTATGAATGTGCATCGATGCACTCTGCCCAGAACCTCTTTTTGAACCCAAAAATTCATTCTTTTTGGATTAAATCCTTCATATTTCAACCCCTTTCATATTCCTAACTTTCATATACATACTTAAACTCATTAATATTCATTTATCTCTTTAACCTCTAAATTCCATCTTTCATGTGGAAATTCAAGAATCATACTCAATTTCTAACATGTTCCAAATTCCATTCAATTGCTTCTAACTTCTTAATTAGACCCTTGACAAGTCAAATCAAACTTTAGAACTTCAAAAACCTTTTTATAACAAAAGTTTATTTATAAACCCTTAATATAAATTCCTTTCTAATTCTCCCTCTTTGGTGTTTTAAACTTATATAAGCTTTCCTTAAGCTTATATAACCCTCAAAGACTCAAATCTAACTTAAAACTTTCAAGAAATCAAAAGCTAAATCAAACTTACCTTTGCTATTGGCTTCCACGTAAAGAAGAAGAAGAAAGGAGAAGAGAACTCTGGAGAATTCTCTCCCTTTCCACGTATTTATCCTTACCAATCCCATTTTAATTCATTTCTTGGTCAATTGACCTTTTTGCCCTTTATTTCCTTTAATAATTACTAAATAACCTTCATCATATATATCCAATAATCATTGAACTATTTCATTCTTCTACTTTAGTCATCAAATTCTGAAACTTTACAATTTGGTCACTAACCCATAATTTGGGATGTTACAAATCTCCCCTCCTTTTAAAAATTCGTCCTCGAATTTTCACTGCACATCCTGAGAAGAACATATCTTCTAACGTTCTCATGCTGCTTTCTGAACTTAATCTTTTGTATCATCTTTAATAACTTGGTTCTTATCTTTTCAATTATTCGACTACCTTTTTACTTTATATCTCCTATCATGTCACTTATCAGATAGACAATAACATTAATTCTTATTACTCAAACTCATAAATCAATCAAATTCCCTGTCAATCTTCAATTGTCTTTCAAGAATCACCAAAATTTTATTTCATCCTTACTTGACTGACTCCAAAACTTCCTTAATACATATAAATTTTATTTCATTTCTCTGACTACATCCACTTGACCAAGAAAC
This sequence comes from Hibiscus syriacus, assembly GCF_006381635.1. Lineage (NCBI taxonomy): Eukaryota > Viridiplantae > Streptophyta > Magnoliopsida > Malvales > Malvaceae > Hibiscus > Hibiscus syriacus. The sequence continues at coordinate 5,206 of NW_024062201.1, forward strand.
ATAACCTTAAATCTTCATCATAACTGATTAAACATACACTTTGCAAAACTAAACAATTTCTCATATTACCTGACATACCTTTCTTACTTCTGGTTAAACTTATAACCTATATCTCAACATAATCTTTATCACATCTAATTCTTTAAACTTCATCCTTTCATTTTCTTCATAAATCAAAATCTTCTTATACACCAATCGTATCTTTTTTCATGTTCACATACTCTTTTCCTATCACTAAACTTATCTCTGATTATCAGTCTTTATTATATCTTTATAACTTTACTAATCAACTTCACTTATACCAAACCTCTTTCTTATCGTATCTTGCTTGTATTTTCTTCCTTCAAAATTTCTTTAAAACACATAAATATTTATCTCCTTGCCTATATCATATCTATATGATCAAAATACACAACCACATCCAGATTCGTATCTCATTTAATTAACTTACTTTATATTTCCTTCAAATCTGATAATTCTAACATCCATGCCATTACAGCTAATTAATAACAACTTTTCAATCTAGGGTGTAAGCCCTGATCAAATTAATCTTACACATCATTTCAGTTAAAATCAACCCAGTGTAATTCACTTATTGAACCCATACTCTCATTCATATACAGTATTATGCATTGTTTTATTACCTTTCATTTCAATGATTAAAATACATAATCATATCTCAATCCACACCATACATAATTAGCTTACCCTGAAATCATCTCTAATCCTTTAACTTTAATACACTACTATCTTATAACTCTGTTAGTCAACATCGATTCTTCCAATCTAAAACATAAACCTTCATCGAACCATTCATATACATTCTTTGCAGTTGGAATTATTTCAACAATAGTTTACTCAACTAATTAAATAACATTCAATCTCATACACCATGTCATTTCCATTATTCAAGCTTAACATTCTAACTTCCTTTATTTATAAACTGATCATTGATGTACCCATATTTAAACTCTTCTTATCAATCCTTAGTTTTACTCAAACATTGAATCCTCACTTCCTTCACTCTATCACTTTACTATAATCACAGTATACAACTGTATCCAGATTCACTTCATATTTGGTTATCATAACCTACCATATCTTGAAATCTTGTAATTTCAATACATTCCGTCCCATAATTGTTAGCCCACGCTAACTCTTTCCATCTTAAATACAAAAACAATATCTACCTACATTTAAAAAATACTTCTTATCCTTCACATTATTTAGTTTCTAACAAAACACTTAATCCATTCCTTGATCTTTATCCATTTATCCTTTTATAATCCGCATTGTCTTATACATAACTAAACCATATCATGTTCTTCATACTCCCATGCTCTTTTATATCACATATTTATCCTTAACTATCACTCCTTATCACATTTTCATTACTTTAATATTCAACTTTACTTGCACAAAACCTTATTCTTTACCATTCTTATACTTATGTTTTCTCCACTTGTAAAAAAATATCACCAGATTTCAATACTCATCTAATCCATTTAAAATACTTTTTCTGCTTCAAATTACATAACTTCTGAAAGAGCTTTTAACCCAATTCACAAGGGTTATCTTTAACCTTGACTTATCCTCAATTAACTCTTTGTTTAATCTTTCAAGATCAAACCTACTGTTGGAGTCTGTCGAACTCGAGTCTGTCGAACTCTCATCTGATTTGATTATCTGACGGAGAATACAACTAATTCATGTATGGTTTAAAGTTGAACCAGAATCTTTACATTTCTTTGATGGTGCTAAAATTCTATGAAGCACTAATTCTCTAATCATCTGAGATTTTATTTCTCCAAACTTTTCGTTCTGAGCTTTTTCTCTTTAAAGCTTTAACACAATTAACCATTTCTTGAAATGATAACAAATTCAAAACCAGTAACACTCTTTTAATTTAAGGCGCAAGTCCTAACAACAAATCACATGTATCATTTTCAATCGGAATTAACTCAGCATCAATTCTGCTTAGCTTAATAAACTTATAATCATACTCATACAAGGTGTAATTCCCTTGTTTCAAGCTCGTGTATTCCAGTTTCATCTGTCTTATAAACTGGTCATCAATGCACTCATTCTTGAACTCTTATATAATTCTAATCACATCATTTAATCTTTTAATGTTCTTATGGTGACAATTGTCCACCATACTCTAACTTACCAAAGTAGTAACAAAACTACTCAATTCAACATCTCCATTTTGAAGAAATAAAACCTTCTATCATATCATTCAACCAAAGGTCTATAACAATAGAACCTTCCTCAAATCCACCCTTGAACTTGGGTGCTCGCAACTTTATCAACTAATTTGATACATTCATTCTATGAGTTAAAGAAGTATAAATTGAAAACACATCAGAACATTCTTCAACATGAAGAATAATTTTCCAAATTTTATACAGGCATTTCCTAAGGTGTTCGCTCTTCTCCCTGCCTGGCCAGGGCAGGTGAATTCTATTACCTTCAGGTTTATTACCTTTCACTTCTTTCGAATCTCTTATTATCATATTTCTATTATCACATAATAATATATCTTTATTAGCAAGACAACATACTCCTTACACTATCAGATCAGAATTTTCACTTTGAGTTGGCATGTACACTTTTTAAAACACTTCTGACTTTGATTTAAGCCTAGAATCGACTAAACCGTAGCTCTGATACCATTAAATGTAACACTCCAACCCGTATCCAACCCGGATACGAATCCGAGGTGTCACATTAACCTTTTAAAACATGTACTTGTATAAAATAGTGAGTAATTTAAAACTTTTATAACATATAAATGACTAATTTACATAAAGAAATTTTCATTATTACAAAACCAATCAGAGCATGTATCTTTCACTTATTATTTACATATAACTATTCGAAATATTTATAAAACTGTTCATAGCTTAAACAATAGATTCTTTTGAAAACATGCCAACTAGAACTTTATATACTAAAATACATATTATTCACATCTTTTCTGATCTGGCCTTTAGTAAGAAGAACTGACCTGTCTTGCTCCACACTGCTCTTTACTCTTCTCGAAACCTACGTGTAAATCACTTACACGCTAAGTCAAAGACTTAGTGAGGCATATAAACATAAGGTAAACGGTAATTAATAATCATTCCTAAATAATTACTACTATCATTTCATACCACTCATACTTTACATGTAACAAATATATGCATACATATATGTCATTACCATTCATATCTCTTATCTCATGTTCCTATGATCTCTTATGTCCATATCATATAACATACACCATAACCAATTGCACATATACATATCATGTCATGTACAATATATATATACTATCATAAAACACGTACACCCAAGCAATTATATTATCATCTTCATTTCTTTCTTATTTTATCACTATCATTGATTCCTTTCATCATATGGTCTTATAAGTTACCATTTGTACAATCAATATCACACATGAAATTCCACAAGGAAACAAACATATTATCATATCACTTTATTAATATTATCTATTTAATAGCCCATGATACACATGTGAGAACTAAAGATATGTAAGTACATAGAGGTTGTGCACTAATGCTGTCACCACAACTCATATAATTGTACCGAAGTGCCACGTAGAATTGCACCGGAGTGCCGCGTAGAATTGCACCGTAGTGCCATAAATAATGTCCATAAGGACCACATATCATTCCTTAAGAATCATATACATATACTAGGGATCAAGTATGTGTCTCACCAGACTTCACACATGTTCCAAAGAATGCATATATGTCCCGAATGACCACATATCATTCCTTAAGAATCATATACATATACCAAGGATCAAGTATGTGTCTCACCAGACTTCACACATGTTACAAAGAATACATATATGTCCCGAAGGACCACATAGACCCTTGACTCTTGGCATGCCAACTATACCCCTAGCTCTCATGATACATAACATGGGCATTATCTTTTAGATCCTTTTACATATTCATGTAACCATATTATATATTCATATAAGCTCATGGTTTCATTCACATATACATGTAATCATGTAGTTCATGTCAATTCTCATATGAGTTCATATTCATATAAACATATCATCTTACAATACATACAAAACATATCAATACCTATATTCACATATACCTATCATTTCATTATCCTTATTATTATTCTTATCATCACCATTAATCCCTTTACTTACCATATTCATATCAATAACACATATACTCATGCACACATATAAATCATAACAAATACATACTTCTATGAATTCATGTTTTTCACTATTGGAAATAGACTTATCACAAGTCTTATTTCCCCCTTGAACCTCATATACTAGAGAATGTGCACTCACCTTAACTTTGTTTTGATTCGATTATAATCCTTCAATTGATCCGAAACGGGATCACGTTCTATATCTACATCATCATACATAGATCTATATTAGTATTATAACTAATATACTCTAATTGTTCACTCTTTAGACTAAGAGAAAAGGCAATTTCATCTTTTAATGAAGGTATGCATCGATGCACTACTGATGCATCGATGCACTACTGATGCATCGGTGCATAAAATGCATTCGATGTTTGTTTATTACTGGGATGCATCGATGCACTACTTATGCATCGATGCACGAATTGTATTCGATGTATTTATTTTAAAAGAGTGCATCGATGCACTTCCTGTGCATCGATACACCTTCAAACGATTTCTGGGTTTTAACCTTGATGCATCGATGCACTATGATGTGCATCGATGCACTCTGCCCAAAACCTCTTTTTGAACCCGAAAATTCATTCTTTTGGATTAAATCCTTCATATTTCAACCTCTTTCATATTCTTAACTTTATATACATACTTAAACTCATTAATATTCATTTATCTCATCTTTAACCTCTAATTCCATCTTTCATATGGAAATTCAAGAATCATACTCAATTTCTAACATGTTCCAAATTCCATTCAATTGCTTCTAACTTCTTAATTAGACCATTGACAAGTCAAATCCAACTTTAGAACTTCAAAAACCTTTCTATAACAAAAGTTTATTTATAAACCCTTAATAGAAATTCCTTTCTAATCCTCTATCTTTGGTGTTTTAAACTTATATAAGCTTTCCTTAGCTTATATAACCCTCAAAGACTCAAATCCAACTTAAAACTTTCAAGAAATCAAAAGTTAAATCAAACTTACCTTTGCTCTTGGCTTCCACGTAAAGAAGAAGAAGAAATGAGAAGAGAACTCTGGAGAATTCTCTCCCTTTCCACGTGTATTTATCCTTATCAATCCCATTTTAATTCATTTCTTGGTCAATTGACCTTTTTGCCCTTTATTTCCTTTAATAATTACTAAATAACCTTCATCATATATCCAATAATCATTGAACTATTTTATTCTTCTACTTTAGTCATCAAATTCTGAAACTTTACAATTTGGTCACTAACCCATAATTGGGATGTTATAGGTTAGATGTTAATGCTGTCGCAAAAAGGTATTGCCGAGATATATCCTGTTATCTGGACAATAGGATCACTGTAGGGGTTTACGCCAATAGGTTTTACCAGGGCATCTTTAATCTGTCGAGTCCCTTACTAGAGATAGTATAGGGCACCTTAGTAGACTCTGTCGGGCAGACTAGGTATAGAAGAAAGACCATTCGGAGAAGTAGACTTAGATTTTCCTTAGTGACTCCTATCACTCACTTCTATAGTTGCTTGTCGTGTGAGAAAGCCAAAGTCCTATTAATCAAATCATATATTTACATTTTATTTTGCCTTGACATTTTATTGTTTACATTAAACATAATTTATTTTGCCACGACATATCTATTGCTACCACATTACCATCGTTCCACTTCCACATCAGTCATTCAATTTGCCCCTCCATTATCATTTGTATATACCATTACTAACTTTACTTAGGTGACAAAGTAAAGTGCCTGATAAACCTATTTGACTTCTCAAATTCCTGTGGAGGCGATACTCTACTTATCACTTATTACTTGTTCGATTGTGTATACTTGCACACATATCCGCACTCATTTTATAGTATCCGCAAGAGCGGACAAGTTTTTAGCGTCGTTGTCGGGGAATTGGCAACTGAAAGTTAATTTGTTTTGTTATGGCATTTGTATTTTACTGTTTATTTTTTTGTATAGTTTTACTTGTTATTTTCCTTGTCTTTTTCAGGCTTTTATTTTACATACTCAACGTGCTCAAGCAAAGATGTACCAAATTGGAAATCAAAGAATGGGTCAAGTGAAAGATCAGAATGCCGAGGTAATTCCAAATGTTGGGAATGCAGCTAGGCCTCGTACTGTTTGAGATCATTTAAATCCTATCATGGATGACCTACATCCTAAAATTGTGGTACCCATGATTCAGGCATCCCACGTCGAGCTCAATCCGATTATGTTCGAAATGTTGGACTTTATTGGATAGTTTGGTGGTGCTCCTCATGAGGATGCAAGGTAACATGTTCGGGAATTTTTTGGAGGTTTGTGACTGCTTTCGACAACAAGGTGTGCATGAAGATGTACTGAAATTGAAGTTATTTCCATATTCTTTCAAAGATTACGCCAGGGCATGGCTTAATGGATTACCTTCTGACTTGATAAGGTCTTGGGCTGACTTGTCCAATTTTTTTTTGCTATGGCATAATCAACCCGATATGAACAACCATCTTAGAAATGCCATAGCATCTTTTCACCAAGGCGATGAAGAGTCTATGTATGAGTGCTGGGATCGATACAAAAGATTGCTTCGCAAGTGCCCCAATCATGGATTCCACGACTGAACTCAAGTTGTGATGTTCTATAATGGAGTTAATGCATCCACGAGGATGATGCTAGATGCCTCGGCAAATGGGACATTACTTGACAAATCACCAGTAGATGCATTTAACATACTGGATAAGATTGCCACTAATGATTATCAGTTTCCATCCACAAGGCTTGGAGTTGGGCAAAAATCTCATGGAGCTTTCGAGCTAGATTCTAAAGATTCGGTTTCCGCCCAACTTGCTGCTATCACCAACATGTTGAAGAACTTGCAAAGGCCAAGTGAGGTGAGAGAAGTGAAGACAGCTCATTCAACTTGTTTATTATGCCACGTCAATCACAATGAAATTGATTGCCCGACCAATCAAGAATTTATCAACTTTGTAGGCAACTACAATCGAGGTAACAACAACCCCTATTCTAACACATATAATCCTGGATGACATCAACATCCAAACTTTTTGTGGGAAAATCAAGGAATCAACAACTCTAGTCAGCCCGCTAGGCAGCAGAACTTCAGTGACTCCGAGGGTTTTCAAACGAATATGCCATGGCATAATTCTAACGAGGGAATACCATCTTCATCTAACACAAGCTCTTTGGAGGCCATGATGCAAGATTTTATCACAACAACGAAGACCATGCTGTATGACCATGCGACCTCTATAAAAAGCCAAGAAGCTTTGCTTCAAAGTCACAGCTTGTCTTTGAGGGCCTTGGAGGATCAGGTTTGCCGAATTGCCACAGTATTACATTTTTGCCCACATGACAGTCGACCTAGTGATATTGAAGTCACTAAGGCTCAAGACAGGGAGCATTGTGGTACATTCACCTTAAGGAGTGGATACAAAGATATTAAGTTTGGGGGAGAGACACTCTGAGAGCCCGGTCATGAGATTGTGCATAAAGATCCGAAGGTGCAAGAAGATTTACGTTTGCTGGAAAACAATGATAAGGGTTCGAAGAGTGCAACCAATGAAGACAAGAAAATTTTTGCCACGATAAAAGAAAAACCCCCATCAGTAGGAGTTGATGACCAAAGGAAAGCTGCAGAATTTTGCCACAATAAATTTTTATGCAATGATAATCACTTCAATCTTGATGAAGAAGACGAAGAGGAACTCGAGGATATCCCAAAGGAGATGAGTAAGTATAGCTCACCCATAGCTAAACCGGGTATGAAATTTGAACCTTTGAATCCTATTGAATTTACTCATCCTAAACCCCAAGTAGCTGCTTATTTTTCTAGGCTAGAAATTGTGAAAGAGCTAAGGAATGAAATGGAGATTAAGGAAAAATTCCCTAATGAGAAATTACTATTTGCCGCTGTAATTTTTTGGTATGCTGACATTGTCAATTTTCTCGTTAGTGTTGTTTTGCTTCCTTACTTGAACAGTCTAGGAAAGATCAAGGTTATACACGATGGTGGCTACTGTCATAGGGATGACCTCAACCTCTCCAACGAATTTGCTGCCCAAATGATTTCAAGTTACCACAACAAAAAGGAGCGAAAAGAGGTCTCATTCCACTACCATTCAGTTTCATGCAGGGAGCACTTTGAAGAAGAAAGGACTACTGCAAGGGTCCTACAATTCATATGTGAAAGACACAAAATGCCAGGGTAAAATATTTTGAAGGTGGAACTATTATATGTGTGGGTATTTGGTCTACACTGGTGCTCCGATCGAGCGTGACAAGTCTGCACTCCTCTTGTACGATGTCGAAACTGACCAAGCATCTTGAAGATGTCGTTACATTTTAGATTTGCTCTTATCCATCCACATATCCAGCATGTGATACCGTACAGTGGAAGCTAAAGGAAAAATGGGTGGCAACAAGGAAGGAAAAAAAAGGAGGGAAAACTTTTTTATTTTACTTTTGCTTTAGGGTTAAATTTTTTCACTTTTACTTTTGTTATCCTCCCGCCCATACCCTAACCCACCGAGTCCATGGAGGGGGGACAATCCGAGATGCCACGACAAGCTCCTTTGCGAAGTAGCAGACGCCGGCTGAAGAAGGCATCTAAGCACAAGGAGCCCCAGCTCTCCACATTCTCTAAAGGTCCCAGTACTCTTCCGGCTGTACCCGATTCTGACTCCGAACACTCCAGCCCCGCAAAACTGAGAAAGCGCATCCGTCGTGCGACTGTTGCACCACCACACGCATGAAGTCAAGCTACCTTGCATTGCATTACATTTCATAGCATGTAGTTTTCTTTTCCTTAGTTTTTAGTAAGCATTGAGGACAATGCTTCTCTTAAGTTTGGGGGAAGTAGGGTTCTCGCATCATTGCATGATAGTAGTAGTAAAATAATAATTCCATGACATAAGTAAAGGTTTGAATAGTTTTCTGGAATTAGTTAAGGATGCTCGATGATGATGAATCTTGATGGCTAGGATAGAATGTACATGACTGGTTGAGGATGGTAGAACTAACTTTAGGACTTGCTTCTTTGAAATCCTTGAACACACGATTGTATATTTTCCATGCTTGAGAAACTTAGAAATTTTTTATAAGAGAATTCTTAAAATGTCGTGACATAAAATTTTGAATGATGGAAAAACCCATTAAAAATGAAAAAAATGAAAAAAAAATTGAAAAAAAAAATGAAAAAATGAAGTTGTGAATAAATGCCTCGGCATATCTGTAGAGGGACACTCTGCTATGCTAGGGCATATGAGTGAATGAAAGTAGTCACGAGATGACTCTACCTGACTAGCTCGGGGGTAGAAGATATTCTCCCTTTCACCTAGAGTGTGGGATGGTAAAGTGATGGGCTGACTCCCCTCGTAGCAGAAATAAAGGAAAGAAAGCAAGGTGGGAGTAAAAAAAATTATAAATGTCATGGCAAATTAAGAAAGCTTGCTTAGAAAATTTTTAAGTTTGTTAAGCATGGATTGGATACAAACACGCACTCACTCACACAAAGAATCTTACCCTAGGGGACAATACTTGATTTCTCAAACTAGTCAAGCATGTTGAAGCTAAATGATGAGGGCTGAAATCTTATCCCATAAACTATTATGCTTCTGAACTTGTCATGCTATTTTTGTTTTGCTTAATATTATCCATTGCTTGAGGACAAGCAATAGCTTAAGTTTGGGGGTGTGATAACTCTGTAAAAAGGTCACATTTTGGGACATTTTCACTTAAGTTATTGAATGTTTAAGAGCTCATTTAGGACCATGTAGATGCATTTAGAAGCATTTAGTTGCATATGGTAGAATTCGGTTTGCCGCGACATTTTAATTTGTCATCAGTGCTACCTTATGGGAAATGTGCTTGTTTGATGATGTGTATGAATTGTAAACAATGAGAAAAGGAAATAAAATACCGTGACATAAGGAGATTGCTGAGCAGAATGAAATTGCCAAGTTCGACTGGAATTTGATAGCGTTTGAAGTGCGAGAAGATATTTTTGAAGCCAGCTGTCTCCGACTTTCCGAGAGCTCTACCCGAGAAATCTACCTCGAAGATCCGCCTGGAGGTGTTGGCACTGCTATAACCGATCTTGCTGACCACACCACCTGCTCTGCAGATCCTGTCTGTTCTTGGCCGTCTGCAGCGGGATTACCGGGTACTCAGTCGGTAACCCAGACTGGATCACTGCTATGCTCTGCCTGATACCCAAGTGATTTAAGCATGATATGGGGTATCCTAGGAATTTTAACACCAAGTCCTAGAGTTTTTCTCCCCTATAAATAGAGGATGAAGCCACAATGAAGAAGACTTTGGTTCCACCCAGATTTGAGCTTAAAAAGTTAGAGAGAGAAAGTCTCATCTTTCTCCGTCAATCCTATTTGTCGTGGCATTTCTCCGTGACAAGCATGCGGGAGTGGTGTTCTAGGCATCCGAGAGGAGCTAGTTCACTGGGGGCAGTTTGTGGTGGCAAAGGGAAGCTCCGACAGTGCACATCGAAGGATGTTTCTCCTTCCCTTAGTTCTTTTCTTTCATATTTTGTTATTTGGTTGTAAGGAACGGATAATCTTGCTTTGTGCTTGCTTATTTCGAACCCCACCATGAACTAATCCTATTTGGTGGGAGTTCATTTTGGATGTTTAAGTTTTATTTCAATGAATGGTTGATTTTTCTATGTTATAATCTGTTTTGTTTATGGAGTTTAATGCCTTAAGGTTGTAGGAGCTACGAGAGTAGCCATTCTTTAAGAGATTTTTAGGGTTCGAGAGAATACCTAGGTAACATATCCTTAGTGTTCGAGAGAAACTAGGGAGGAACTACATAAACAAGGGGTTCTACGTAGTAACTAGGCCTAATCCCCCTTAGAGATAAGGCTAGGATTTCATTCGACTAAAAGGAGTTGTGCATGAACGATAGGTTAGATGTTAATGCTGCCTCAAAAAGGTATTGCCGATACATATCATGTTATCTGGACCAATAGGATCACTGCAGGAGTTTACACCAATAGGTTTTGCCAGGGCATCTTTAATCTGTCGAGTCCCTTACTAGAGATAGCATAGGACACCTTAGTAGACTCTGTCGGGCATACTAGGTATAGAAGAAAGACCATTCGGAGAAGTAGACTTAGATTTTCCTTAGTGACTCCTATCACTCACTTTCATAGTTGTTTGTCGTGTGAGAAAGCCAAAGTCCTATTAATCAAATCATATATTTATATTTTATTTTTCCTTGACATTTTTATTTGTTTGCATTAGACACAATCTATTTTGCCACGACATATCCATTTGCTACCACATTACTATTGTTTCACTTCCACATCAGTCATTCCATTTTGCCCCTCCATTATCATTTGTATATATCATTACTAACTTTACTTAGGTGACAAAGTAAAGTGCCTTGACAAACCTATTTGACTTCTCCAATTCCCTGTGGGGACGATACTCTACTTATCACTTTATTACTTGTTCGATTGTGTATACTTGCACACATATCCGCACTCATTTTATAGTACCCACAAGAGCGGATATGTATCGATACCAAATTTTGATTTAATATTTTGAAAAATTCCCAATATCGATACCCTTATGGGTAGTATCGATACTCCTGCACCGGGTATCGATACTCTTTGAATGAGTATCGATACTACCCTTTTAAAATTACCTAATTTTTGCCTATATGATGGACAATATCATTACTGTTCTTATAACATTGATACTATCGCTACGAAATGCTCTGTTTTGGCACGAATATCTCATCTTTCTGCCCCAAATGCCCTAGTGAGGTCCCCAACTGATGTTTAAGTATTTTATTTGATATTAGGAGTCATAAATAGGTCTTAACACATGCTGAAACACCCAAATTATGAATCTACCATGAAAATGCTTCAAGCTCATGCAACATACCAAATCTCATCTAAATGAGCTACACATGGTATATGTGAATTAAAAATAAGTTACATTGAATGTCTAGCCTACTGGGAATGCTCAAAGCTCAACCCAAGTTTAGTTTTTCTTTATCCTTGCTTGAGAGGTTTCCCCAACTTCTCTCACTAACAAAAATCAAACATGTGAATCACTAACGTTGTTGGGATCCCTATGGGAGTATTTAAAATACTATAAGAAGCCTAAATCTCCCCAAAACGAACTGGGATCGCTTGATTTTTTAAAACTCCACTAAACCCATTTTGGTTTTTCCTTCACCAAAACTTACAAATGGAAGCTTGAATTGGAGTTGAAAGTGAGAGGAATATGATTCTTACTTTAGCTTCTTTTGGCAACAACTGAAATCTATAAAGGTCTTACCTTTAAGCTTGGCTTAAAAAAATGATAAGATGAAGAGAAGAGAAGATAAGAAAAAATAAGAAGACAGGGAAGAGTTGAGAAAAGAGGGATAAGACAACGTGATATCACCTATAATTAAGAGTTATTCAACTTTTAAAATCTTTAATGGTGAAATTACTTCCTTGGTCCCTCTGATTTTGACTGCAGACTAAAAAATCATTTTTACTCTTCATTGGGCTTGGCTCAAGCCCAAATCCATCTCAATATGGGTCAAAACCTCTCATAAACTAAGGAGTTAATTTAAGGCCCAACTTGGTTGGCCCAAAACTCCTAACCCGGTATCTGGGGCATTACAATTGGTCTAACAAATAACTTAGTTATGCATTCAAGCTATAGTTGACTGGAGTTGTTTTGTTCAGCATTGCGAATTTGACAACTGATTTTATCTGCTGTTGTGATTAGAAAGACTGGGCAGTTTTATGAGGTTCTTTTGGATAGATAATGATGTGCCTACTAAGGGTATGGTCGGGTTTGGGTCGGATTTCGGTCAACCCAACCTGACCTGACCTTAAAAATTTACATCATTCACCCGACCTGACCCGACTTTTTGAGATAAAATCTTAACCAACCCAAAATAATATATTTATTAAAAATATTATTTCTATTCAATAAAAATAAATATTTCTTTGAAAAAAATAATATATAGAGTGGTGTTATTGTAATTATTTTCATTATATAAGGAAAAATTATATATAATTTTTGGGTCGGGTCAGGTAATTTTACCATAAACCCGAACCCGATCTGACCCGAACTCAATTTTTTTTAAAAATGACCCGATCTAGTCAGGTCATAACCCGTAGGGTTTGGGCCTCATGCCCATCCCTAACTAAAGAGGCTAGGCTAAATGAGAGAGTATCTATACCCCTAAATCTGAGGGTGATTTGAGAGTCGAAAATCTGAAAAGTAAAAGCAAAACTTGTGTGTTTTTATTGATGAGGATATTCTTACTGATGAAGGTTGTTTATATCTATTTGACTGTGATTTCGACTGGACAAATATTTTAACAAGGTGTCTATGGTGAGATTAGAGAAAAGAATGAAAAAATTTTGCAACAAAATTTTTTGTCGTTTTCTATTAATGTTCCGAAGCACTCAATCATTGCTTGGATGACAATTCTTGACATATTATTTATTGTTGATTGATTGTTCAAAATGGAGATTACTGTGGATAGTGGATGCAAGAATTGTGATGGGATGAGACAGGAATCTCGAAATCATATATTCTTTGAGTGTTCTTTCTCAAGGGAGGTTTGGAAGGGTCTGTAATATTTGTAAGACTGTGGGGAGCTGAGATGAGGAGTTAGGCTGAGCTATGTCGCTTTTGAAGGACAAATCTCTTATTGTATATCCTTATAGTGGCTTAATGTGTATACATATATTGTATATGGAAGGAGATATATTGTTGATAATTTATAGGTGTTAATAGAGGTGTTGATGATATTGTAGATATTATTAAAAAAATTGTTATAATAAAAGCGCATAGGAATATTGTTAGGTGTGATTCTGTAAATCAAACTCTTTGTATAATTTGGAGAATTCAATTCCTTAGTGTTAACTTCCTAAAAAGGCTACTTTTAAAGCCTTTTTTACTTAAGTTATTGTTTGTTTAAAAGCTCATTTTAGTCATTTTAGGATCATGTAGTTGCATATAGTTGCATTTGTGGTGGTTGTACTATTTTATTTCTCAATGGTGCTGTTTGAGGGAAAGGTGCAGTTTGTCTATGGTGTGCAGGGAATAGCAAGAAAAAGGATTCTTTGGGAAGTAATGCCGCGGCATCACACGTTGCTAAAGCAGATTGAAATGCCTTGGCATTTCTGGCGCAGAAAAAGACAAAAAGATATTTCTGCATAAGGACAGCTGGCACTGGACAGCTGTCCCTGCACGTGGAAGACTGCTGTAACCGCTTGCCAGAGCTGCCAATGTACCACTGCCACTTGGAGGATAATATTCATGCACAAAATGTGATTCTAGGGGTATGAGGGGTATTTTGCACCCAACAAACTCATCATTACCCCTAGATATTTTATTTATTATATATGACACCTCATGGGAGAGAGAAAAAAGGGGGTGAGCACACGCATAGAGCAGAAAAATCAGATTTTTATTCTCTCTTTTTCCTTTCTTCTTCCTTGGAATATTCCTCCATTGAAAAAGCTCCAAGGAGTGGCAAGCTAGGCGTCGAAAGGAGCTAGCGAGCTAGATGGTTTGTGGTGGCCGAGAGGAGACCTCCGGTGGCGCGTCGAAGGCTTCTTCTCACTTCCCTTTTTGCTGCTATTTCTTTTATATTATTTTGTGGGTTGTTGGAACGAATTTTCATGACTTTGTGTTTGGATATTTCGAACCCCACCATGAACTAACTTATTTGGTGGTGGTTGGTTGAATGGTTGTTTAAACTTTATTTTTAATGGTATATTTAAGTTTATTTTGGTTCTTTATTTGCTTTGCTTATGAATGCTTCACCATCTAGGCTTGTAAGAGGCATGGAAATGTCCATCTCTTAGATGAAGGTTAGGTATTCGGAAGAATCCTAAACTAAAAATACTTGTAAGTATTCGGAAGAAACGCAAGATAAGATTGTAACACCCCCAACCCATACCCGACCCGGATATGAGTCAGAGATACTACATTGACTTTAAAACACAACTCTTAATAAATAATAGTAAAATATTTGAACTTGTATTAAGAAAATACAATAATATACATACTGTAATATAAGTTTACCAAAAATATTCAGAGCATACACAACTTAACCCTTTAATTACATGCCAACTGCTATTTACATAACAAAATGACCTACTGATTAAGTTGCTTCTGATCTGGTGGTTGCAAGAGTAATACTGTCAAGCTGCTTCACCTGTCTTGTCTAATTCCTCGGATCCTACGTGTGAAACACTCACATGCTAAGTCATCGACTTAGTGAGGCAATAATAATAACAAGGCAATGTAATGTAATGAAAATGTCATGATCATATGAGATGAGATGCAAACATGTACTTAATCAATGTAGTATACTTCATCAATATCCATACATGTAAGCGTATGACTGTAACATTCCTGAATATGTATTAATAAGTTTATTGGCCCATGATAGCATATTGAGAACCTAAGGTATTGGAGTAATGTGAGGTTGTGCACTATGCTGTCACCACAGCTCGTATAAATGCACCGAAGTGCCCCGTAGAATTGCACCGTAGTGCCATATAATAATATCCATAAGGACCACATAGAATTCCTTAAGAATCATATACATATACTATGGATCAAGTATGTGTCTTTCAAGACTTCATACAGGTTCCAAAGGATATACATATGTCCTAAAGAACCACGTAGAATTGCACCGTAGTGCCATATAATGATGTCCATAAGGACCACATAGAATTCCTTAAGAATCATATACATATACTATGGATCAAGTATGTGTCTTTCAAGACTTCACACAGGTTCCAAAGGATATACATATGTCCTAAAGAACCGCGTAGACCCTCTACCCTTGGCATGCCAACTATACCTATAGTTCTCATCTACATAACATGGGCTTATACATTTCCCGTAGTTCATATCGCGTAGACATAGTATTTCCATACCTTTATCACATAGGCATATCATTTACATACCTTTATCACATAGCTCATATAACTTTTTCTGCATATTCATGTCATGTAATACATATAATATGAATTCATGTCATGTAATACATTTAATATAAATTCATGTCATGTATCATAATATGGAATGTGATCATATGTCAAAATATGGAATCTAGACTTATCACAAGTCTAGAACTGAATATACTACTATATTCATGCTATGCATATGCACTCACCTATACTTCTTTGCCTTTTCCTCGATCGATTCTACTTGTAGATTGTTCCCGAACTCGAGTAGGCTCGGTATCTACATAAACATAATTTTCAAGATGATCATCAGATGTCTATGTCTTGAAATTAAGCTTTAATAGCTTACTAATTTAAAGAATTTATAGCTTAGTCTTGCTTTCTTTTCTTTCTCTTTTTTTTTTCCATGGGGGAATCGGTTCCCCCCCTGGGGGTATCGATTCCCCACAAGCATTCTGGAATTTCATATACGATGAGGGGGTATCGGTTCCCCCCTGGGGGTATCGATTCCCCTCTAGTATTCTGGAAATTCATTTCGTTGAGGGGGTATCGGTTCCCCTTGAATGGGTACCGATTCCCCTAACCCAGAAATCCTATTTTGAGCCCGGAAATCATCTCATTTCAGCTCAAACATACATATTTCAATCCCTTTAATACTCTTAGCTCTCATACACTTACTTAAACTAATTATTATCCATTCAATACCTCTAAAACTAAGAAAACTACTCATCCATATAGAATTGAAGAATCTTACTCCAATTTCAACTTGTTCTAATTTCAATTCTATTACTTCATACTTCTTAATTAGCTTATTGACAAGTCAAAAAATCTGATTCAAACATCAAAAACTCATCCATATCAAAATTTCATCTAAAAACTCATTTTCCAAATCTATCTCTAAAACACTTATCTTGTAGTTTTAATGTCATATAAGCTTTCCTTTAGCTTATATAACATACAAACTTTCATTTCCAATCTTAAAAATCAAAGAAACTACCAAGGTTCAGTTTCTTACCTTTACTTGCAAGCTCCACGTTTGGAGAAGGAAGAGAAGAAGATAAGAAAGAAGAAATGAGAGTATTCTGGAACCTAATACTCCACGTGGGTTCTCATATATCCCCATAACATTTTTTTAATTAAAATTTTCCTTACAAATGACCATTTGGTCCTCACCTTCATTTCATATTTACTAACCTTTATTTTTAAACTATATAATTATTCTACTTTAATCACCAAATGTTGAAACTTTGCAAATTAATCACTAACCCTGCATGGAGGATGTTACAAAGATCCTCATAAGCAATGGGTTATGGTATTTTCAAGGGGCTTTGAACCGGCCTAGGAATATTATAACTTAATCCCTTAGATCTCGGAAGAGACTAGGTTAGGATTTCAATGACTAAAAAGGGTGTCTTCATCAATAGGGTAGGCTGTCCAACATCGTTGAGTGAGAGCAGATGCCTTGGCATCCTATTCTGTTAGGTTCTTTTGAACACATTAGGAAAGCCCTGTCGAGTAAGTAAAGACAAGATAGCTTAGATATACTTGAGAAATAAGTTTAGCAACCTTAGACCAATCCTTACCATTCATTTCATTGGAAGCTTGTCACGTGAGGATTATTTTCTTCTTATTTTATTTATCTTTTTAATTTACTGTTTTTACCATTTCTCATTGCCTTGACATTTCACCATACTCAATATTAAACATCCATCATTGCCACTGCATTTCCATTTGCTACACCATCACACCATCAATCCGCATCCACCAGCATACACATATCCATTGCCGTGACATTTGTATATATCAAGACTAACTATACTTAGATAGAATATTGCATTGCTTTGGTTAGACTTTTGTGATTTCACCCAATCCCTGTGGAGACGATACTCACTCATCATTATATTACTTGAGCGATTGTGTATACTTGCACATTATTTGCGTATATTTTATAGTACTCACAACACGCAACAAGTTTTTGGCGCCGTTGCCGGGGATTGGCAGCCTGAAGTTATTTAGTTTTGCCAGAGCATTTTATTTTGTTTTGTATTTTTATTTTTTTGTATAGTTTACTTGATATTTTTGTTTTATTTTTCAGGTTTATTTAGTGTATGCCTAGAAGAAATTCTGAAGAGCCTTTGGAACCAATAGAACCTGAGATTGAAAGACTCTTTAGAAGAAGAAGACGTGCTCAAAGAAATATGTATCAGATTGGAAACCAAGGCATTGGTCAAGATGACGGAAATCAGAATGCCGAGGCATTAAACAATGCTGAACCTGCTATCAGGCCTCGTGTTATTCGAGATCATTTAAATCCGATGCTGGATGATCTGAATCCTGGGATTGTGGCACCCGAAATTCAAGCTGCACATTTCGAGCTAAAACCAGTCATGTTCAACATGTTGAATTCCATTGGGCAGTTTGGGGGTATGCCAACTAAAGATGCCAGGCAGCACATTCGCAATTTTCTGGAAGTTTGTGATTCTTTCTGCCAAGAAGGAGTGCATGAGGATTTTATGAAATTAAAGCTTTTTCCGTATTCATTGCGTGACCGAGCAAGGGCTTGGTTGAGTGGTGTACCAGTCGATTCGATGGAATCATGGGCCGATCTTTGCAAGAGCTTCTTATTGAGGTACAACCCACCGAATATGAATACGCAGCTAAGGAATGAAATATCATCTTTTCGCTAGGGCGACGACGAATCCATGTATGAGTGTTGGGATCGTTACAAGAGTTTGCTTCGAAAGTGTTCAAATCATGGTTTTCATGATTGGACTCAAGTAGTCATGTTCTATAATGGAGTCAATGCACCCACGAGGATGTTACTGGATGCCTCGACAAATGGGACATTGCTGGATAAATCACCTATGGAGGCGTTTGCTATCTTGGACAGAATTGCTAACAATGATTATCAATTTCCTTCCTCAAGACTTGGGAGTGGGAGGAGAGCACCTGGAGCATTCGAGTTAGAAGCCAAAGATTCGGTGTCCGCTCAACTCTCCGCTATTACTAATATGTTGAAGAACTTACAATGTTCCACTGATGTGAAGGAAGTGAAAACAACTAGTCTGGCATGTCTGTTATGCCAAGGCAATCATCACGAGAGCGAATGCCCAACCAACCATGAGTCCATCAACTTTGTTGGTAATTACAATCGAGGCAGCAACAATCCTTACTCAAACACTTATAATGCTGGATGGCGTCAGCATCCTAATTTTTCATGGGGAAATCAAGGAGCCCACAATGCTAATCAACCTACTAGGCAGCAGAATCACAATGAGCCTCAAAGTTACCAAAATATTATGCCATGGCATAATGCTAACAAAGGAGCTTCATCTTCAGCGAGCATAAGTTCCTTAGAAGCTACAATTCAAGAATTCATATCTACTACGAAGACAATGCTGCAAGACCATTCTACTTCAATTAAGAATCAATGAGCTTTACTTCATAGTCAAGGCGCCTTACTTCAAAGCCATAGCTCGTCTCTGAGAGCTTTGGAAGGTCAAGTTGGTCAGATTGCTACGGCATTGCAAGAGCGTCAGCATGGACGTTTGCCAAGTGATACTGAAGTCACTAAAGGGCCTGGAAAAGAGCACTGCAATGTGTTAACTTTTAGGAGTGGAACATAAATCAATCGACAATTCAAGGATAGTGGGCCACAACAAGATGATTCTAATCCCACTACTGAAGCTGAATTACAAGATGATAGAGTTTCTGAGAAGGACAAGGAGGAGAATTCTGCCAAGGTACCAGAATCTGATGCCAAGGCAAAAGAAAATTCTATTCCTACAGCTAAGGAAGCTAGACCTCCCCCACCCTTCCCGCAAAGATTGAAAAAGCACAATGATGAAGTTCAGTTCAAGAAGTTCGTAGACATTCTTGATCAGCTCCATATCAATATACCTCTCTTGGAAGCTGTTGAACAGATGCCGATGTATGCCAAATTTCTGAAGGACATCTGTACCAAGAAGAGGAAAATAGAGACTGTTGCCACGGCAACAGAATTTTGTTCTTCATTGAGTAAGATGCCGCCAAAGAGAAATGATCCGGGCAGCTTCATTATTCCTTGCTCAATTGGAGCTAATTTTGTTGGAAAGGCTTTATGTGATCTTGGTTCAAGTGTCAACTTAATGCCAAAATCGATATTCTTGAAGCTTGGCATAGGAGATGCAAGACCCACCTCAGTTATTTTACAACTTGCCGACAAATCCCATGTTAAACCTGAAAGGAGAGTCGAGGATGTCATAGTAAAGGTGGACAAGTTTGTGTTTCCAGTCGACTTCTTAATTCTGGATTGCGAAGTTGATGCCAAGGCACCAATCATTCTGGGAAGACCTTTCCTAGCCACTGGACGTATCTTGATAGACTGTGAAAAAGGTGAACTCACCATGAGAGTGGCTGATCAGTGTGTAACTGTCAATGTTTTTAGAACGCTCAAATATGTTGATGACACTGAAGAATGCCAAGGCATTTCTGAATTGAACTCAGTAATTGAAGAAGAGACTGAACATCTTTGCCAGAACAACTTCATTCAGCTAGCAGAAAATGAATATTGGGTGGATGATGAAATCTTAGTGGAGTCCGACGACTTTCCAATTTTGGAGGAGCAATCTAGCTTAGTACAAGTTAGATCAGGTATGAATTTTGAACCTCTGAATTTTGATGAATTCATTTCTCCTAAGCCTTCATTAGTGCATGCACCTAATCTAGAGCTTAAGACTTTGCCAGGGCATCTTAAATATGTTTACTTAGGTAGCGATGAGACTTTACCGGTGATTATTTCCGCTAACCTTACTGCTAACCAAGAGCAAAGTTTGTTAAGTGTTTTGATGCAGCATAAGAAAGTAATTGGTTGGACTATGGCCGATTTGAAAGGCATTAGTCCCACGATCTGCATGCACAAGATTCTGCTAGAAGATTGCCACGACAATTCAATTGAACCACAAAGAAGACTCAACCCTGTTATGAAGCAAGTGGTGATGAAAGAAATTCTGAAATGGCTTGATGCTAGAGTGATCTACCATATCTCCAATAGCTCATGGGTGAGCCCTGTCCAATGTGTTCCGAAGAAAGGAGGCACGACGGTGGTTACGAATGAGGATAATGAGCTATTACCTACTCGCACTGTGACCGGATGGAGGATATGCATGGACTATCGAAAACTCAACAAAGCTACGAAGAAGAACCACTTTCCTCTACCTTTCATCAACCAAATGTTGGATCGATTGGCCGACAAAGCATTCTATTGCTTTTTGGATGGGTACTCGGGGTACAATCAAATTGCCATCGCACCAAAGGACCAGGAGAAGACTACATTTACTTGTCCCTATGGCACTTTTGCTTTTAGGAGAATGCCTTTTGGACTCTGTAATGCCCCGACAACGTTTCAGCGCTGTATGCAAGCTATATTTTCAGATATGGTTGAGGATTTTCTGGAGATCTTCATGGATGATTTTTCTGTTTGTGGGGATGATTTTGAACGATGCCTCGGCAATTTAGCAAAAGTTCTCAAGAGATGCGAGGAGGCTGAGTTGGTCTTAAACTGGGGAAAATGTCACTTTATGGTGACTGAAGGTATTGTATTAGGCCACAAAATTTCACACAAGGATATTGAGGTAGACAAGGCAAAAATTGAAGTGATTAAAAAATTGCCACCACCAACTTCGGTCAAGGGAATAAGAAGTTTTCTTGGACATGCTGGATTTTATAGAAGATTTATCAAAGACTTCTCCAAGATTTCTAAGCCCTTGTGCACATTGCTTCAACAAAACCAACCCTTTGTGTTTGACGAATTATGCCTCGGCGCATTTACTGAGCTGAAACGACAACTGATCTCGGCACCCATTGTAGTCCCTCCCGACTGGACATCACCATTTGAGCTGATGTGTGATGCAAGCGACTATGTCGTAGGAGCTGTTTTGGGGCAACGCCGAGGTAAAATTTTTCATGTTATTTATTACTCTAGCCGCACTTTAAATGAAGCACAATTGAACTACACCACCACTGAGAAAGAATTACTTGCCGTGGTATTTGCTTTTAATAAATTTAGACCTTACCTAATAGGCACTAAAGTTATTATTCACACTGATCATTCGACCATAAAATACTTAGTAAACAAAAAGGATGCCAAGCCTAGACTTATTAGGTGGATCTTACTTTTGCAAGAATTTGACTTAGAGGTGGTAGATAGAAAAGGAACTGAAAATCAAGTTGTTGATCACTTATCTAGGCTAGAGAACAATTCTGAATGCCATGACACTGTAGATATCCAAGAGGAATTTCCTGATGAGAAAATTTTATATGCCGCGGCAATCCCGTGGTACGCTGACCTTGTTAATTTTCTTGTTAGTGGAATTGTGCCTTTTGATTTGAATAGTCAGGCTAAAAAGAAGTTCAAGCACGATGCAATGCACTATTTTTGGGATGAGCCATATCTGTTCAAACATTGTGCCGATCAGCTCATTAGACGATGTGTACCAAACGAGGAGCAAAGTGATATTTTGTACCATTGTCATTCGGCCCCAAGTGGAGGCCATTTTGGTGGAACAAGGACTGCTGCTAAGGTCCTGCAATCAGGCTTTTACTGGCCAACTTTTTTTAGAGATAAGCATTTTACAAAGGATGTGATCGATGCCAACGGACTGGAAACATCTCCAGACGACATGAGATGCCGCTGCAAAATATTTTGGAGATAGAGCTGTTTGATGTGTGGGGCATCGACTTCATGGGACCATTCCCATCTTCTGAAGGAAAATTATATATATTGCTTGCTGTGGATTATGTGTCAAAGTGGGTGGAAGCAATAGCAACTTCAAAGAATGACTCCAAGATCGTACTCAAGTTTTTGCACAAGTATATTTTCACTCGGTTTGGAGTACCTCGTGCTATCATCAGTGATGAAAGAACCCATTTTGATAACAAGTTGATTACTAAGGCATTGCTGAGATATGGAGTTCGACACAAGATTGCCATGGCATATCATCCGTAGACAAATGGCCAGGCTGAGATATCTAATCGAGAGATCAAGCAGATTTTAGAGAAAGTGGTGAACCCAAAGCGAAAGGATTGGTCGCCAAAGTTGGATGAAGCACTTTGGGCGTACAGAACAGCATTCAAAACTCCTTTGGGGATGTCACCCTTCAAGTTAGTGTATGGTAAAGCTTGTCATCTCCCGGTTGAGCTTGAACATAAAGCTTATTGGGCTATCAAGCGATTGAATTTCGATGCTCAACTAGCTGGGGAGCAGAGATTATTAGAACTTAATGAAATGGAAGAGTTTAGAGCACAAGCATATGAGAATGCTCGGATATACAAGGATAAAACCAAGAAGTGGCATGACCAAAAACTGATGCCACAACATTTTCATGTGGGGCAACAAGTCTTGCTTTACAACTCCAGACTTAAACTCTTTCATGAGAAGCTAAAATCTCGATGGTCAGGGCCATTTGAGGTGCATTATGTCTATCCCCATGGAGCTGTTGACATCAAGAGAATAGACAATGGGAAGATCTTCAATGTCAATGGCCAGCGTCTAAAAGCCTACAATGGAATTCCACCACCGCACAACAAGGACGTGTTACGGCTGCACGATACTGAAGCGTGCCCAGAGGAGAACCAAAATTCGATGCCTCGGCATTGAATTTGTGTCTGTGCATAAATAAAATTTAACATTCAAGTTTTTTCTTTAGTTTTATTTTATTTTATTTTGTAATTAATTTTTGATCTGATTTGTAGGGACCACATTGCTGCAAACCGTACAAGGAGCGGTTACCAAAGGGAGGAAAGGACAAAGCATTAATTGGAGAGATATTCTTTTGATTTGTTTCTTTTTAATTTAATTTCTGATATTTCTTTTCTCTTTCCACAGTTTTTATCCCATCACATCATTGCTTTTTGGCAGTTTTTCCTTCCCCATACACGCACAACCCCCATCCACTAATTTCTCTCTTAACCATCCTATCACCCCTTTTCCCTCCTAAATTTTTAACTTTTTTCTTTTATCTTTCATTATTAATTTTTCTCTTTCATTTTAACTTTTACCTTTTCTCTTTCTTTCATTCATCTTCTTTCTTTGTTATTTCTCCATAGCCGAAATACATCCAAGTTTTTATAGCTTTCAAAAGCTTCTTCCTTTTTCATTTTTTTTTACTTCAAAAACACTGAAAATGGTGCGCTCAAGACCAGCTCCAACCAACACGACCGTTTGGCAACAATTTGAGAACGATGAGGCTAAGGCTCGGTTCCAAAACTTCAAGAACCGAAAACTCTTTTTTGAGTTAGGATTTATTTTTACCGAGGAAACCGATGGTGGTTTTGGACCCGATGTTATGGACATCGTGACGCCACTCAAATGGCAAAAGTTTGCTCGTCATCCTGGTTCGGTGAACGCCTCATTAGTTAAAGAGTTCTATGCGAATATTTCCAAGCCCAATCAACACTCCATCTTCGTTCGAGGTAAGCAAATCCGTTTTACATCCACTGCTATTAATCGTTATTTTCATTTGCAGGATGTTGTGGATAACCATGCCACGTTCGAAGAGGAAGTCGATAGTAACACATACGATGGGGTCTTGGAGGACCTTTGTTTCGAAAACACTGAGTGGAATGGTCGCCAGACGAGCTGATACTCGGTCAACCGGGAACGTCTTCAGCTACGCGCAAAGCTATGGAATCACTTTCTCAAGCATAAATTAATGCCCACCTCCCACAACACTACGGTATCACTTTCACGCTTATTGCTTTTACATTCTATAATGGTATCTCGTTCGATCGATGTGGGTCGTATCATTGTTCAGCAAGTTCACGACTGTTTGGGTAAAAAGGCAAGTGCTTTGGTGTTTCCTAATTTAATTACCGCTTTATGTAGTAAGAAAAAGGTTGAGGAAAATGCTTTTGATGAAATTTTACCTGGATTATCGGGCATCACTAGGGCTAGACTTCCACTGTTGTTGGGAATTGAAAATCCCAAGTCTAATGACCCTGTTCATGAGCAATCTGCAGGTGCTACAGAATCGAATGCCGATGCAAGGTTACTTGCTCTCGAGGAAGATGTGACACAGACTCAAGCTCAACTGCATGCTTTACACGGTGACATCCGTAACTTCTTTGGATATGTAAAGCATAGAGATGCTGTGGTGGAATCATTCTTTCAAGAAATCATTCCCCACGGACAACGGAATTTTCCTGGATTCCCAGACGAAATTCTGCCAGCATTTAATGCCGAGGCATCTCCAGAGCCTGAGCACGATGTACCTGATCCTCCTGCTGATGACCCTACTCCTGATACACACCAGTCCAAGACTCCTGAATATCCACCCACTGTCCCTGTCGAAGAAACACCCAGCCCCGTCCCAGCACCCAATCCTTCTCCTGCACAACGTAGTGGTCGCCGCACCAAGACCACGGCTGGACGTATTGTGCACTATTACTCCAATTCTTCCGAGTCCAACCCAGCACCTATCCGAAAGCGCACCCGACGAGGAGCTGCTAGCACCTCCAAAGCACCACCATCACGTAAACATTGAGGTACCTCTTTTGCATCCATTTTCATTTAGTTGCATTTCATTGCATAACATATAGTTTATAGATAGTTTAGTTCTCTTTAAAGCATTGAGGACAATGCTTCCCTTAAGTTTGGGGGAGGTATTGTTCTTGGTAGGGCATATGCATGATAGCATTAGCATAGTATTATGCCATGGTATCAGTAAATGGTAGGACAGTTAGATAAAATGTTTTGAGGATACCCGATGATGATAATTTTGTTAGGCTAGAATCTGAATGTAAATGACTGTTGAGAATGATAGAACTCACTCTAGGGCTTGATGCTTGATGAAAAATATTTACACGATTTGTATGTTCTCTATACTTAGAAAATTTAGGAAATTTTTATGAAGGAACTCTAGTTAGTCTTGGCATTGAAATATAGTATGGTGTTTAAAAGAAAAATCAAAAACAAACTCCCTTAGAAATGAAACTGTGAATAAATGCTTAAGCATAGCTGTAGAGGGACACTCCTCTTTGCCGTGGCATTTCCTGGAACTTTCTTTAATAAATGGAAGCCTCGTGCATATGAGTGAATGAAAGAAGTCACGGGATGACTCTACTTAACTAGCTCGGGGATGGAAGGTATGCTCCCTTTCATCTAGAGTATGGGAGAGTAGGTGTGATGAGCTGACTCCCTTCGTAACAGCATCAAAAAAAAGGGAGTAAAAATGTGCTTAATGATAAGTAAATGCCTTGACAAAAACTAGAAAACTTGATTAGAAATTGTCTAAATTCGCTAAGTATAGATTGGATACAATCACGCACACACACTACCACAAAGGATTTGGACCTAAAGAAAAGTACTTGAATTCTTGATAAGTCTAGCATGTTGAAGCCTATCGTTCTGAGGGTTGAAATTCAATTTTGTCCTACTGTCTTACTATCGAACTTTGCCATGACATTATGCTTATGTAACTGCTATCCATTGCTTGAGGACAAGCAATAGCTTAAGTTTGGGGGTGTGTTAACTTCCTAAAAAGGCTACTTTTAAAGCCTTTTTCACTTAAGTTATTGTTTGTTTAAAAGCTCATTTTAGTCATTTTAGGATCATGTAGTTGCATATAGTTGCATTTGTGGTGGTTGTACTATTTTATTTCTCAATGATGATGTTTGAGGGAAAGGTGCAGTTTGTCTATGGTGTGCAGGGAATAGCAAGAAAAAGGATTCTTTGGGAAGTAATGCCGCGGCATCACACGTTGCTAAAGCAGATTGAAATGCCTTGGCATTTCTGGCGCAGAAAAAGACAAAAAGATATTTCTGCATAAGGACAGCTGGCACTGGACAGATGTCCCTGCACGTGGAGGACTGCTGTAACCGCCTGCCAGAGCTGCCAATGTACCACTGCCACTTGGAGGATAAGATTCATGCACAAAATGTGATTCTAGGGGTATGAGGGGTATTTTGCACCCAACAAACTCATCATTACCCCTAGATATTTTATTTATTATATATGACACCTCATGGGAGAGAGAAAAAAGGGGGTGAGCACACGCATAGAGCAGAAAAATCAGATTTTTATTCTCTCTTTTTCCTTTCTTCTTCCTTGGAATATTCCTCCATTGAAAAAGCTCCAAGGAGTGGCAAGCTAGGCGCCGAAAGGAGCTAGCGAGCTAGGTGGTTCGTGGTGGCCGAGAGGAGACCTCCGGTGGCGTGTCGAAGGCTTCTTCTCATTTCCCTTTTTGCTGCTATTTCTTTATATTATTTTGTGGGTTGTTGGAACGAATTTTCATGACTTTGTGTTTGGATATTTCGAACCCCACCATGAACTAACTTATTTGGTGGTGGTTGGTTGAATGGTTGTTTAAACTTTATTTTTAATGGTATATTTAAGTTTATTTTGGTTCTTTATTTGCTTTGGTTATGAATGCTTCACCATCTAAGCTTGTAAGAGGCATGGAAATGTCCATCTCTTAGATGAAGGTTAGGTATTCAGAAGAATCCTAAACTAAAAATACTTGTAAGTATTCGGAAGAAACACAAGATAAGATCCTCATAAGCAATGGGTTATGGTATTTTCAAGGGGCTTTGAACCGGCCTAGGAATATTATAACTTAATCCCTTAGATCTCGGAAGAGACTAGGTTAGGATTTCAACGACTAAAAAGGGTGTCTTCATCAATAGGGTAGGTTGTCCAACATCGTTGAGTGAGAGCAAATGCCTTGGCATCCTATTCTGTTAGGTTCTTTTGAATACCTTAGGAAAACCCTGTCAAGTAAGTAAAGACAAGATAGCTTAGATATACTTGAGAAATAAGTTTAGCAACCTTAGACCAATCCTTACCATTCATTTCATTGGAAGCTTGTCACGTGAGGATTATTTTCTTCTTATTTTATTTATCTTTTTAATTTACTGTTTTTACCATTTCTCATTACCTTGACATTTCACCATACTCAATATTAAACATCCATCATTGCCACTGCATTTCCATTTGCTACACCATCAATCCGCATCCACCAGCATACACATATCCATTGCCGTGACATTTGTATATATCAAGACTAACTATACTTAGATAGAATACTGCATTGCTTTGGTTAGACTTTTGTGATTTCACCCAATCCCTGTGGAGACGATACTCACTCATCATTATATTACTTGAGCGATTGTGTATACTTACACATTATTTGCGTATATTTTATAGTACTCACAACACGCAACACTTAGTGTTGTAATTACATTTGTTCTTTTGTGGCTGTGAGTTTGTTGTTTATTAGATAATAAAGAAAAATTATCCAATAAAATAATATTTAAATTATATAGTATATGAATTACAATCAAACAAATATCATAGTTAATTGATCAAGTAAATTAATAAGTAAATCATCAATATTCAAACAATCATCAAACATCTTAAAGATGAGTCTTAAATGCTTTAAATCTACTATCATAAACGTTTTACTATATTAATAATTTTTATATATTTTATTCACTTAAGTATTAAATAATATTTCAAAGTATAAAAAGTTAATTGTACTATAAATCGTCAAACTATTGCTTTATTTTTCAGTTCTTAAGTTATGACTCACATTCTAAACAATTTCATAAACTTTTGAACGTCTCAAGTTCATCCATAAACTATAATTATCATTTTAAATTAAATCCCAAACGTTTAAATGTTTCAGTATTGTCTCCTAAATCATTCAAAAGTTTAAGGATAAAATTAGAACATTCAAAAGTTTGAGAATCAATATAGACTCGGGCTATAATTTGAGAATGAATTTGGAATGTTCAAATTTTTAAGGATCAATTTAAAATGAGAATAATGACTTGAGAATGAAATTAAACTATTTATAAGTTTAGGAATTGATTTAGAATGGGAGTAATAGCTTGAGGACATGTAATGCAATTAGCTCAAATATAAACTCAGAATCTCAGATGTATTTTAGGAAACATATCGTCAAACAAGGGTATTTTAGTAACTTGATAAATATTCTCGAATAACCGTGCCATAAATAAAATTCCCAAATTTTCACCCCTTTTCCCCCGCCATTTATTTTGTCCCTCTTTCTTCCCAAATCTTAGGGCTCAATCCTCTCCTGTTTCCAATGAAACCCTAATTATTTTCAATTTTACCCTCGGATTCCTTCTAATATTACTAAGAAGCCACTCTATTCATGCCCTCTCTTTGCAGCAAATCCCTCACCTGCGGTATAACGGATCCATGAGCAATCCAAGCACCTCGTACTGGGTTCCGGAGCATCCCGGGGAAAGGTTGATGGACACGGCCAACTGCGGCATCGGCTTGACCAACACAATCCATTCTGAGGTGGCGCAGTGCTTGCCGCTTCCTTCCTTGCCCGTTTTCTGTGGTACTTCGGATCTGGAGCTCCGACTGTTTGACGACCCAGCTGCTGGAGCTGTCAGGTCTTTGAATCGACCGGAAATAATCGCTCAAGCTAGTCGAATTGCTGATCTGCTTCGCGAAACGGACGTCTCGTATCTGTAAGCATTTTAATTTCCAGTGAATTTGAAATTTAAGTTCAAATTTTAGTGTTCTCCGAAGTTAGTGAAGTTTGAAAGAAAAGATTTAGAGTTCTTAGTCTTTGTTACTATTATTGATAGTATATATAAGCTTTAGCTTTTCCTCTCTCTCTCGTTCTCCCTCTCCCTCTTTGAATAATTTGAAATTATTGCTTAATGTTTCACATAGTTGCTATTTTATTTAATTGCTGTTCGGTGTTCGCTATTTCTATACTTTCTTTCAAAAATTGTTAAAGATAAAATCAATTGTTTGAAAATGAACAATTTATGTAGAAAGAATACATAGTTCTATCATATTTTATGAAAAAAAATAAAAGTATATTCGTTTTTGTGTTAAATAATTGTAATTTGTTATTTCTCAGATTTTTTTCTTCTACGTCAGAAACAAAGGCCAAATATTGAAAAGTAGTAAACAACAGATATTAAGTGATTAACCATGCATTTGAGTCTCCAGTCTTAGTTGTACACAAGTGATTACATTTTTTGTTTATACTTTATATCTGGTTTTGTTTGCAGGAATCTTAGGGATGGGGCAACTTCAGTTACACGTGACGGCTTGGAGCCCTTGAAACTTTATGCACAAGTTCTCCAATACAATCCTGCAGCATTTGAGTATGTTATCCCTGGTAAACAAAGTATTCTCAGTTTTTTGTTTTCATCGTATTTAGTGAAAGTACTGTAAGTTGAGCCAAGGCACGATAGTTCTTTTTGATATATGTAGATGAGGAAGTTCCGTTATAAAACTGTTCTTAATTATCTACATGGAAATTGTTGTAATGAATCCACTTACCTTTATTGAATGAGGAAACACTGATGTGGTGACATCTCATAATCGAATATCATTCTAATCTGCAGCAGAGTTTCTATTCCATGAAAAATCTCAACAACAATAGTGTAGTCCATAGCCTAGATGATCTGCATTGTGGATGAAATAGTTGACTTATATATGAAAAGTGGTATAGGTACTTTTGGTTATATGATTTTATTTCACGTAAGAAACAGTGTATGTTAGCTACAATTTTGTTGTATGGAAATATATTACTATATTGATTTTGTATGTTCACAATATTCTGTGTTGTATTCTTTCCCTCTTGGACGCGGTGAGCCACCTCATATACATAGATTTCAAATATCTGGGCTTATTGTTCATTGCATTTCTTCAAGTCTCTCAGGTCTTGTCAAGGAGAAACTCTCTGGTGGTGCTGTGTTTGATAGGAAGCCATCTCAGTCGAGTGTTCCTCTTATTGGGCAATTCCAGAGAGAAATTAGCAGCACTCACAATCAGCAGACTGATGTTGTTGCCAATGTATGGATGGGTTTCAATTTAGCTATTAAAGGCTGAGTTATTTAAACATACTTATTTTTATAGATGTAATTGCAGGATGCACCGAAATCATCTTCCAAGAAGTCAAAAACCAAGAAAAAGGATGACGACATTGGGTCATCAGTTCTACCAGATTCTACAGAGCTTCAAGGTTGCCTTCTGTTTGTTCCTCCATCCCTCCTCTCGTTTGTATGATTACATTTATTTTTCCATAACGTTTTCATATAGATGCCATGATTGGGAGCTTCTGTGAGATGCTGGAGGACTTCTGCAGCAGAGCTCAAATTCATAGTGATGATAGGGATGAGATGGAGTGGTTATCATTGCCGGTTAATGATGTTAGAATGCTTGTTAATGAAATCATGTCAATGCATGCAAAGAGACTTCTACATTTGGTTCCTGTATATATTCTTGTGAAACTGTTACGGATTCTAGATCATCAGATACATCGAGCGGAAGGTTTGTCTGTTGATGAATGCGGGCATGTAAGTGATTTTTTTTTTTTGTTTTTTGGTGTGCATGGTTGTGCAACTATTGTTTTGTTGTCACCTTTGATTATGTTTGGAAAGAGGAAGGGTTGGGTTAGATTTTAGGTTCAGTCTTAAGCAATTTCATTTTGCCTTCTGGTATGGATGTCTTAGTATCGTCTTGTTTCAGGTTTTACACTGGCATTTACTGGTTGTTGATCAATCAGAATTGAAACTGTGGTTCCATTTCCCCTTTCTTTGTTATTGATTAGTTTTCACATTGTTCTGCTTTTTTAAGGATTCCTTCTGTTTTGCTGTGGTATCTATATTAGTTTGGGTGTAACAATGCAACTGAAATTTGAAATCAAAAACTGAAAAATGTGCTTAGTGCTAATGTATAACAGAAAATGCGTCAAACAAATGTGTGATGTTCCTATCGAGAATGAATTTCTAAATTTCTGATGTTTTTCATTTTTCCTCTTTTTTTTTTTTGGGTTTATATGAGGAGCATATTATGTTTCATAAGCCTAATTCATTTTTGTTCAAATGTTTCAGCAAGATTCAGATGTATTCTCGTTAGTCTTCTGTGCCCTGGAATCCATTCATGCTTCTTTGGCAGTAATGGCACATAATGACATGCCAAAACAATTATATGATGAAGAGGTATGTGCCTCATTTGATTAGCTCTTATCCATGACCTTTCTGTGAAGTTTCATTATGTTCTCGTGCATTCAATTGTTCCATTCAAATTCCAAACCTTCTTAAATTGTTCCAATAATGTCTTACTGTTTGAAAGATCTGTTAAGATAAATGGAAATTTCAGTTGTCAAGAAGGTGGCATTCTTTTTAATCGAATCAATTATGGATGGGACATAATAATAACACTACAAATTGGAATTTAAATAAAACAATTTATAGGTAGGGATCATAATGGAACTTTTGAAGGTTATGGATGGTGCAGTTTTCTCACAATATTTGATTTGTTAAATCCTGAATCATGATATCTCTGATGTGCTTTGCGTTCAGTTTTTATGTTGGTTGTCCATTTCTGCCATTGTAACACAGGTTATGAATCTCTCTTTTTCTCAACAGATTATTGAAAGGATTATTGAGTTCTCTAGGCGCCAGATAACGGATGTTATGTTGGCTTATGATCCATCGTATCGTGCCTTGCATAAACCAAGTGAAAATGGAGCAGTTGAAGGTTGGCCATCTGATTTATGCAAAAAGTGCAGGATCGTTTCTTGTGACTCTTCTTGCCATTTTCATTTGCATCGATAAATGTGATAGCATGTCAAAGTCCATCTGGTCTTCAGTTTTTGAATTTTACTGTATTTTTGTATAATCTATGCTCTAGGTTTCTCTTTCAGTCGAATGGTAGCATATATATTATGTTAATTTTCTAGTACCTAACTTAATTTCACTTTTTTTTTCTAGATGATGACGATGAAGAGCCTGATGCTGAACTAGGTTCTGCTAGCAAGAAAAGACGCAGTACCAAGAGTGCTAAAACAAAAAAATCAGCTTTTAACAAGTGTGCTTATTCATATGCTGTTCCTTAACATCAGTATAATAGAAAATAGTTTAGCATAGCTGAAGTTTGGTGTCTTACTGTTTAACTTCTTCCTTGACAGGATCTCTGGTGCTATGCATGCTATACTACAGAAGCTCTGCACTATTCTTGGTTTACTAAAAGACTTGTTGTTGACTGAGAAGTTATCTGATAGTTGTGTTCTACAACTGCTAAAGACAAGCTTTACTACTTTTTTGGTGGACAACATACAGCTCTTGCAACTCAAAGCAATTGGTTTGATAACTGGGGTATGAATCCAAACATTCAGTTTGTTGCTAAAAGGATACACATGATTAAATGCTTGCATCAAGGTAAATTATGGTAAATAGATATTGTTCTTTAACCTTGGTGTTACTTTTGATACAGATATTCTACTCATATGTCCCACACAGAACATATATAATAGATGAAATGACTCAGCTTCTATGGAAGTTGCCTGTTTCAAAGCGAGCATTAAGAGCATATCACCTACCTGATGAAGAACAGAGGCAGATCCAGATGGTTACAGCTTTGCTAATTCAGTTGGTTCATAGCAGTGCTAACCTTCCGGAAGCTTTAAGGCAAACATCATTTGGGAGTCCCCTCTTGGAAATCTCAGTTGATGCTAGTTACTTAACCAAATGCCATGAATCTGTCCAGGAAACATGTTGTCATTTCTGGACCCGTGTCCTTCAACGTCTTGCTTCTGTAAAGACTCAAGATGCCTCTGAGTTGAAAGTGATGATTGAGAATCTAGTCACTGATTTGCTGACGACATTGAACCTACCTGAATATCCTGCTGCTGCTCCTATTTTGGAGGTGAGAAAAGATTTGACTATATTTGTTTTGTCATTATTATTGGATAAAAATGGTAGCGTTTGGAAACTATCATTTGCAGGTTCTTTGTGTTTTACTGCTCCAAAATGCTGGTCTGAAATCTAAGGATACCTCTGCACGTGTAATGGCAATTGATCTTCTTGGCACAATAGCGACAAGGTTGAAGCATGACGCTCTCATCATTAGGAAGGAAAAGTTTTGGATATCGGAAGAATTGCTAAGTGGGGATAGTATCGATCATAGTTGCCCCAAAGGTGTATGTTCCATTTGTTTGGATCGAAAGGTGGAGAAAGTGTTGTATAGGTGTCAAGGTTGTCAAAGATTTTTCCATGCTGATTGTATGGGTGTAAGTGAACAAGAAGTTCCTAATCATAGTTGGTATTGCCAATTTTGTATGTGTAAGAAGCAACTTCTTGTATTGCAATCATACTGTGAGTCACAGTACAAGGATGATGAGAAATCGAAACTTGGTCACTCGGATAAATCTTCTGATCGAATTATGAAAGCTGAAATTGTTCAGCAGATGCTTTTGAATCATCTTCAAGACGCCGCTTCTGCTGACGATGTCCATCTTTTTGTCCGATGGTATGTACTTTTTTCCTGATTATTGTGCATGTGAAAATGAAAACTCAAAGATGCTCTTCCTAATTGTTTTTTGTTTAAACTTGTGGTTTTTGACGCAGGTGTTATCTTTGCTTATGGTATAAAGATGGTTCTAAATCTCAACAAAATTTCAAGTACTACGTTGCTAAATTGAGATCAAAAGCAATAGTGCGTGACTCAGGGACAGTTTCTTCAATTTTTTTACGGGATTCGGTCAAGAAGATTGCTTTAGCATTGGGACAAAATAATTCTTTCTCTAGAGGATTTGACAAGATTCTTTACTTGCTTCTGGTTAGTAAGATATTTTGCAAGTCCTTAATTCGGTAAGTACAGCAGGCTTGATTCTTATTTCATGTTTTCTTTTCAGGTTAGCTTAAGAGAGAACTCTCCTGTAATTAGGGCCAAGGCTTTACGAGCAGTAAGTGAAAAAATTCTTACAACTTGTTATTTGGGACTAGGATATTCATCATTTATATTGATGAAACAAGTTTCCATTATGTATTCATGGCAGGTTAGTAATGTTGTAGAAGTTGATCCAGAAGTATTAGGCGACAAACGTGTTCAAGTGGCTGTTGAGGGGAGGTTTTGCGACTCTGCAATATCTGTCAGGGAAGCCGCATTGGAACTAGTTGGAAGACACATTGCTTCACATCCAGATGTTAGTTTTAAGGTACTTCTTGAACTACACTTGTCTATCTTTTGAAAGCAGGCCATGCTTTATTGACAACACTTGTCTTTGTTTCATTCTCCTCTTTTTCTCTACTCCAAAAATTTGGGGATAATTAGTACTTCGAGAAGGTGGCAGAGAGGATTAAAGATACTGGAGTCAGCGTACGGAAACGAGCAATCAAAATTATTCGAGATATGTGCATTACAAATCCCAACTTCTCAGGGTTTACAAGTGCTTGCATAGAGATTATTTCTCGTGTTAGTGATGATGAATCAAGTATACAGGTAATTCAGAATCCATGAAGCAGTGTATTTCATGTCAAAAACTGAGGCACTAATGGCAATATCATTTTTTTTCTCTTTTCAACTGAGGGGTCTGAAATATGTAATGCAGATGGTCTTTTTCCTCATACTAAAAAACCTTTGTCAGGTGTTTTTGTTGATGAAAGGCACTACATTGGTACCTAAAACCTGGTGATGCAAACTATTAGTCGTGTTTCTCCTTTGTTCTAGATTCATGAACGAGCATTGAACTTTTCTTGAAATACATATTTTTCTTATCAAAACTGCCGCTTTCTCAGTATTCTTAGTAGTTTTTTTCTCATCTTCAGGAGCTTGTTTGTAAGACATTTTACGAGTTCTGGTTTGAAGAACCTTCAGGGGTGCAGACTCAGTATCCCAGAGATGGTAGTTCCATTCCTTTGGAGGTGGCTAAGAAGACTGAGCAGATTGTTGAAATGTTAAGGCACTTGCCCAATCATCAGTTTCTTGTTACTGTCATTAAGCGTAACTTGGCCCTTGATTTTCTCTCTCAATCAGCAAAAGCTGCTGGAATCAACCCTGTCTCGCTTGCTGCAGTACGCAGACGATGTGAAGTGATGTGCAAGTGCTTATTGGAAAGAATATTGCAGACTGAAGAAACGAGTAACGTGGAAGCAGAAGTTCCTTCACTTCCCTACGTGACTGCCTTGCATGCATTTTGTGTTGTGGACCCATTACTTTGCATGCCAGCTTCAGATCCTTCTCAGTTTGTGATCACATTGCAGCCTTACCTTAAGAATCAGGTTAATTTACATTTTACTTCAGAACTTTTTAATGACACCGACATAATTGAGGGGGAGGGGCATGACATTGATGTCATCATGTGTCTTTTGGATCTATTTGCTTTCTTATCTGCATTCTTATTTAAGCGATTATAATCTTTGTGTTTGTAGTCTAGCTATACTATTTTGAAGAACCGACCTTTCTCTGCCACCTCATTCCAATGTCCGTTGAGTCTTTGTTGCTTGACGGTTATGAAGGGGGTTTTTAACGAGGCCTTCCTTTTTATCAAAAAAAAAAATTCTTCTGGAAGCCAACAATGTTAGTTGTGAATTAACGGACTAATCTTAGTTTGTTTGATTTTCTCGGGTATAATATTCTTGTCTCTGGCCTGCACTGATGCTTGCTCCTTTCTGCTAATATTTGGGCTTGTCAATCTAAGGTTCTTGTTATTGAATCAATTTTTTGTTGTTCAGGTTGTATGTTAATTCCTTCAGTCTTCTCTGTTGTCATTGATTATTTTCTAAATTTTGTCCCTGTAAATTTTCTTTTCTTCATTGCCGTAATACAATTGTTTATAGGCTGCAGAGGCAATTCCTTAATTGCTTTCACTTGTGCTCAGGTTGATAACAGAGTTGGTGCAAAGCTACTGGAGAGTATAATCTTTATAATTGACGCTGTTGTGCCTTTGATGCGGAAGTTACCTCCTAGTGTTGGTGATGAACTTAAACAAGACTTGAAGCAAATGATCGTCCGGCATTCTTTTTTGACTGTTGTCCATGCTTGCATCAAGTATCTTCGACTTCTCTTTCTTACTGTCTTTTGTTTTTCTGTAATTCCTGTTGTTTGTGGAAATTTGATCTTTTTTAAATTCTATTTCTGCCGAAGGCCTGAATTTATTTTTCTTCAAGTTTTTATATGCTTGGAATGTGATTTTAAGATACATTGTGAGTAAACAGGCAGGGTTTAATACTTGGAAGGCATTCTATTTCTGATTTTAATTCCCTGATTAATTTTCTCTCTCATTGCAGGTGTCTTTGTTCTGTGAGTACAAAGGCAGGGAATGGTGGTGATATTGTCGAGTATCTCATTCAGTTATTTTTCAAATTATTGGATTCCCAAGCAACTGATAACAAGCAGGTTCATTGCTAGAAATTTGTACATAATATTTTTATTTCCATCTGCAATCTTTTGGCTAGTCAGATTCATATATTTTGTTTTTGTCATGTGCAACATGAGCAATATTAGTTATAATTCCTGATTTGATCTTATTAAAAAAAAATCCTGATTTGAAATTCCGTATGATGTACCAGAAAATTAGTATATATTCTTAGCACAATTAAATTAGAGGTAAAAATTTATTGGGCAGCTTATAGAATACAGAAATGCAAAATAAAAACTACGGAGAAAGATTGAAATTTTGAAACTTCTTGCTCTTTTCCTTTATCCAAACCTGTGAATCTATTTATAAATAATTGTGTGATTTTAGGACTGTTAGAAACTCAGGTTGGCACCTTGTATCAGTCTTTTCGCTTCTATGAATCTTAAGGGCAGCTGACTTAAAGTAAATGACACTAAAGTGGATTTGGAAAATTTTAAGGGATAACAAATATGAAAATAAGAATTTTTAATTATAGAAATAGGTTTGCTGACTTTTCAGTTGTCTTTACTTTCTATGAAAAAAATTATATGTGAATAATAAAGCTCATGTCAGCTCCTTTTTATTTATTAGTCATTACTTTTTGCAGCAAGTGGGGCGCTCTCTCTTCTGTCTCGGATTGCTTATCCGCTATGGAAACCCTTTGTTTAAAAATGTTGATGTTGGTAGCAGTATTAGTTTGTTTAAAAGATATCTTCAAATGGATGATTTTAGTATAAAGGTTAGATCTTTGCAGGTAAGACCCTTTTTTTCCTACATAGTAGTCTTGGAGTTTGTTTCATTTCCATGTTAATATATTTTAATATTGTAACATATGGTTTTGTTTCAATGGCTTATTCTTTTAGGCATTAGGTTTCGCTCTAATTGCTAGGCCTGAATATATGTTGGAAAAGGACATTGGAAAGATTGTAGATGCTGCATTAGCAGCGAGTTCTAATGTTCGTCTTAAGGTAAAATTGTCAATTTGTCATCACTGGATCTCTTTATTACAAATTCTTTCTATTTATAAGATGCATGATAAGCATCTCTGCCCACCAGATGCAAGTGTTGCAAAATTTGTTGGAATATCTTCTTGATGCGGAAAGTCAAATGGGAACAGATAAGGTCAGTAATGATCAAGTCCATTCTGTAGAAGGTGGCCACAGTGTCCCTGTAGCTGCGGGTGCTGGTGATACTAACATTTGTGGGGGTATAGTCCAGCTTTACTGGGATAATATTCTAGGGAGATGCCTGGACTTTAATGAAGAAGTTCGCCAATCTGCCCTAAAGGTGAGAAGCTTTTACCTTAGCTATATCCCGTGAGGGGAAACAATTTTAGTCTGCTGGACTGAATCTGAGTTTCATATCAGCAGAGTGATTTTAGAAATTTATAAAATATGTTATTGTTTTGTAGCTAGTCTTAAAACCTATTTGTCCGTTGGATGGAAAGTGAACTTTGAAAAAGGGGAAGAAAAACCGGTTCCGGGAAAGTTTGTATGATTACAATATTATTATCAAACCGTTGTCGGATGCCGCACATACGATTTTCTATATCAATCTATGAAATGGTTGAATTTTTTGAGTTTTGACTTTACATTTTCTGTTTGCACTGCTCGTTTTGTTATGTATCAAATGCAGATAGTGGAAATAGTTCTCCGACAAGGTCTTGTTCATCCTATAACTTGTGTCCCATACCTTATAGCACTTGAAACGGATCCTCTGGAGGTCAACCAAAAGTTGGCTCATCATTTGCTGATGAATATGAATGAGAAGTACTTCCTTTGTGCTATTAAAAATTTCCTTTCTGTCCTTTCTGTTTGCCAGCACGACTAATGAAAGCTTCATTTTTCAGATATCCCGCCTTTTTTGAAAGCCGTTTAGGGGATGGGCTTCAGTTGTCATTCATCTTCATGCGTTCCATCAGTGACAATGCACCTGAAAATCAAAACGACAAATCTCAATCAAAGCATCCTGGAAATTCGAAAGGGAAATCCGATGCTGCTGGGTCTTTAACACAAGCAAGGCTGGGAGTTTCCAGAATTTACAAGCTCATTCGTGGAAACCGGGTTGCTAGGAACAAATTTATGTCCTCAATTGTGCGGAAATTCGATAATCCTAGCTGGAACGATTCTGTTATACCTTTCTTGATGTGAGTTGCTTGATGCCAGATCTAAAATTTTCTTCCTCGATTAATTATAATGAGAAGTTGATTTCCCTTTTACAGGTACTGTACAGAAACCCTTGCTTTGTTACCATTTTCATCTCCTGATGAACCGCTTTATTTGATCTACACTATAAATCGAGTGATACAAGTCAGAGCTGGGGCACTTGAGGCAAATTTGAAAGCGTTGAGTTCGAATTTGCTGCATTCAGATGCTCAGATGATGACTAATAATATCGGGATGGCTCAGCCGGATCCTAGTCAAGCTGTTTATAATCAAATGGCTCCGCTAGATTTGAATGGAACATTTCAGGAGGAGCCAGTGGTTCAGCCTGCTTTCTTTCACATGACATCCATTGATTTCAATGGTACATTCCAACAAAACTTCACTCATCAGTCTCTTTCAAATTTTCCTCCTACATTGCAGACAACAATGCATAAGATGACCCCTTCCGAAACTCGTGCTCTCTCCAAAGATGAAATGCAAAATATCCAGGTACTTTTGAACCTTGCAATGCACCGACTGGTCTTGAATTTTACGAATAAATACGTATTGCGTAGATGTATATGTTTGTGCTCGAGGACAAAAAAAGATAAGTGGTTTTTACATGCCTGGCGTTTTGTTCTAATCTGTTGGATGTTCTCGGGTTAGTTACTTTCGACACTTTTCCCGTGTTGTTCTTTTCAGGCCGATATCCTTGCCGCCACTGCAGTACAGCTTCTTATGAAGCTGAAACGACACCTAAAGATTGTTTACAGCCTGAATGATCAAAGATGCCAGGTTGAAATATTTCTTATGCCACATTGTTACCTGTAAATGCAAACATGGGACTGCTTTTAACGGCGAATCTTATTTTGTGTAAACTAGATGTTTTCTCCAACCGAACCTATAAAACCGGGGGAGGCGCTCACGAGGCAGAACATTCCCTTCGACATCGGTGAAACACGCACGACTTTGCCTTCCACGAATCAAGAGTTGGTACAGAGATATCAGGTAATTTGAACAAATTCGTGCTTTTAGGAGACTAGCATTGGACACTAGTTCTTACATAGCTATCGTACAGGAATACAAAAACGCTCTGAGGGAAGATGCCATCGATTACTCGACTTTCACAGCGAACATCAAAAGGAAGCGCCCCCCAGCTCCGAGGAGAGGAGGAAAAGCCACACGTACAACCGGTGGGGATGAAGATGATTTCGACGACGATGAATATACAGGTGGCAGTGTCCCTCGAAGGATGAGTAACAGTGGACGGAAAAGTTACAACGTAAGAAGCAGCAGTCGGCAGCGATTATAGATGTAAATATTAACGACAGGTACGCTAACATGTACATTACATTGAAGGAAAATAATTGAAATAGTAGGTTAGGTTAAATTCGAGAAAAAGGGAAGCGGAGATCGGAAACGGAATCACTCGCCCTCGTTAGGGAGGATTGCCCTTCTACTTTTAGATGTTTCCATTTTGTAGTATTTTTGATTCATTTCACTTCCATATTTTAGATTGAATGTTTGCCATTGCCGCCTTGACATATATATGTATATACACCGAGTTCATGAAACTAAAATTTAAATCAAATCGACTTCTTTAATGTCAAGTTTAAAATTTTAATATTTTTAAATGTTACCGTTTTAGATGTTCGGACCGTCAACGACTTTGATTAAGTAACAAACATGGTAGCCGCTTTTTTTTTCACTTGAAAAAACATTTAGCAGCTTATTTGAATCATCTGAAATACAGTGATATATGGCAGACTTCAGAGTGAATAGTATCCAACTGCAAGACGTGGCACCAAATATTCTCCGCACAAACATAAATGGCATCGACATTTACGGCCAATGGTACTCGGACTATGTTGAACACGAGTATGTATCCGACACAAATATATTTGATTTTCCATCATATACTTGAAAATCATATCTCGGCATTCATATACGAATGTGACACACACAGATACTTTAAAACAAAATAAGAAGTCGGGATGACATGGCTTCCGGCCATCGTTATCAAAGAATATATTGTGATTCTCAGCTGAAACACCAAGACATCCATGCTCATTACAGAACCAAGAAGACTACAAAATGAATAGAAATGTTACCCTTGGGTGTTTCCAGGAGCTTTGCTTTTACAAGAAGTCCCAAAATGCATTTTGTGGCTGCCCAAGAATAAAGAAAAGCAAAATAATCTAATATCGGTTCCAGTATGTCCGGCGCCTGAACCAGTTGTAGTCAGGCAAACCTTGGACAGGGCCCATGGCAGCAATCGCTATATCCTGCAAAAACCAACACAATCGGCATTAAAAACATTACATCTTCAATTTCAATGTCATGACCCAATTTCAGTCGATGCAGAAA
The DNA here is from genome assembly GCF_006381635.1 of Hibiscus syriacus. NCBI lineage: Eukaryota > Viridiplantae > Streptophyta > Magnoliopsida > Malvales > Malvaceae > Hibiscus > Hibiscus syriacus. Next base: position 47,008 of record NW_024062201.1, read on the forward strand.
GAGTAGTTAAGAGCTGGGTTTGATTGCAGTTCCTACCCTGTCATAAATAAATCGGTTTGCAACTCGTTTCACAGTGCTTGGATCAACAGCATCGATCCTAGCAAATAATTCAGCAAATGGGATCCTCCGACCGTATGTAAGTAGCTGCAAGAATTGGAGGCCAAAGCCAAATAAGCAATCAAAAAATGAAATATACGAGGTTCATGAAAAATTAATATCATAAAATTCTCTGTGGCAATAGAATTTTTGTTTCTAGTAAATCGAGATTTCTCCTTGAATCATTTAAATCTTTATTTGGTTAAAAACAGCATATGTGCTATGATTCAAATGATATGGTTGCTAGAATTCCATGCACCATCGGATTTAAAAATAAAACCTTCTCTAATACCAGGAAAAACTGTACCTGCCGTCCAATATCTTCAGCTACAGGACTAGTTCCATCTATGTGAAGCATCAAGGATGATTTTAACTGCAACAAGACACAGCAATGGTAGTTAAGCACACTAAGACATTGCAGTCAATGTGTCCTTTAAACATAACTGATGCAAAATTTGCATGTTTGGCATGGTGCATTAAATCGCATCAGCTAGGGCGGGAATGGTTGAAATATTTTAGCAACAAAAAAGGATATTTCTGTTCAATTGAGAGAGTAGAGATTCTCTAGAATTGCACAATAAAATGGAAGGTATTTGAAAAGTAAAAGATAATGAAGTATTTCAAGCAAAACCTGCCACTATGAGATATTCCGGCTAATTAGTCTGGCAGTTCATTATAATGATTGTAGTTAGCAGGACTGTGATTGTAAATTCTATGACCTCTTGAACCCACTTTCATTGGTGCATTCGACTCAAGCTTATTTTACTAACTTAGAATGCCAAAAAGTCATCTATTGTCAACTGAATTGTTCTATTGGCACACTGTAGAAGCACTTAATGACAAGATATGCAAAATTTTCAAAATTAGCATCTATCAAACATGACGTCATAGAAGCATTTGTAGCTACCTGATTACGAGCACGAATGACATCAGCTTCTGAAACACGATAGGCTAGCTTGGTTGCCTCGTGCATAATTGCAAACGCCAAATCATCTAAACAATCAGGCTGAAACACATATAAAACATAGAATTTAAATGAAAAACAAATACAAATACAACAGCATATAGCCAACAGTTACACATGCCAAACAGTTTTGTTAAGTCCTATCTGATTACGGGTTTGAGTATGACAAACATTTTGGAATATCATATCCTCGTACTCATATCAGACTCGAGTATGAGATAGTTACAGGTACAAATCTGGCCATTTTTGTAGATCACATCCTCCTATCCATATCTGAAAAAGTGTAGGGAACTGGTTTTGAATACAAGTATCGCAAGAAAAATGGGTGTCGTATAAGAATATTTCTAGAAAAATGAAGAATCCGACAAACTTAAATTAAGCCAAGACAAAAGGAGGGAGGAAATGGCAGCAAGCCAGGTAAGATGTTAAGGCCTCAAGAAGATGAATTAAAAATATCAAGATGATATCGAAAAATATGACAATCTTTTATCTGAAAACACAATCACCGGCAATAGATACCAAAAAGATACCAAATAATATGACCATAACAAAACATTACAAAAGCATATGGGAACATCACCTTGGCAACCGCATAGACACCAAAAAGACCAGTATCTTTATAGTTGGTGTTGAAGGCCATCATGCTTTCCGCAATTTCATTAACGCTGACTCTTTGTACCAGGTCAGAGCTGTTTAAAAGGGATTTGAAAACTAATCAAAACACTAAGAAAACGTACGAGTTTCATCCTGAAACTGAAACATGGTATAGTTTAACCTTATGATCAGAGAATCAACATAAGAATAAAGCTCACCCCATGTGCTTTCCACACCCAACATTTTTGCTCCATGAACCCAGCATTGCCTGCATAACCATTAGTGCAATAGAATCTGGGTCCGTCCAAGATGCTCCCTCAAAAGCAACCGCAAATTGTGCCAGAGGAACATCATCATTGATCATTCTAACCTGATTTTTTTTAATTAAGAAAAAACAAAACAGAACATTATAGGGCATAATACCGAATAAAATACCTCAAAATTTACTAAAGGATGACACCCGCACCTCGGAACCAGTAAAAGTGGCCGGTTCATTCATAACTAACTGTGAACCAGTGATTGGATCGGATGATAACTTGGTAAACAACTTCTTAACTTGCTCAACAATTTCCTCATGCTTAACAGCCCCAGACGCAGCAATGACCTGTTATGGTTACCAAATAACACAATTTGAAGAGTCTGCCAACAACTCTTACACAAAGTACTTGCACAATATACTTGGAGATCAATGGAATATGAAGATATTCATTTGCTTTAACTTTAAAGAACTTGATCTTGACATACTAAATGAAGATACACAAGAAAAGCTAATTAGAACACAGCATACCATTCTTGGAGCAGTGTAGTGTGTCTGAATATAGTTCTGCAGATGCTCTTTGGTGATTGTCCTTATATTACCGGCAGGTCCCAGAATAGTCCTACCCAGTGGAGTATATTGGAATGCAGTTGAATGCAAATGGTCAAAAATAACTTCCTCAGTTTGACCCTCAACCTACAAAAATTCACCAGATTTTAGCTTTTCTTATGGATAATCAGCAGAGAACCAAAAGCAAGTGCAGTTGACAAAACCAAGGCAACATTGGCTATAAAAAAAATTAATGATAATAAACTTTCTCATAATGCTAGACAAAAGATTATTTATCACCCAACAGGCCCACCTAGGAATGCAAACATGTGCTTGCAAGCAACTCGTTTTCAGATTGAAAAGAATTCATATCTGGCTTTAATCATTGTCTAATTGAGCTTGAGCAGCACAAAATATCGAGTGAAGTCAAGTATCCTAATGCTCGATTCGAGCAGCTTGCAGGCTTAATCAAGCCTTTTTAATTTATAATATAAATTATTTTAACAAAAATAACTGAGCCGGTGTTCAAACATGAGAATCAAGCTCTTTTTTTTTATTGTAAACACAATCAGTTCCCACATTGAGTTTGGCCTTTAAAATGGAATATGATCAAGCTCAAACTGAGCTTTGAGCCTAAAATTTCAAGTTGAGCTTCTTGCAACTTCAACTCGGATTGGGTTGTACACCTACCCATTGAAAAGAGGAGAGGGGGTACAAGATGAAATATGTTATAAAATCTTTGTTCTGTACAAAAAGCACAACAACTCTATCAAAACCGAACAATCAATGCAAAGCAGTCTCTAACCCCATATAACTCCTATATAACACATGTAGCCAATAAACCTCAGTTATATCTAAACATGTAGAGCACAGCAAGAAACTTTTACTCAGAAACTAGGACCACCTTGTACCTTCATATACTAGTATAAATAGAAATAAATTATCATAAAAAATAGTCAAATTCAATAAATTTAAAAACTTTTTGCTTCACTTTTCTTTAATTTCAAATTCTTTTCCATGCTAATCCAACACACCAAACAAACACACAACCAATCATATTACTCCTCTGTTCCCTAAATGCAAATAGTTTCCATTAATGCCCATAACAAAATCCTAACCCTTCCCCAAAAAAAAAGGACCTCCTTATACCTTGCTACCTCCCATATTTCCTGAAAATAAGATTGAATTCATGATAAAACCCATCACACGACAGCCAAACCAATAATTAGAAAGTCAAATTTTGTTTATTGTGGTCTCAAAATCACTTCCTTCTCCTATTTTCCTCAAAATTATACTCTACGTATCCTAAAGATCATATAAATATATAGACATATTTAGAACCCACCCATTAATCTAAAAACGTATCAGCTACTTACCACGTATCAAGGAAAGACAAACATCCATAATTTATTCCCTTCTATAATCCCTAAACCCAGAAAAACCAAATACATTCTACAAATATTAATCATATATTATTAAAAAAATGTATATCCCAAAATATACAAGCTTCTTAATTACCTCTTCCATTTCTCTTAGAATCACATCCCTTTCCCTACTGATTCTATGTTCCTCAAACTTCGAATTCTGCAAGATATCAGCCAATATATCCAACGCTTTAAAGACATCTTTATCCATAACTTTAGCGTAATAAGTCGTCTGTTCCCTGGAAGTATAAGCATTCAAATGGCCGCCCATATTCTCAATCTCTTCCTCCAGTTCCCTCGCAGACCTCTTCTCTGTCCCTTTAAATATCATATGTTCCAAGAAATGCGCCGTCCCATTCGTCTCCTCGGTCTCAAATCTCGACCCTGCATCGATCCAGACCCCAACCGTAGCCGTGCGGGAAGATAGGGAAGATTCAGTTGCCACGCGAAGGCCATTGGGCAAAGTTGTGATTTTGGTTTCGGGGGAAGATAAGATGTGTGTGTGAGATGTCAGGGTCGGATGAGGCGAACCGTACTTGAGGAAACGAGGATCTGGGTTTTCCAGCTTTTGGAGCTTTGATTTAACTTCGACGGCTAACCGGTCGTAGATCATGGCCGTCGGTGGAGGAGGGGATATCTCTTTAGATTCGGCGGCTGCGAGCGAAGAGGCGGCCGAAGAAGATGACCGGGCGGCGTTGAAAGAGAATGATGGTTTGTGGGACCGTCGAGCTAGGTAAAGAAGCTGCCTGATCGCCATTTTTCGACGATTTATTTCCTTCTACCGATTAATTTTTTAGGGTTTGTGAGAAATTGGGGATTTGAAGAGCGGAGAGTGGAAGGGGATGGCTGTGGTTATTTATTAGGGAAGATGCAGTCGAAGATATTGGGCTAAATAAAAAAAAAATAAGTACCTAAATTATATTCAAAATTTATTTTTGGTGCTTAATAAATTTTTTGTTAAAATTAAGTACTTATTATTTTTTTCGATTATATTTTTAAGGTGTCTATAGTTAAAAAAAACCGTTAATTTTTAACACGTCTCATGTTCATATTTTTCAAAAAAAAATTAAATAATATTTTATTTTAAAAAATAAAAAAAAATATAAACATGACATGTATCATTTAATAAAAAAAATTTAACGACAGACACCTAAAAGTAAAACGAAAAAATATTAGGCATCTATTTTTAACAAAAAAAATTAGTCATCAAAAGTTAATTTTAGACATAATTTAGACATTTATTTTTGAATTAAACCGAGATATTATTGTAATTCTTGCTAAAACTATGTCGTTTTGAAGTTTAAAAGCAAGAAAGGATGAATATGTAATTTGGGTACTTAACAATTTAACACACTTGGAATTAGGGCTTGAGCTTTGATTCATAATTTTTGTTTCTATAAGTATTTGATATATTATTATTGGAATTTATTTTTATGCAATTTTAATTAATATTTAATTATACGTTACAATATATTTTTTAATAGTTAATATTTTTCATTTTAAGAAATATGAATATTATTTTAAATTTAAAAAATTGAGAATTAAAAAAGAGAGAACATTTTTATAGGGTGGAAATTAAATTTGGCTAAAAAAATATAAATACACATGCTTTATATTTTGAAACCAAAAAATAAATCTAAAATAAAATATTATTAAATGATTATAGAATATTATTTTTAAATAATAATAAATTAATTTAATTAAATAAATAATATATAATAAAAATTCAGAAGACCTACAAAATTCAAAGTAAATTAATTACACTAACCAATAATATTTTCGAAAAAATATAAAAAAAATTAACCGTAAATTAATGACAATATAATCATATAAAGAAAATATTAAATCAAAAATATGATTTAACAACTTAAAAAAAATAAAAAATAAAAATCATTATTTACAACAAATGATAAGTACAGCCAATACTAGCATAATAATAATAGGATATGATGACATGCTAGCAACTAACATTATTATAACTTAAATATCGTATATATGAGCACGAACCAAGCGGTCTTCGTGGTAAATGAATTGTCATTATTCTTGAGGATTCGGGTTCGAGCACCATAGATGCTAAGAGTATGAGCGTTCAATGTTGAAAGGTTGAGAGTTATCTACGAACAGATACTACATTATACTTACCCTCTATATATAATGATTACAAATAGAATACGAGAGAACCACGTCGATGTTCCAAAGTAGAGATAAATAACAAAGAGAGCAGTTATTAACAGGGCTTTCAAGGCAAAAGGGCTGGATCTCGTGGTTGAACAACTCTTGGCCAAACTATGGCAATTCCACAGGCTTAATGTTCCAGATCTCCCAGGCGTATTCATGGATGGTTCGGTCGCTGCTGAAGTTGTATGAACCGGCGGTACCAACCTGGTCTCGTATTTCGGCATTGGCACCATCCAAGGTCTCAGTCATAATACAACCGTTCATCGCAAACCTCATACAGGTTAGGGTGAGCAAAATTCGAGTCGACTCAAAAAATCGATTTTTTCCAACTCGAATTAACTTCGAGTTGCAATTTCATAAACTCGACTTCACTCTAAAAAATTTCAAGTTCAAATCGAGTTGTAAAATACAACTCGAATTTTTTAGTAATTAGTGGATTTATTTTCAAGTTTGAGTCGAGTCTTTCGACTTTGTATGATATATGTATCACATATGAAAAAATATGAAGAAATATATTTTTATTATATATATGGTTATAGAAAGTCACTTAAATCGGAAACAAATAATATTATAGTATTATAGAATTAAATTTAAATAGAAAGTCACTCTTGGTGTCTTTACTGCAATCATATTGAGCTTCTTCTTTTTATATGCAATTAAGGAGAAAAGTCCCAAGTAAAAGGATCTTGTGGGGTTCAGATTTTGAAGTCTTTTAAGGTTTCTGGAGATGGCTAGTGTCCAAGATCAACTAGAAATCAAGTTTAGACTGATCGATGGATCGGATATCGGGCCAAAAAAATTCCTTTCTGCAACCACTGTTGCAACCTTGAAGGAAAGTGTCCTTGCTCAATGGCCTAAAGGTTAGTTTGGTGTTTGATTAACTCAGAATGAATATTGGATTTGCTATCGTTTCTTTGCCGAATCGTTTATCGGTTTATATGCTCTTAATCTTGCAGAGAAGGAGAGTGGTCCGAGTACAATGAGAGATGTGAAGCTCATCAGTGCAGGGAAAATATTGGAGAACGACAAAGCATTGGGAGAGTGCCAGAGCCCTATTTGTGATATTCCAGGTGGAGTGACGACTATGCATGTCATCGTTCAACCTCCTCTGGAGAAAGATAGACTTATTATCTGCTGCTCGATGTTTTGTTTTCTTTAGGTCAATCGAAAATGTTTGGTGATGTTATGCATTGCGTTTTAGAGAAGGTTGAACTCGGTTTTCCTTGGCCATTTCTTGTTAATAGTATAAGGCGCCGGAATGAAACCAACCATGCATTCATGCCACCAAACTCATGCTGTTCTTTTCCGAACTTAATGTGTTTTATGATGCTATTTCCCCCCATGAATTAACATTTGAATCTTTCATTGATGGGCAGAAAAGAAAGAAATAAACCAATCGAATTCGAACAAATGCGTGTGTGTCGTATTATAATCTGCGGTTTGACGAGGGACGACATGATTTTCAGGTGGTTAGTCAATTTTATCCTACCTAGACTCTTTGTTTTCTCTAAAGTACTTACATTTAACACCTATGTTCGACACATATCCGGAGATGGGTGTTTATGAACAAACTTAGAAACCGTTGAGCATACCCATGTAGGAAACACACCCGAATCTATACCGGGTGCAAAGTCGGGATAACATAGCTTAATTGATTGTTTTGCCTGCTAGCATAATCCTTGGCTTTAAACTAAGTTACATGATGACAAATTTATGCAGATGAAGAGTGCCAAAACTGGTATAGAAAATGAAGTTGCAGACTTACGGATCGAGGATGGCGATTGGCAATGGCATCCTGCGTGTTTATCATATAGCTGCTCATGTTTGGTGTTTTCTCCTTCTTTTGCTGTTCTATTCCTTATATGTGTAAATAGATGATTGTCCGTCCACTTAGTTCTCTCTGTTGTTTTCACATAAATTAGGCTTGAATCTCGGATTTCATGTCCAAATACGTCTCATCGATCTTTTCGCAAGTTCTGGAGCATCAAAGCTCTTGTTTTGCCATCAGGTTTGAGACCACTTTTTTGCATTCTGAAGTAGAGCTTCTTTGCTGTTTCAACTTTGCCTCTCAAACACATTCCATGAATAACAGCATTATAAAGAGAAACATCTGGTGGAACTCTCTGTAAAACGAACAAAAAGAAGTCTAAACGTCGATCTTCCGAAGTTCAAGAGGGATACAAAATCATTAAGGCTTGATATTTGATCTATGTTACTCGACCTCTGATGTATAAAATGGTTGCTTGAACAATAACTAAATAAAGATAAGCTTACCTCTAAGATTTCCTCTACTTCAGCCCAAAGAGATCCCCAGATGCAGCTTCTTATTAGTGACAAATGAGTAAATGTATCCGGAACACACTTTCGATGAATCATGTGCTCGTAAACTTGCAATGCAACTTTCGGTTTCCTTGCAGTTTCGCAAGCTCCAATGACGAGATTATACGATGCAGTCGAAACCGATAACCCCGAAGCCTCCATTTGCCATAAAAGCTGCAAGGCCTTATCCCATGAACCGAGCTTCCGGCAACACATTAATGCAGTGTTATATAGATGAAGATTTACGAGCGAGTCCTGTTGTCTTATTCTTTCGAAGAGGTGAAGAGCATCGGCATGTTGATTTGCTCTATACAAAGCACCAAGCAATGAATTCCATGTGAAATCATCTGGTTTATGACCCAAAGATGCCATAATATCGTAGATTTTAAAAGCTAATTTGATCTCTCCAGCTTTTCCGAGTGAATTGATCAATGCATTGCATGCTACTGCATTCGGCTTCCACCTATCGTTCAACATCTTCCGAAAGATCGATAATGCTAGATCCCATTTCCCTTCCTTTGCACACGCGTTAATCACGGCATGCATTGTGTCGTCCCAGGGTTCAACTCCATTTCGAATCATCTCATGGTAAGCATCAAGCGCCAATTCACACCGACTACAACGAACAAAGATGCTAACTAGCAAGGAATAAGCGACTCTGTTCCTATATAGCCATTTTCCTGGATTGTTCTCCATAACCTCTCAGCTTCAACCCAATTGTTTGATCTTCCACAAATCGAAATAGCCGTATTATAAACAATCACATCGAAACCCTTTCCCTTTCTCGAATCCCCTTCCGATTCCGCAAACATATAAAGGGCTGCATCACACCCCTGAGTATCTGCAATGGCTTTCAGCATTAAACTATAAGTGTGTCCCGTAATAATTTCATAGTTCTTCATGAACTCGAAAGTGCGCAAGGCATCATTGAGCATCCCATTTCTTAGCAGACAAGAAAGAAGAGAATTACATGCATGAGCGTCGGGTTTAAGACCAGAAAACTCCATTGATTTGCACAATTCCATTGCACTTCTAATCTTGTTGGACCTACTAAGCATCAATATTCTTCTTGATAATTCCTTTTCATCCCTTTCCTCCAAGAAGTATACCTTACCATCTTGTAAAGGGTCCTTCGCATCTGAACTTGCCGAAGGTCGACCGACACATTCGGACGCAAAATCCAAATTCCGGTCGACCACCAAATTCCCCCAAGGAGGCAAATTTCGACACAAAGAATCCGACTCGAATTCTTCTTTTTCATTCCCAATCAAACCATTTTCATCATCAGATTCAAAACCAGTAGACATCTTCATTACTTTAACCCTATCATCCACAATAGTGGACTTGAATTGCGAATTCATCGACGAAGTATTCATCGATAAACGACCAAACCGAACATATTTACTAACAGCATCTCTACTTTGGTAGCATGAATTATACTGCAATCCAAATCCATCTGATATCATTGCAAAAGAAGCTGGATTCCCCAACAATTCTCCCATAACTGATGGACCAAATAATCAGAGATTTTTACCTGCAAAGTTGAATGGGATTCTAAAGATACCATTGGGAGCAGTTTCTTCAATGTTGAAGATAATAGCGGACAAAACGACGGTATATCAATATGGATACTTAAACGCACCGTTTCATGCTCTTTATAATTCTAATGTAAGAGATTAAGAAGTACTATGGATGGACATTTGATCCGAAATTTTTTATTCGATCCGATCCGATCTGATCGGGTCAAAGTTTTCTTTGTAAAATGTTTGAGTTTGGATTGAGTTTTTTAACAATGAATTCAGGTCAAATTTGGTATCAAAGTAAAAAAATCGACCCAAAATAATATTATAATTTTTTTTGTATATTTAGAGATAATTGTAATATTATCGATCTTTATATTATTATTATAGTTAAATCTTTATTTTACCTAATAATATATATATATATATGGATCAGATTGAATGTGTAATTTTTATTTAAAAAAAATGATCTGATTCTGGATTGAGCGAGACACTACTAAATCCGAATCAGATTAATTTGAAGAATTTAGTTACAAATTGAATGAGTGAGTAAAAAATCTGATTCAACTCGATTTATAAATTATTTCTATCTACTATTAGTAAAGAATTTTGGGGAATGTGCCTCTTGAAAATTAAAAAAAATGTTTAATTTTCAGTTAAAATATGTAAATAATTATCTTAATTTTAAGATATTTTTAATGATATATGACATCGTAGAATAATAAAATTGGCATAGTGATAAAATTTAATTTTTATGTTTTATTTTAGGGTAAAATATATAAATGATTTCCGACTATACGATATTGTTTTATTGAATCTTTTGACTATTAAAAGTTACAAAATGATCTTCGACTATAAGAGATTATTTTTTTAAGTCATCTGACTATTAAATATTATAAAATTGTCACTCGATTATCGTTGTGTTCCAAACTCGTTCTTTTTTGTTAAAATTTTATGTCAGTTTGAGTTGGATGTTAACCAACTGACTAAGGTATGATATAATACGAACCCAGAATCTCAAACGACTATCATATCTCAGTCAACAAATTAGAGTCCAGCTCAAACCACCATCAATTTTTTAACGAAGAATGATGATTTTAGAACATAATAAATAATTGGGTAACCGTTTTATAAATTTTAATAATCGATAAACTTAACAAAAATAACCTCCTATAATTAGGGTAAAAATTCGTTCTTATCGACCAGACATGCTTTTAAACGAAACACACAAAAACCATTCAAATCAAGATGGTAAAAAACTACATTTTATTTTTCTTATTTTACTGTGAATCAAACGTTAATGAAGAAGTTCATGCTTCACTCCTAGACGCCGTTCGACGACGGCTTCGTGTCTTGGAGGTTGATCACGGTTTCGAACGCACCGACCAACGCCTTCACCTTACTTTTCCGGGCTCCGACGAGCTTATTCACGGCTTCTTCGATGATGTTATTGAACAGACCCTGTCCGTCTTGCTTCCCCGGCACGTCGTGGTGCCTTAAAACAACCTTTTCGTCAATCGGTCCATCATTTGTGTCACATTCGACGCTTCCTTGCCTGAACTTGAGCTGCATCGGACAATGATCGTCCGGCTCGATGTCGATGATCGTCCCTCTCCGGAACGATAATCTCACCGGTTGGCTATCGTCGGAAGTGTCTGTTTCTTCCATGTGTACTGCATTGTTGAATGCGGAGTCCGAGTCGTGTTTGGCTTCGGTCGCGGTAGACTCGGGCTCATCTTGAACGTTTGGGGACACTTCAGCAGCACAGTTCTCATTTTTATCTGATTCCAACATTACATTTTCCGTCTCCAATTTGATAACATACAGCGTTTTCTCGTTGATGGTGTCGGTGTTGCTTCCGACGTGTTCATCGAGAATTTGCTGCTCGGTTTTATCGTTTTCGAGCTCGTTCCGACTCTTCTGTGGAAGCACTACTTTTAAGTTCCTGTTCTTCCCTGAAAGAGAAGCTCTTCGGGACAACGGAGCTCTTCGTGAAGCAGAAAGATCCTCTAAGGTTACTTTGGAAGTTGCAGTTGTTTTCCCCTTCTTCGTGTCACCGGTTCCGCCCTGTCTCCGGGCGCTTATAACGTCGGATGGAACGGCAGGAAGAAGCTTTTCGGCCCGAGCTTTTGGCTTCGAAGAAGTTGCAGGGCGTTTCAAAAGGCTTTCCTCATTAGCCTTTGATGGAACTTTCTTTGAAGGGACTTGTACTCTCCCGGAACGCGATGATCCGTCCTGCGGCATGACTTTACCGGCATCGGATAAGTCGGATTTCAACTTGGTCGAAAATTTGTTTTTATTCGAAGAGTTCGTAGGCACCTCAGGGTTAATAACATCAGAGGTATCACAGGAATGACTTCCGGAATTGGGAGCATATTTGGACTTGAGCTTCGCAACTGATGCCTTTTCTTTTACGATAGGCTTATTTCCGTCCGGCAAGTCGGTCGATGTCCGAAGCTCGGTGACCTTAGAGGGGAGAGATCTGGTCCTAATCGGTGTTGTCTTCTTCCGCTGCGGCGAGTCTGAGCTCCCGAACAAACTCGGCTCATCCGACGGCTTCTTTATAATTCTCTTTGGAAAAGGAAGCCTAACCTTCTCTTCAGGTTCATCGTGTTCCTTCCCAGGTTTGCAGAAATCGTGGTAAGTACCGATAGAAGCTCTCCGATAGAGAGACGGAGCCCTTTCTCTGGTGTTTGTCGACCCGGCTAACGAGTTTCTTCTCGGATTACCACCATTGATCCCTGTCATATCTGCTGTCATTGAAGAACTGAAACTCTCCAAAGCCATTGAATATGTAGCAGACAGAATCCTGAAATCCAACCAAAACTCCATGTCAGCAGTAGTCAATTATACATACACATGGGCATACACATACACTTATGAATACAGATATACATATACATGCATAAACCTATCAGTGGTAATCAATTAGACTAGATCAATACATACATACATACATATATACATACATATATACATACATACATACATACATACATACATACATACTATGTTGCACTGATACAAATACGGAGACGAAAAATGATAATTTCTAAAAATACAGGGTACGGGGTACGACATATAAAAAATTAAATTATAAATAGATATAAAAAATCATAATAAAACCAACACTTCATAGAAAATTGGTGTAACACCCTAATTTAACCATAATTAAAATCCTAGCATTTGAGAATTTTTTTCCAAACCACTAAATTAATTTCAGTGTTCAATTTGAAAATACTGTAAAACTTGTTTCCAGATTCGAAAGTCCTAAAAAGATTAGGGATCATATAGTAATTATACCAAAAATTCCTTAAATTCTATTCTAATTCTCCATCCGCTTTTCTTCCTTCTATTTCTTTTCTCCCCACCGGTCGCTTCTTCTTCCTTTTATTTCTCCATTTATACCAAACATTGTTTCGCATGTTTATAAACCCTAATTCTCCATTTTTGTTTGTTATTTACTTATTTTCAGACCATATAATTGTCTGCACAACTCGTTCACTCGTTTTTTTTTGTTCTTCAATATTTTTTGTCTCTTTTTTTTCTGTTTCTCATTTACGATTCTTGTACATTTTGTCAAAATTACCCTTGGGAACGTCCTCGAAACGTCCTCAGATAAGCTTTGACCGTCCCCAAATTCGATTATCCGTGACACGTCTCCAGTACGTACCTCAGCCGTCCCCGTGCCATCAATTAGACTAGATACAACAGATTCATTCATTCATACATGCATGCATACATACATATTTACATATACGGGTAGATGTAAAGAAAAGAAGAGAACTAACCGAACTCAATTCGGATATTATGCTTCAAATTTGTCAACCTGTAGAACTACAGAGAAAGATTTAAAGGTCATTAGAAACCAATTCAATATGAAGCTAAACATCATTCAATTTTAGAGGCAACTAAAAGGAACAAATCCGAAAGACGACGAATAGACATAAACTCGAAATCATATAAGAACGACCCATCATATCTAAACAGCAAAAGAGCTTGATTGCACTGTTCATACATACATACATACACATTTACATCTACTGGTATATATAGAACTCTATGTCAGCAGTAGACAATTATACATACAAATACACATATGCACTACACACGTGCATATGCATACAGATACAGATACACATATGCATATACATTCGAAAGGCGACGATTCGGCATAAACTCGAAAGCATATAAGAATAACCCATCATATCTAAACAGCAAAAGAACTTGATTTCACTATACATTTGTTCATACATACACACATACACATTTACATATACTGGTAGATGTAGAATTCTATGTCAGCAGTAATCAATTATGGGCATACACATGCACATGCATACACATTCGAAAGACGACGATTCGGCATCAACTTGAAAGCAGAACAACCCTTCATATGTAAACAGAAAACAGATTGATTTCCCTAAACATTCTCGTTCTGGAAACACCATGAAAATCATCTTTCTGATATATGTAAACAAACAGGCGACTACTTTTTTCTGTGAGTGTTTTTTGCATTACCACATGGTTTGATGTTCAATCAAAATAGTTAATAAATATAACATGAACACATACAAAAAGAGACACAAACTTCTCCCCTTCATGAAATTTCATAGAAGGGAAAACAACAGATTGGCCTTAAAATCACTACGATCATGACCAAAAGAGAAGAAAATATGGAACACAAACCTACAAATACAAAGAAGAAGAAGAAGATGATGAGGTATACACCAAAACCCAACTCAAAATCCACAGTTTAGAAGAAACCCAATGTTCTGAACAATCCATAAACCAAAACCCATGTTATATATTTCTTCAAAAACCAGAAACGAAGAAGATAACAAAGGGAAGTTGAACCTTGTTTTGTATCAGAAAAGCTCGTTATTAACTCTCCGTTTAACCAGAACGCATACGAAAAGGCAACTGAAAAGCGAAACGAGCGAAGGTTTTGGGGTTTTAATTTCTATCTTCAGCTTTGCATTGTGCGTTTGGGTTGGTTGCTATAAATACGGAGGAAGGAAGAGATTTCCGCTTGATCAAACCGCCATGAAAGAGACTAACCAACTTGGAGAGACTCACATTGCACCATCTTTTTTATAAGTCTCTTATTATAGCCATAAAAGCATTGTTCGATAAGATATGTAACGTTGTTTTTCAAGGATAAAGTACACAAATGGTCTCTCAACTATACATTATTATTTTATTGAGTCTTTTAATTATTAAAAATTATAAAATAGTCCTCTAACTATAGGACATTGCTATTTTAAGTCCTCCGACTATTAAAAATTACAAAATTGTCACCCGAATATTCACTATGTTCCAAACTCGTCCTTTTCGTTAAAAAGTTGATGATAGTTTGAGCTGGACGTTAATATAATGACTGGGATTTGGTAGTCGTTTGAGATTCTGTGATCATATTATATCATGTCTCAGTCAACAAATTAACGTCCAACTCAAATTGTCATCAATTTTTTTAATAAAAAAGGACGAGTTTGAAACACAATGAATAGTTGGGTGACCATTTTGTAACTTTTATTAGTCAGGGGACTTAAAAATAATGTCTTATAGCCAGGGGATCATTTTATAATTTTTAATAGTCAAATGACTCAATAAAACAACACCTTATAGTCGGGGACCATTTATGTATTTTACCTTTTTTATAGTAAAGGATGATTATAGGATAATATTTGTTTATAATTTTTTAAGCATTAATAATGCATATACACTCTACAGATACAACTGCTCGAATTCAGTACCTCTAGGGAGAATATTCTGTTAAGTATATGATTTATGATTTTAGGATTCATGTTTCGAGTTTTGCATGTCTATCTTAATGTCATGTATCATATTTAAATATGAGTTAAGTATGTCATACATCTTTAAATTATAACATTCATTATGAATTAATCCTCAAATTTTTTAATATTCTAATTTAATCTCTAAATTGTGAGTGTCATTCTAAATTGGTCTTCAAATGTTTGAACATTCCAAATTCATCTCTAAACTTATGACTCATTAGGGTGAGAAAAACTCAATCCGACTTGAAAATTTTCAAATTCGAGTCGATTTATAAAATAGAACTTGAATGGCTCAAAAAAAATTAATAATTAGTGAATTATTTTTAAGTTTGAGTCGAGTCTCTAAACTCAGCGTGATATATGTATATCACATATAAAAAATATGAAATGTATATGTATATTGTATATAGTCATAATTTATTTTCATTTTTTTGAAACAATTAAAATATTATTTTTAAAAAACAATTATGACTTATATGATTATAGAAAACAGTTTAAATCAGAATAAAATAGTACCATACTATTATAAATATTTACAATTAATTTTGACAAAAACTCGAACTACTCGATTCAAATTTATAATTTCGACTCAAAAAGATTTCAAATAAAGTTTGAGTTATAAAATATGACTCTTCAACTAATAACTCGAATTTTTTTTTGACCCAACTTGACTCGATCAAATGCTTATCATTAACTCTCATTCTATAATTGTCCCCAAACTTTTGAATGATTTAGGGGATGTTATTAGAATGTTCAAAAGTTTGGGACTTATTTAGAAAGAAAATCATGATTTGGGGATGAATTTGGAATATTTAAAAGTTTTGGGACTTATTTAGAAAGAAAATCATAATTTGAGGATGAAATCTAAATATTCAGAATTCTAGGCATCAATTTACAATTTAGGGTATAAACTTTCATTTAAAAGTGTATATATCTTAGTGTCATGCATCTTATTTAAAATTATGGTTTAGAATTTTAGGGTTTATAACTTATTTTTAATATTTTTATTTTACTCTCGTATGAATACAAGATAGTATTTGTTCAAAAAAAATCAATCATTTGAGAATTAACGCTCATACACCCCTGCATATGTGGTGCTCGAATCCAAGATTTTTAAAAGATAACAACATCACTTAACAATTAAAATCGCTTGATTCGTGCTCGTGTATTATACTCGAATATTGATATCCAAAAATTAATATTTGTTGGTTTATCAGATAGATACTTTAAATCTTAATTCATAAATCCACATTTAATTTAATGTCGGCCAATTTATTTTATTTTATTTTGTTTGGTTGAATTGTTGGAATTAGGGAACCAACCACAATTAAGTGCCTTAAAGCAAGAGATATCACTTGATTTTCACTTGCATAATGAATAATAATATATTCCATTAATTGTTGTTTTATTGTCATTGAAATGTTGTAAAAGTATTCAGGGAAAACTACATAAATGACCACATAACTATGGTAAGGTCATGAAATGATCACCATTTTTAAAAGAGAAAATCGCCTCAGTGACCAAAAAAAAGTTATAATATACGATTTTAACCAACTTTTTTTGGATTTGCCAAAATGACCAACAAAATCGCAACGCGAAATAAAAATCGCAATGCGATCCCCAGAATCGCAAATCAGTTTCCAAAATCGCAACGCGATTCTTGAAAATCGCAATGCGATAGTACAAATTCGCATTGCGATTTTCCAAAATCGCAACGCGAATATGAAAATCGCAACGCGAACACATAAATCGCAACGCGTATCCGTAAATCGCAACGTGTATCCGTAAATCGCAACGCGTATGGGTAAATCGCAATGCGTATCCGTATATCGCAACGCGTATCCGTAAATCGCAACGATAATACATAAAATCGCAACGCGTATCCGTAAATCGCAACGCGATATTTAAAGCGCCATTATAATCGCTACGCGTATTTTATTTTCAAATTACAA
The DNA here is from genome assembly GCF_006381635.1 of Hibiscus syriacus. Classification (NCBI taxonomy): domain Eukaryota; kingdom Viridiplantae; phylum Streptophyta; class Magnoliopsida; order Malvales; family Malvaceae; genus Hibiscus; species Hibiscus syriacus. The sequence continues at coordinate 64,658 of NW_024062201.1, forward strand.
AAAGAATATTAAGACAAAATCCCGTAATCGCAACTCATAACCTAAAACCTAAAATCACAACTCAGTCCCATCTCCATCTCTCACTCTCTACAGCGAAGAAATCCGTCCCCATCTCCGAAGATTTCCGTCCCCATCTCCGGCGAAATCCCTCACAACCATTCACGGTCAGAAATCCCTCACAATATTCAGAAATGGAAAATCAACCTCCGAGGGTTAGTTTTTTTAATTATTTTTATTTTGAAATGTTTGCATTATTGTAGGTTTTTCATATTGAAACTGATGATAAGTTTACTGGTCATTTCAATAATAGATTAACCATTTCACTTAGATTTCATTTCGCGTTACGATTCTGTCGTTGCGATTTTCATTTCGCGTTGCTATTCTCTCGTTCCGATTTTCAAGTTAGTATTTGTCTTTGTCTTTGTTCTGTCTTTTGGTTGAAGTAATGCAATCCATTCAAGTTTCAATTTGCAGAAGAGTCGCAACGAGATAAATGAAAATCGCAACGAGAGAATGACTGTCGCAACGAGAGAAATGAAAAGCGCAACGAGAGAATCGCAACGCGAAATGAAAATCGCAACGAGAGAATCGCAACGCGAAACCAAAATCGCATTGCGATTTTCATTTCGCGTTGCGATTCTCTCGTTGCGATTTTCATTTCGCGTTGCGATTCTCTCGTTGCGATTGTCATCTCGCGTTGCGATTCTCTCGTTGCGATTTTCATTTCAACCAAAAGACAAAACAGTGTTGCAAATTTTAGTTTCAAGAATAAACTACTACTTTTTATGTTTATTGTTTTTGGTATATCTTCACAGTGTAGTTTTTGGTATATCTAACTTGGTATGTTTATTGTTTTTGTAGAAATTTTTTTCGGCTCAATTGACCTTGAGAAATAAAGTCAGCCTGGCCACTACAATTGCAAAGAAGCTTTCACCTGCTCAAAGACAATTGTTTGAGGAAACCTGCTTCGGGCCATGGCTGAGAGTACAGCATCCGGGTGGAGATGCTAATTTGACCCATTTGTGGCTTCAGACCATGACATCAAATCTACCCGACAGTATACAACGTGGTGAGGAAGAGATATGGTTTCATTTTCCACTAGCGTATACTTGTTTTGGGCGGAAGGAGTTCTGCTTAATCACTGGTCTACGATTCGGACACGATGATGTAGGCCGGTACACTCGTCATATCGCCCGCCCATCATGGTTATCCCGGGTTTTTCCGGATGAGTCAATGGAGAAGCCGAACCTACATGTCGACGACCTGAAGAAATTGTTTAATAAGAAAGCTGGTTTCACTCGGATGGATGACGTCGATGTTGTCCGAGTATGCCTTCTACTACTTGTGTATGCCGGCTTTTTAGGCAGAGAGGCCAGACAACCTATTCATCGGGAGCTAATAATATTGGTAGAGGACCTGAATGCATGGAATCTGTTTCCGTGGGGTTCGTATATATGGAAAGCTACCTGGACTAAGTTGTCGTCTGCCTTTGATGACCGCAAAAGTTTGCGGGGCGATGGGTCCAAATACACTTTGTCAGGCTTTGTTTGGGCCTTTAAGGTAAGAATTTCTATATAATGTTTCTAAAATTATAATTAATTATTTAACAATTACTAATTTTGTTATTATATTGTTTGTAGATTTGGATATTCGAGGCTTTCCCCAGCATGCGTACATATGCAATAAAAACGTCAAATGATATTCCCAGGGCTATTTCCTGGAAGAGGAAAACTCTGTTGGATTGGGAAGACTTAATACCATATGCCACAATAAATAATGTAAGTTAACACAAATACTTTCATATAATATATAAACAAGTTATTAATAGTAGACGTTTAACTTTGTTTGAGTTTTTATATTTTAGGAGGCTAACATTCCATTACAAAGACTGACACTCACGGAGGAAGAGCTTGCCACTGATTGGTGGCAAGCTAGTCAGAATTTTTTTGATGGCACGGATGATGAGCAGCATCCACTTCCTCCAATTTGAGAGCCATCACCTCACCTAGAGCCATCACCCGATCGACCCGACTATACACCTCTAGAACGAGAGCCATCACCTATCCCGTCACATCATCGAGCCTCTTCTCCACCATCACCTCATGATAGGCGACCGGCAAAGATGCCACGACTCCTATCTCCCTGTTCTCCACCTCCACCTCAACGGGATGAGTCAAGGGAGTTACGTGATGAGGTCAATGCCTTGCGTGAGGAGATCGGTACTCTACGCGATAACGATGGTGCATGGCGTGTGGAGGTGTCAACTTTACGTGGTGAGGTTGCCGCTCTACGTGAGATGATAGTATCGTTGCAGAATGAGGTTCATACTCTACGCAACGAGGTAAGTTTAAGATTTTCCATATTTAACTTAATGATAAATTTACTCGTAATTTCACTTAGATTAGCCATTTCACTTAGATTGCTTAGTAAATTTATTCGGTTGCTGCCAATTCTGCTAAACTGTGTATTCTTTAACACTGTGAAATAGTATTTGTCTTTGTTTTGTCTTTTGGTTGAAAGTAAATTTGTTCGGTTGCTGCCAATTCTGCTAAACTGTGTATTCTTTAACACTGTGAAATAGTATTTGTCTTTGTTTTGTCTTTTGGTTGAAAGTAAATTTGTTCGGTTGCTGCCAATTCTGCTAAACTGTGTATTCTATAACACTGTGAAATAGTATTTGTCTTTGTTTTGTCTTTTGGTTGAAAGTAAATTTGTTCGGTTGCTGCCAATTCTGCTAAACTGTGTATTCTTTAACACTGTGAAATAGTATTTGTCTTTGTTTTGTCTTTTGGTTGAAAGTAAATTTATCCATTCAAGTTTCAATTTGCAGAAGAAGAAATAGTTTACTTTCGCAACACGAAACTTAAAATCGCAACGCGAAACCAAAATCGCAACGCGAAATGAAAATCGCAACGACAGAATCGCAACGCGAAACCAAAATCGCAACGACAAGATCGCAACGCGAAACCAAAATCGCATTGCGATTTTCATTTCGCGTTGCGATTCTTTCGTTGCGATTTTCATTTCGCATTGCGATTCTGTCGTTGCGATTTTCATTTCGCGTTGCGATTTTGGTTTCGCGTTGCGATTTTAAGTTTCGTGTTGCGAAAGTAAACTATTTCTTCTTCTGCAAATTGAAACTTGAATGGATAAATTTACTTTCAACCAAAAGACAAAACAAAGACAAATACTAACTTCAGGGTATTAGTTTGAAACATATTTTTCTTTGTTATCTGATGCATTTTGTGAACTATGATAGAATAATGACTTGGGTGAATACAATGCAAGTTTGAAACATATTTGTCTTTGTTTTCACTGTTTAAATATCATGTCTGTTTATTTACTGATTTTTGTATTTAATTATTTAGCGGCCCGATAGAGTGGATGCTTTACGTCGGGTTATGCTTGCACGACGGAGTTCACGCATCAGACAGCGTGCACGTGCTATTAAGTCTTCGTACACCCCAATAGTGCGAAGACACCGCAAGAAGAAGCCCGACTCGCCTGTCATCCCTCAAGAGTCCACTCCTATCGTTGAAGAGGCCCCCCTATCATTCCTCGAGAGTCCCCTCCCACCGTTCAAGAGGCCACTGTCATCATTGAAGAGGTCCCTCCCACCATTCAAGAGCCCGATTCACATGGCGTCATATGTAGGCTTCTTGAGAAACCCTCTGACGTGCCGGACATGATGGATTCAAGTTGGCTCTCGTATGAGTTACCGGCCAGTACCATACCGGTATCTGAAGAGGAGAGGGAACAACTACCGGACACAATTTTGGATAACACCCTTTGGGCTAAGACCGCAGTTGATTTTTATCTACATGAGCGGAGCAAGGGGTGTTTCACTGACATATGCAAGCTCACCGATGATATCTATTTGTTGCTTGAACGGCCTTGGTGGGGCGTATTATTAGGGGTCGAAGACAATGGCTATTTCGATGGGGGGGTAAGTCTTATATTTTTCTTATATTTCAATTTGATTAATTTTTTTTAAATTTATGTAAGTCACTAATATGTCTTTTTTGTAAAACAGCATATCGATGCGTGGGTGACACGTCTTCTAATAATAAGAAAACTTAAGAAAAATAAAAATATACGATATACAATTATGCCGACGTCTTTTCACGCCGTTCACTTGAAGAATGCACGAGATGAATCATTTGATTTGGGCAATGGACAAGCTAAACTTTATCCTGCATGGTGGGAGGTCGTTAAGGTTAGTATTTATTTTAGATTGAGTTTAAAGGTTTTATGAAATAAGTGCGCAAATGAATGAATTATTACTTATGATTGCAGGTGTTTATCCCTGTTTTGGAACGTAAACATTGGATTCTCGTCGAGCTTCAGCTCCCATCCCTTAAGACAATAGTGTATGACAGCATGATAAATTACATATCATTGGCTGATTTAAGAGATGTTATTAAGGGATGGAGCTCTCATTTGGCTAAATTCTTGGATGCGATCAATTATTGGACTCGTTCTGGAAACAAGAAGCCAAAGAAGCTCAATATTACAGTTATTAGAGACGAGACCGCGCCACAACAAACGAGCGGAGCCAGAGGAGATTGTGGTCCTCTCGTATGCTTGGCGTTGGAGCGTTTGACGACGGGAAGCATCAAGTATCTACCTCCCACCGATAGAGATAAAGCTGCAGTAGGCTTGTGGTTTCGGCATTATATGGCTAAATCGATATATACGAGACGCTGCCTACCTGCATCCGCGTTATAAAAATGTCCATAAACAATTGGTAAGTTTATATACTTTTGGTTTGAAAATGTTTGGTTAAGTACCTAGAATTCAATAATTTGCTGTTTGAACAAATGTTTGGTTTCTGCAGGTTAATCTCAGAAGTGAACTGCGTGAAAATGATGTCGAGCTGCAAAAGTTGATTCAATAGTTTAATTGATTGTTTTTTGATTGTTTAATTGATTTGTAAAAGTTGATTCAATAGTAGATGATCGGAAATAAGAATTATTGCTTATTTTTTGATTGTTTAATTGATTTGTAAAAGATGATTTGTAAAAGTTGATTTGTGTAATTGATGCGAATATAATTCTTATTTGTGCTTGTTTAATTGATTGAAATGTAATGGTTGATTTTGTTGATTTCAATCTGCATTATGTTGAAGGCAAAATTGACTATCGCAATGCGAAATGAAAATCGCAATGCGAAATGAAAATCGCAACGAGAGAATCGCAATGCGAAATGAAAATCGCAATGCGGAAATGAAAATCGCAATGGGAGAATCGCAATGCGATTTTAATTTCGCATTGCGATTATCTCGTTGCGATTTTCATTTCGCATTGCGATTTTCATTTCGCATTGCGATTCTCTCGTTGCGATTTTCATTTCGCATTGCGATTCTCTCGTTGCGATTTTCATTTCCGCATTGCGAAATGTAATGGTTGATTTTGTTGATTTCAATCTGCATTATGTTGAAGGCAAAATTGACTATCGCAATGCGAAATGAAAATCGCAATGCGAAATGAAAATCGCAATGCGAAATGAAAATCGCAACGAGAGAATCGCAATGCGAAATGAAAATCGCAATGCGGAAATGAAAATCGCAACGAGAGAATCGCAATGCGATTTTCATTTCGCATTGCGATTCTCTCGTTGCGATTGTAATTTCCGTGTTGCGATAGTCAAATGCATGCCTAATAGTGATAACAACTGAATAACAAGAGTTGGTTAAGTCAAAATGGTTGGCCTGAGTCATTAATTCAACTGAAAATGTTAAAAGTTCACACATAAAATCCACATAATACAACGTTTGCATTTAAAAATCACCTAAGTTAACAGTCCCAAAAGGTGAAGCCAATTGTGATTGGGATTTTAAAGATGGTTGCCTTTTGCTTGACACCATATGAGCTTTGGATTTTGATGAGGATCCATATTTTGGTAGAGGAAAAGATGATTTTGATGGCACTGGTGATCCACATGTCAACCTTGTATGACCACTTTCCTTGCACCGACTACATGTCGATCTCTTCTTCTCTTCACCCTTAGACGGTATACGATCGTGACTTTTTGGTCGGCCAGGTAGCCTTCTGTCCATGGCTGGTGGCAAAACTGTTTGTAAGTCATCTGGTATGTCCCACTCAGAAGGATGTGGAATAGGGTAGACAATCTCGGCATAAGTCTGTCGATAAACTTCTGTAGTGTAGCAATCCATAGCGTATGCGCTTGAATCATCTTGGTTTAAATGAAGAGCAACTTTTATAACATGGCCACACGGATAACCAGATGTTTGCCATTTCATACAACTACACGTCTTTGCATTTAGATCGACTAGCCCATTTAAGTTATTATCCAGTACTTGAAACAAAGTGTTTGAACATGGTTCAACTCTCCTGTCTATGGTGAGGAAAAACTTGGGTTCTTGAACATGTATGTTTATCAATAAAAGTCCTAACTTGAAACATTTTGCAATCTTTTATTCTCTTTGCAATCATACGCCACGTACAGTTTTTGTCAATCATACACCTTGTTTCGAAACGATCTTTGCTTGATTTGTTAACTTTTAGTTGATAGCCATCTTCCACACATTTCGTATACAAAGCTATCTTCAAGTCTTCCTTTGTATCAAAACAATCATCTTTCTTGACACGAATAACTTTTGTGTAACAATCAACTGCTTTCTTTGCCAACTCTTCTTCCGGTAACTGAAGTAATTCTGGCATATTCCAGTTATACTCCCGTGGCATTTTCTTTTCTTCGGGGACTTTTTCTTCTTCTTTTTCTTCTTCAGGATTATATGAATTACAGAATGGATGTTCAACATGTTCATTCACAGTCGTAACTTCCTCCTCATTATCATCAACAACATCTTCCTCGGCAACGGGTGTTTCATCATCAAAATTCGGGTATTGACCAATATGAAAATCATTACACACATGGTCTGTTTCTTCTTCTGAAACATCATCAAAATCCGTGTATTGACCAATATCAAAGTCCGGATATTGACCAAGACCAAATTTCGAATACTGACTAGTACTCACAATTTTTTCTGTTGGCTCATCATCGTCTAACTGGTCAATACGAAAACCGGAATTTGGTGCTGAAAGTTGATTGGGATTTGGATTAGAGAAAGGTTGTGGGTTTTGAGAAAAACTTAGTTGATTACTACCCGCTACTGACCCAACAATACTACTTCTAGGTTCAACAACATACAATGTAACATCATCTTGTGAAACACTAATGTAAGCAATGAATCGTTCAACATCTTCATTGTCGGTTAACAAATAAACTTTACCATTTCTCTGATAAGATAGCCTAAATCCACTTAGGGGCTCTAAATTCAATTTATTTGAAACACGTAGCATTAGAGTTTCATAAGTTAACTTTTGTAAAGACAATTTTAGTTGAAGATTCATGGGTAAAGGCATATATTGTAAAACACCATGAGCATTATCCCATGACCCTCCAAAACACAAATCTATCCAAACATGATCAACATTAGATGATTTCATGGTTGTAAATTAATTTACTAAACAGACGAGCTGCGAAACTAAAACCTGTTGCCGGATTGGGAAGGATGTCGTTGGATATAGGAACGGATGTCGCCGGAGAGAGTGATAGATGGAGATGGAATGAGTTGCGATTTAGGGATTTAGTTTATGATTTCAGTGTTATATACCCAAAATTTCAGTGTTGTGATTTACAGATTCTCGTTGCGATTTACGGATTATCGTTGCGATTTACAGATTCTCGTTGCGATTTACGGATTATCGTTGCGATTTACAGATTCTCGTTGCGATTTACGGATACGCGTTGCGATATACGGATACGCATTGCGATTTACCCATACGCGTTGCGATTTACGGATACGCGTTGCGATTTACGGATACGCGTTGCGATTTATGTGTTCGCGTTGCGATTTTCATATTCGCGTTGCGATTTTGGAAAATCGCAATGCGAATTTGTACTATCGCATTGCGATTTTCAAGAATCGCGTTGCGATTTTGGAAACTGATTTGCGATTCTGGGGATCGCGTTGCGATTTTTATTTCGCGTTGCGATTTTGTTGGTCATTTTGGCAAATCCAAAAAAAGTTGGTTAAAATCGTATATTATAACTTTTTTTTGGTCACTGAGGCGATTTTCTCTTTTTAAAATTGTGAAAATATATCATTGAATTATTTAAATGGGTTCAAAATGGGCACACGACGTTAACATTTAACGGAGTTGTTTACGTGGCAATTAAAAAAAATAATATAATTAGGGCACGGGTGCTTGTAAAGTTACGTATATGCGACGTTGGCACACTACTTTGTTTTCTTCTATTTTGGTCACTACTTTTATATGATTTGTTTCCTTGGATTTTCATTTAATCCAATTTGATCCCGATTTTGTTTTTAATTTGTCTAATGCCTTAATTTGAGCATTAACTTTAAAATCTTTTATTCTAGTCATGTATTAAATTTGTAGATTAAATGCCATAGATTTTAGAATTAATCAATTTGATCACCAATATTAACTTTAATTATTACTTTTTAATTAGGTCCTAATTAAAAAGTAATATAACAAAATGTTGTTTAACTGGGTACTCGCATACCTAGTACCCGATTTATTATATATTTTTTTTATTTTTTTATTTTATATTAAATTTTTATTTATAATTCTCAAATTATTTCACTATAACGTTCTAATTTTCTAATTTATTAAATTTTGCCACCATAACATTCTAAATTAAATAATTCTTAAATTATTTCACATTAACATTCTGAACTATTTTAAAACATTTATTTGAACTTCGAAACATTTGAAATTTAATCATAATTTTTATTTTTATTTTTAATAATTTTTTTTCAATTTTTTAATTTGATTTTTCAAACTTTATGTGTGAATTATATATTATAAACCTTTAAATTTTAAAATTTAGAATTTTTCTATATAATTTTTAAAAATAATATAAAAATTATAAATCGGGTACCCGTGGCCCGAAAATACGAGTACCCAGATGTAATGGACCGGGATACGGGCCGAAATTTTGATACCCAAAAATTCCGGGTACCCAGTATTTCAGATACCTGAAAACACGGGTATCCGATTTTGAACACCCCTAATGGTAAGACTTTGAATGAGTAAAGAGAGTGACTAAACTGTAAAACATACAAAATATAAGGATCTAGATGTGAGAAAATATGTCATTTGTCAAGTGAATAAAATATGAATTCAAACATACTTTCACAATCATCTTATTCCTCTCCTATACGTACTTTGATATACATGAGTTCGCGGCTTATATTGGAGAGTGCTCGTGGTGAAGTTAACAAAAATATTGAGTATAATACAATTAAGAAGTTTAAAAATCTAATTAAATGCATTTTTATGAAGAGATTAATACAATTATTTAATGTGAGTATAAGGGTTAGAATATCCCTTAAATCTTTTTTATATAATATTTAAATCATTTATTAATATGGGTTACAACTCAATCGATAATTATTAATGCTATTTATTGTAATTCATGCATGAGAAGATTTAGGTAAGTATAATAATGGATGTATTTTTTTAATTATAGTATCCGATCTATTGACCGATTAATCCAGTTCGGGTACTGCAAAGACGAGGCGACCCTCCCAACCTAGTTTACTCCATTCACAAACAGTAAGATTCGAACCCCTGACCTTGCTTAAGGGACCTAGTGCCTCATCCCATTAGACCAACTAGTTGTTGGTAATAATGGATGTATTTAAGCCATAATAAATAATTAAAATAATAGGAAGTTGGCAATCCTAAATTGGCACATGTTCATATATAATTCTTTGGTTTATTTATTTTTAGGTAAAAAATAACCATAAAAACTCCAAATAAAATTGGGTAAAGTCTAAAAATGGTCCCCTGATTATAGGATATTACTTTATTGAGTACATCGACTATTAGAAGTTACAAAATGGTCCCTCAACTATGAGGAGTTGTTTTATTGAGTCCCTAGTCTATTAAAGTTACAAAATTGTCACCCGACTACTCATTATGTTCCAAACTCATCATTTTCCGTTGAAAATTAACGGTCGTCTGAGCTGGACGTTAACATGCTGACTTAGATGTGATAGTAGTTTAAGATTATGAGATCAAATTTTATAATATCTCAATCAGCAGGTTAGTGTCCAGTTCAAGTTGTCGTTAATTTTTTAACAGGAAAGGACTAGTTAGAAACATAATGAATAGTCAGGTGATCGATTCATAACTTTTGATAGATTAGGGACTCAACAAAACAACTCTCTATAGTCGGGATCGTTTTATAACTTTTAATAATTAAAGGGACTCAACAAAATAATATCATATAGTCAAGGGATCATTTGTGTACTTTACCCAATAAAATTATACCCTTCTTCACTTTTTGTTGCATACAAATGCAGGGTTAAACTTTTAATTTGTGTCTTTTGTAAATAAGACTACTTGAAAATTAAAAATATTAATCACAAGTAAGAATGAGTCGTGTAATACAAGATATGATTATTGTATTATGATAAAAATCATTGCTTTAGAAATGATTTTGGGCAAATTATGTGTGTAATATCTAAACTATCAATTTACGTTTGTTTTAGTACCTAAACTTTAAATTTTTTTAAAATTATATTTAACGTTTAATTTTTGTTGGATTTTAATATCCGCCGTCAAAAAATTTTAATTCATTACTCAATTATCTTCTCACTCCTATTTTGATCATTGAAATTTAATTTTTTTAATTTAATTACGTAACTTTCAAATTACCCCTAATTTAATCATTCTAACTTTTAAATTTATTTTTTATTTTATTTATATTAATAAATTAATAAAAAAATATTGTGTCACAAAATATTATTAATAAAACAAATCAAAGTAATTTATCTATAAATAATAATAAAAAGTTGAATAGTTATGTTGAAATTTTTTAAACTTTAATGGCCAAAATAAGAGTGAAAAAATAGTTAAATGATGAAAGATGTAATTTATCCATAAAAAATGTCATGGAAAAAGTTATGTTGAGTTTTTAACGATGGATATTAATATGAAATAAAAATTAAGCATTAAGAAAAAAACAATAAAAAAATATTTTTCGAAGAGGAAACATTCAAGAAAAATACACCACTTTCTACAACAAAAAGGAACCACCCTGCAAATCAAATATCAAGCAATGGTCATCCATAGTTGATTGCTTTCACTCCAATCAAAGGGAACAAGCATACGCATAAGAGCGCTTGCAATCGCGTCTCGGAACTCCGGTTCGGGTCGTCGGACGACCAAATCCCGCCCCGGAAATAAGAATCAATACAGTTCCATCATAGAAATGAAACAGAATCAAGTGAAAGGTTTGAAACAGGAGAGAAATCTATCTGGGAACAAGTAGGGACAAGCATTCGATCGAGTCGAATGCATATAATGCAGATGCATATTATACCACAAATCGAGGAAAACAGTAAGATTTCCTCATCTATATATCTTCAAGGAACATACAAGAAACTCAAAATCACAGTGTTATGAAGGATTCAAGGCATGGAAAAATGATGGCTTGAATGAAATAAGACACAGTAAGCATACGGGTATGTTTCTGTAATGTGTGTTTGTGTATACACACACATACGTATATACATTTTTTTGAAAGGACATACATATATACATACATGTATGTGTGTATATTTAAGACTAAGATATGTAGATATACAGTTATATATACATATATAAGCTTAAGATATATAATTATGATAATGAAACCTTAAAGATATAGAATTACAACACTGGATTTATACAAAAAAGTTTCCTTGAAACATGATGAGAGCTCAAGTCCGAGTCATCCAGCTATCATGAAACTTCATTTCAATTCGAATCTTTAGATACCAAAGATCGTAAACAAATACCCAAATTACTGGAAAAAATGGCAAATCATCTTAAAAATCTCAAGTTCAAGTCATCCAACTATCATGAAACTTCATTTCAATTCAAATCTTTAGATACCAAAGATCGTAAACAAATACCCAAATTCCTGAAAAAATGGCAAGTTCAAGTCATCCAACTATCATGAAACTTCATTTCAATTCAAATCTTTTGATACCCAAGATCGTAAACAAATACCCAAATTCCTGAAAAAATGGCAAATCATCTTAAAGATCTCAAGTTCAAGTCATCCAATCCAACTATCATGGAACTTCATTTCAATTCAAATCTTTAGATACCAAAGATAGTTAACAAATACCCAAATTCCTGAAAAAATGGCAAATCATCTTAAAGATCTCATGTTCAAGTCATCCAACTATCATGAAACTTCATTTCAATTCAAATATTTAGATACCAAAGATCGTAAACAAATACCCAAATTCATGGGGGAAAATGGCAAATCATCTTAAAGAGCTCAAGTTCAAGTCATCCAACTATCATGGAACTTCATTTCAATTTAAATCTTTAGATACCAAAGATCGTAAACAAATACCCAAATTCCTGAAAATGGAAAATCATCTTAAAGAGCTCAAGTTCAACTCATCTAGTTATCATGAAACTTCATTTCAATTCAAATCTTTAGATGCCAAAGATCATAAACAAATACCCAATTCCTGAAAAATGACAAATCTTACACAATAACCAAAATTACCTACAGATTGAATCAACAATTGAGATAGATAGATATGCAGGAAAATTAAAGAACCCAAAAATTGAACACTTAAAAAAACATGTACTATGAAATAATGATCTTACAGAGTTTTGGGTATCTTTATATGATGAGAACTGAGAATTTTAGCTCTCTAATCCTCTATGCTTCTTTACGTTTTCGTTTACTGTGACTGTATAAACTGGATTACTGCTAGAAATGAATGCAAAATAGGGGTTTTTCAGTTTGTGTTAACTTTAGATTAGCGTTTGATCGAGTTGATTCAAAAAAAAATTAGTTGTTCGAAGTGACAAATCTTATTTCATACCTCGAAGTTGACTTAATTGTTTGATTCGAGTTTTTATTTAAATTTAATTATAAATATTTATAATAATATGATAATATTTGTTTACAGTTTAAATGATTTTTTATAACTATATATAATACATATAAATTTCTTCATATGCGATATATATATATTATATAAATTGAAAGGACTCGATTGAAACTTAAAAAATAATCTACTAATTATTAAAAATTTCTAATTATTCGAGTTACCGTTTGAGTTGTATTTTACAACTCGATTTGAACTTAAATTTTTTTAAATCGAGTTGAGGTTATGAAATTATAACTCAAAGCTAATTTAATTTGAGTTCTTTTTGTATTGAATTGAATCGAAAAATTCATTTTTTTTCAAACCGAGTCAAATTTTGTTAACCATAATTAATGTGCATTTGCATTTCCAATCGGCGGTGACGCGGCCTGTTTCTTGTTCTTTAATCTTCAAACGCTGGATTATGATGGTCATTTGTCAGTATACCGTAAACGAACACGAACAAGTAATTTAATTTCTTGTATTTGTTCATTCATTAAAGAATGTAATTTGTTTGTGTCTTATATTGTTTGTTAAAATGATAAACGACCCAAACAGAGACGGACGCAGGATTTTGTGTTAAGGGGCGAACTTGAACTTATAAAATTTTATGGGCTAAACACAAATTTTCAATAAAAAATACATAGAAATAATAAAAAATATATAATACTTTTAAATTTTCAAGGGCGACTGTCCCCACCCGTCCCCTCGATCCATGCCTGGACACAAAAGAATGTAAACGAATATAAAGTAATGCTAATGAAAATAGATGAACGAACATAAAATATAACTTTCTTTTAAATAAAACAAAATTTCCTAAAATAATATAAATAAACGAACATAACTATAAATTTGATTAAACGAATGAACGAAAAAAAAAACGAATGGATTATCGATCATAAATGAATATAAACAAACGAATTGCGAATGTAAACGAACATAAACAAACAAAAATAAATGAACGAATTACAGAACGTTCACGAACATAAGTGAACGAACGAGTCATTTGTTCATGTTCGTTTATTTGATTAAATGAAATTTTTGTTCATGTTTACTCGTTTAATAAATAAATGAACATAAGCGATGTTCTTGCTGAACGGTTCACGAACGATTAGCTGAATGTTCATTTCACTTACATGCCTATATGACATGTGGATTTTTAATTTTTTTAATCTAACAAATCAAAAACCAAATCAGTTTAATTTGAATTAAAATGTTAATTTCAAATATATAATTGAATAAAAAAATATATGAATATCAAATTAAATTAAAAAACTAGGTTAAGGTATTAATTTATACAAAATAATTAAGTTCATGTACCTCATTGAAACTAAAAGAAGATTTCATGTACTAAACTAAACCTTAAATCAAAATAAGATTAGAATTATATATTTATCATTTTAAAATAACCTTAAAATCAACTTATTTTGGACTTTGTTCCCTTCAAAGCTATTTGAATTTGGTAATTTTTTCTATATCTAACTAGATAGTTAAATTTAGTCTTAAGGTATAATTTATTAATTAATTTTTAGGTAAAGTACACAAATGGTCCCTTGATGACACTGTTTTGTTGAGTCCAACTATTTAAAGTTATAAAATGATCATCACATTGTTTTGTTGAGTCCTTCGATTAAAAATAGTCACCTGACTATTCATATGATCCAAATTCTCCATTAAAAATTGATGACCGTCCGAACTGAATGTTAACATGCTGATTGAGACATGATAAAATCATATTTTAATGATGTATATCGACATCGTCGTTGCTTTCAAGCAATGGTTCGATAACATGTTGTTTGAAGCACTAGCTCGATAGTATAATGTAAACATATACCGAATCCTCAAAATACGACTCAAACGGTTATGAGATCAGTATTTTATCATATCATAGTGAGCATGTTAACGTTCAGCTCTGACGACCATCATTTTTTTAATAAAAAGTGACAAGTTTGAAACATACGAATAGTCAAGTGACTATTTTATAACTTTTGATAGTTGAGAGACTCAACAAAATAGCTTCTTATATTCGGGGAGACTATTTTATAACTTTCAATAGTCAGGAGACTCAACAAAGTGACATCCTATAACCGAGAGACCATTTGTGTACTTTACCCTTAAATTTTTTTGTGTCCAATTAGATATGTAAATTTAGATTTTAGATCCAAATTAGTACATAAATTTGACTTCATGATTTAAATATTATTCAGATAAACAATTTATAATAAGTACTAATTTGGTCTAAAAGTAAAGTTTAAGTGCAAATTTGACCTAAAATGTAAAATTCAGGAATCTAATTAGTCGAAAAGGACTTTAGACACCAAATTGAATCTTAAAACATAATTCAAGTATCTAATTAGATAAAAATATTAGGTACTAAATTGCATTATAAGTCCAAATTGAGGTACTAAAATACACATCTAACCTTTATGATGTTGAAGTAAATTAAAATCAAAATCCCTAGCCAAAGAGGAGTTAAACTCTAGTATATATTATATATTAGATTTCCCAATCATCCAACATCCTCGAATTTTCTCCATCTGTTTTCGCCTTAATTTTCTTCGAAGCCCCTTATTTTTCTTTTCATAGGAATAATTAGGACCCCGTTTGTTTCCCAGGAAGATTTAACGGGAAAAGAGCTAAATTTTTATTTCGTTTTCTTCGAAGCTATGGCTTCCCAAAAACCCCAAAGAACCCCAGAAGAAATAGAGGATATAATCCTCAGGAAAATCTTCCTCGTAGCCCTTAAAGAAAATCCATCGTCTTCTGATCCAAGGGTTGTTTACCTGGAGATGACGGCAGCTGAGATCTTAAGTGAAGGGAAGAATCTTTTACTCTCTCGTGATCTAATGGAAAGGGTTTTGATTGATCGTCTCTCCGGCGAATTCCCAAATTCGGAACCCTCTTTTGATTATCTCATCGGTTGTTACAAGCGAGCCCATGAAGAAATCAAGAAGATTTCCAACATGAAAGACAAAACGCTGCGTTCCGAGATGGAATCCGCCGCTAAACAGGCGAAGAAGCTGGCTGTTTCTTATGCTAGGATTCATCTGGGGAATCCCGATTTGTTCTCTAATGGTGAATTAAGGGATAATAAACCTAAAGTGCGTCCTTCTGGGTCTTCGAATTCCCCTTTGTTTCCATTACTCTTTGCTGAACTTTCGAATGGAGTTATGCTTGATGGATTTGGAGGTAACGATTTTGGAAGAGGCGTGGATTGCCCACCTGGGTTTTTTGAAGAGTTCTTCAAGGATTCGGATTTCGATACTCTAGACCCGATCTTAAAAGGGTTGTATGAGGATTTAAGAGGGAGTGTTTTGAAAGTTTCTGTTTTGGGGAATTTTCAGCAACCTTTGAGAGCTTTATCGTATCTGGTTAAACTTCCCGTTGGTGCTAAGAGCCTGGTTAATCATCCATGGTGGATTCCTAAAGGGGTTTACTTGAATGGACGTGTCATTGAAATGACTAGCATTTTGGGTCCCTTTTTCCATGTTAGTGCTTTGCCTGATCATACGATTTTCAAGAGCCAGCCTGATGTTGGGTGAGTTTAGATTGTGATTTTGTGTTTGTGGTAATGCTTGTTTTAGTTTTTGTGTTAATTGAGAACGAATTTTACCTCATTATAACTATCGTTTTTAATTCAGGTCTAGATTTCTAGTGGCTATGTGCATTGTATGAGTAGTTATTGGAAACATAGCTGGCATTGCTGAATGCGGTTATGCTTTTAACCTTGGATTGAATGGTTGAAGTCCTTGACTATCTGGTACTAAAATTTATGGAGTTTAAACTAGTGTTTTGAATGTTCATTTTAGTAGGGTAACTAATCTTAGGGAGGTTATAATACATTAGTAATTAGGAAGCATTTATTCATTAGTATAGAGTGGGCTAGCAATGGCAGTCAATTTCAACTTTTGTTGTTTTGATGATGTCAACTATTGGAGTCTTTGTTGAGGGCCGACTCTGAATGATGTTGCTTGTTTGCCGTTATTGTTGTTTCTGTCTTGATTGCTCCTCTCAAGTTTTGTCGGGGTGACCTCTAATTAGATTGAGTAACCCTTTCCTCATTAAAGGCCTCCTTCTTAAATTTAGATTGATTCTTTGCATTGGTTGAGTTTCATAGTTTTTGTTCAATGGTTTGTTCTTAGTTGAATTATTTATACGTTCATGTAATATTCTCTTTGGCTTGAGTGTGTTCCATACGATGATGTTTGATTCGGCTCTTTATTTATTTGGAAGCTACTTGATTTTTAAATTTTTTATACCTCAAATATTGCAGTAGTTAATTACTGAATCTTCTTTCTATTAGTATAATTACAGAAATTTTAAATTGTTATCAAAGATTCATGCCTTTGTGTTTGTCTCATAGTATAGTTTTTTCTCACTTGTAATTGTTTTTATGCAATTGTTGTCACTCTGACTTTTTCCTTCTATTAGCTTTTGTCCAGTAATGGATTTTCTCTTTTGAAATTACAGCCAGCAGTGCTTCTCAGACGCATCCACTAGACGAGCGGCTGACTTGTTATCTTCATTCACCACAATCAAGACTCTCATGAATACTTTATACAATGATCTGGCTGATGTTCTTCTCTGTCTCCTTAGAAACGCTGAGACCCGTGACAGTGTCCTAGAGTATCTTGCAGAAGTCATCAATAAAAATGCATCAAGGGCCCATATACAGGTCTCCCTCCTAATTTTGTTTTCAAGTTTAAGTTAGATTGCATCAAGAGCTTAACTATTGCATCAAGAACTTGTTCTTTGGTTTATTCTACCTGAGAATGGTTAACTTGAAAGGCTGATTTGTTTCTTAATTGTAAATCTGGTTATGTAGTCTGGCCTCGTTCACACTTTGTTTATGTGGACCTGTTTGATAGGTGGATCCTATATCTTGTGCTAGTTCTGGCATGTTTGTCAATCTCAGCGCCGTTATGCTCCGGCTTGCAGAACCATTTTTGGATGCAAATTTATCAAAAATCGATAAAATCGATCCAACCTATGTCTTCAACAGTAATCGTTTGGATTTGAGGTGAGGTGGTGGATTTTTTTCTTCCCTTTTTTTTTCAATGGGGAGCATTATTGTTTTTCTTCAATCTGTTAGACGCTTTGAATCCTTTTATTTAAGTATTGATAGTGAACCAATTTTAGGGGGCTAACTGCTCTGCATGCTACCTCGGAAGAAGTTGCTGAATGGATTGATAAAGTTAATCCTGTAAAAATTGATGGGAGTGGACTAAGTTGTGATGGTGAAAATCGTTTGAGGCAAATGCAAGATGCATCCAGTTCAGGAAGTACCCACAATGTGAAGCCTACCCAAAGTAGCGGTGTAAAAGCTAAATATACATTTATTTGTGAATGCTTCTTTATAACAGCTAGGGTACTTAACTTGGGCCTTCTAAAGGCATTTTCAGACTTTAAGCATCTTGTACAGGTAATGCATCACTGCTTACTGAGCTCTTTTTTGTTCTTGTTTCATCTACTGATTAGTCGAGTTATTTGATACGCTGTCACCCAGGACATTTCGAGAAGTGAAGATGCACTGGCCAGCTTAAAAGCTATGCAAGAACAGACACCTTCTCCACAACTGGAGCTCGATATATCGAGGCTTGAGAAGGAGATCGAATTGTATACACAGGAAAAGTTCTGTTACGAAGCACAAATTTTGAGGGTACATCTTATCTCCTCCTCCTTAGTGTGTCTGCATATGTTGCTCTCATTCTTTAGTTTTCTTGAACATACATGTGTCTTATGCATATTTGGATATGGTATGAGGATATAACTCTGCAAGTATCCTGCAAAGAAATTGAAAACTTGAAAAAAATTTGAAGATACCCAAATCTACATTAAATAGGTACCTGGACACTTACTTGTCTACTGAACTTTGAAGTGAATAGGTGCCATTGTTGTTAATTAGAAGCATGTAGTCTATCTTGTAGATTCAGGGCAATCTCTTTGTTGTTTTCCCTCTTATTCCTTATTTAGCATTCCGTTTGTGTCGAATAGGAGATTTTCTGTTTATATGATTATATCTGTTTGATCATCTTTTCTTTGCTTTTGATATATTTGTGGAAAGGAAATATATAAACTTGGTAGAATTTGAATTGTGTTGCTTTCTTCTTTTCACAAGGACGGGGTGCTTATTCAGCGTGCACTTTCATTCTATCGACTAATGGTGGTTTGGTTAGTTGGCTTGGTTGGTGGATTCAAAATGCCCCTGCCGTCTACATGTCCAATGGAATTTGCTTCGATGCCAGAGCACTTTGTGGAAGATGCTATGGAACTATTAATATTTGCCTCCCGGATTCCAAAAGCTCTTGATGGGGTTATACTGGTAGGGTTTGGATTTAGATAGCTATGTGTCTTGTCATACCACAAATTTAATTGTATCATTACGATTTTATTTATTTATTTATTCTCTTGCTTTTTGCTTTGTCAGGATGATTTTATGAATTTTATTATCATGTTTATGGCAAGTCCGCAATTTATCAAGAACCCGTATCTCAGAGCAAAAATGGTTGAAGTTTTGAACTGTTGGATGCCACGTAGAAGGTTAGTCAATCTCATTCGAAGAATATATACTGTTTCCCCATGTTTCTTGAATGTAAGTTCACTCTTTATTTATTGCTTTCTTTCCAGTGGCTCATCTGCGACATCGACACTATTTGAAGGGCATCAACTATCTTTGGAATATCTTGTGCGGAATCTGTTAAAGCTATATGTTGATATTGAGTTCACAGGTTCTCATACACAGGTAATTTGCTACCTATAGTTGCTTCTTTTTCATGTTCTAATCTCTTCGAGTTTTCATTGTTGACTCACTCGTTGCTTCTCTATGTGCAGTTCTATGATAAGTTCAACATCCGACATAACATTGCCGAACTTCTTGAATATCTTTGGCAAGTTCCTAGTCACCGTAATGCTTGGAAACAGGTAGGGTCTTCTTCACAGGCACATACATGTGGAACTTTCTACGATTCATTTTTGCTTTAACAATCAATGTCTTTCCGAATTTTATTGAAATTTAATATCTATCAGATTGCGAAGGAAGAAGAAAAGGGTGTTTATCTGAATTTCTTGAATTTCCTGATCAACGATAGCATCTACCTTCTCGATGAAAGTCTTAACAAAATCCTTGAACTCAAAGAGCTCGAGGCCGAGATGTCAAATACGGCAGAATGGGAACGCAGGCCTGCTCAGGAGAGGCAAGAGAGAACTAGACTGTTCCACTCCCAGGAGAATGTCGGTTTCCCTTCCATTCCTTTGCATGTATACCTATGATTTGTGTTTTTGAATTTAGACTTGATTAAACATTTCTTACGGATTATTTTCAGATTATACGAATTGATATGAAGTTGGCAAATGAGGATGTTAGCATGCTGGCATTTACATCCGAGCAGATTACAGCTCCTTTTCTACTCCCTGAGATGGTAACATAATTTCATCCATACATTGTCATCTGGCAAATTTGTGCCGCCTAGTTTCCACGTTTGATAATGTTATACCATCTCATCTCGATTCTTCTAAGCTTCGGTTTGTCCATTTTTGTTCCGTGTTCCTTTTTCCAGGTCGAAAGAGTGGCAAATATGCTCAACTACTTTTTATTGCAATTAGTCGGCCCTCAAAGAAAATCTCTTACGCTGAAAGACCCTGAAAAGTATGAATTCCGACCGAAAGAGTTACTCAAGCAGGTTAGCAAGATGTAGAATTTTCATTTGAGTATATTCTAAACAATGAGGAAGTAAGAAGTTAATAATTTGATTAGAAAGTGACTTCGAATTTAACTGATATTTTATGTATTGCGAATTGCTTGTACTTGAAGATTGTCCGCATATATGTTCATCTGGCGAGGGGTGATTCCAAAAACATATTTCCCACCGCCATCTCCAGTGATGGCCGATCGTACAACGAACAGGTATTTTTACCCGCGTTCAGCCATTCGTTAAATTAAGTAATGGACTGATTGTGCATCGATGCTCTCATTGAGTCCTAACAACCTGATAAATCGGGTTTGCTCCAGTTGTTTAGTGCTGCAGCAGATGTTCTTCGAAGAATCGGTGAGGATGGGAGGATTATACAAGATTTTATTGAACTTGGTACAAAGGCCAAGGCTGCGGCTTCAGAGGCCATGGACGCCGAAGCGGCACTCGGAGATATACCCGATGAATTCCTTGATCCAATTCAAGTATGTCTATTTGCATTCCAGCTATATTTTGTTTACTTTCAGAGTTCATCAAACAGAAATTAACTGACCATTAACACACTCTTCTTTCCTGCAGTATACGTTGATGAAGGATCCGGTGATCTTACCATCTTCGAGAATCACAATAGACAGACCTGTTATCCAGAGACATCTTCTAAGCGATGGCGTAAGTCTGCCTCACATATTCTGTTCTTATAACGATAACGTTTGCCAGAATGTCGTGCTAATTCGATATGATTTGCAGACCGATCCATTCAACCGATCTCATCTTACCGCGGAAATGCTGATTCCGGACACCGAACTTAAGGCAAGAATTGAAGAGTTTGTCAGGTCCCAGGAACTGAAGAAGCATGGAGAAGGCTTGAACATGCAAAGCTCTAAAGGCACAATACAACCAACCAGTGGAGAGATGTTAATTGATTAGGTTGAATTAGGGTTCATCATAGTTTCTCGAATTGTGTATTTATTATGTTTTTCCATATATGTATTCATGTTATATATAGCTCTTTATTTTCTTTCGAGAATCGGTGTTCGAGTTCGACGTCTGTGTCCGACACATAACCGGACATAGTATAGGCTTACTATCTATCAGGGATTCTTCAAATATATGATAAAAATTGAACATATTTGTCAAATTGGTCAACAATTTTCTGATTTGACATGTTAAAGTGCGCTCAGCATACCGATAACTAAACTATAATTTCATCGACATCATTTGATTTATTGTTACCCAAATTTTGTCCTTCGAGCTGCTAGCCGGATATGGTTTTCATTCATTTGAAGTAGTTCATCAACTTGATCCGATTCAAAGATTAGTGGACCCGAATAGCCAATCTTCATCTGATGATTGAAACCGTAGATTAATTAAAAGAGCGAACCAAAATGTTCATTAATGTGAAAATTTGAGGAAAAAATTGTGATGAATTACAGATTATCGAAACTGATTCTCGCCTTGTTTTTGTGTTTAGTCATCAGGTAGTCACGAGGAAACCCATCAATGGCGTCAAACAAATCCGCTTGTTGATCAATTACACCTTCAGAAACATCTTGATTCTCTTGTTTCGATGAATTGAAGATGGTGTCTGCATTTTTGAGGATGAAGATCGATGAATCGATTATCTCACTGATCGAACTTGGTTGATTATAAGAAAGCGTAGATCTCGCTTCTTTTTGCTTCTTCGCCCATGCGAAGCTGCTCGATCCGGTCACCGGCGGCGGAGCGGTGAAAACATCGCCTCGAGACACCGTTGTCACTTGCGATGTCTCCGATCTCGTGTCGACTGGTTGATTCAGGCCTGCTTTGGGTTTCGGATGATTTGCAGTAACTCCATTGTCCTGCTGTTCATTCATGTACAGGGTATGAAAAATACATCATCGTTAGGTGTTTGTGTTAATGCCTGGCTGAATCAATTGCAGTTTTGGGAGTTGCAGGTAGGTCTCCTTGAGATCGATTCGGTCAAAAACTCGATAAATATTCGAATAGAATTGATCCGACTCGAGTTCTTAACGAACCGAAACGAGTTGGTTGATACTCGATTTGAAAAGCTAACGAACAGCTCGAGAATATAATATACTAGGGTTTTATTTTTTTTTAAAATAAACTATTAATAATATTAATATTTATACGATGATTTTAAAAAAATGCAGTATAAGATTTTTTGTATTTAAGTTTCGAGTTTGAGTTCAAGACTTCAATCGAGTTAAGTTTAAGCTTCAGTTCATGGTTTCGAGTCGAGCCGAGCTCAGCAATACTCGAACTCGATTCGACGCGTTTACAACCCTAGTTGCAGGTACCTCTTTCGCCACTGTTTTATCGAAATTGTTAGCTTCTTGCAATGATTTTCGAGGTCGTCTTGCTTTTCTCATTACTCCTACTGGATCTCGAATTTTAGCTCCAAACTTCTTCCTGAAATGTTATGAACAATGCAATGATTCATAATTGTTAGCCATAGGCAATGCAGGCGACTAAATTCGGCCGAGAAGTTCACCTTCGTAAGTCATCTTGTTGCTTGGCATCGAAATCTTTTTTCGGCGAATACTTGGGCAAGCTCGAAGGTTCGCAGGGGTAGGGCTTTGTGCAGAAGTACTGAAACGATCGAGAAGTGAAAACAGATCATAAACCCCGAACATAGACCGTAAAAAAGATCATGGACGTGAAATAATCGAGAAGTGAAAGTGGAATCCCTTAATGGCGGCGAGGCATTAGTGTTTTCTTTCTTTACCTCCGATGCAAGTGCAGACGATGCAGTCCCACGCTTGTGGGGTTCGATGGAAAGATGAGTTTCGAACAAGTTCAAGGCTGTTGCCGGGATTTCTTTGCACCATTGTCGGAGACAACTCTCGTAAGGATGTTGGGGCCTAAACATTGTGGAATGAGGGAGCTTGAGCTTCGTCCAATACTCGTCTGGTGGCGATCCACAGAGTTTGAAGATTTTATGGAGTTGTTCAACCTGCCAAAAATCACATAGCCGTATGAGTGTCGGATTACGAGTATATATTCGACACGAGTATCTTCATCGTCGTTTAAAATTCACCTTGGTTCTGCCTTTGAGAATAGGTTTGCCCATAAGAACTTCAGCAAAATCACAGCCAACACTCCATTGATCCACCGTGACATCGTAACTCGTGGATCCCATCAAAAGCTCAGGAGGGCGATAACAGAGAGTGACGATTCGGCTGGTTAACCGATGCTTGTTCTTCGAGGTTAAGATGTTCGCCAATCCGAAATCCCCCAGCTTCAAAACTCCTTGGTTGTTCACCAAAATGTTGGATGCTTTAATGTCTCTATGCATCACATTACGCAAATGGCAATGCTCAAGCCCCATCAATAGCTGCTTCATATAGCACTTCACCTACACAAAGGTAAATCTAAACTCAACTTCTTAAACATTCAAGATATCATCGGATCGGATTCACGAACGCATGTCGAATCGGATGAGCTGCAGAAACGAACCTGAGCGTCACTGAACTTGATATAGGGACAAGATGACAGACCAGAAAGATCATACTCCATGTACTCGAAAACCTGGATGTGATCACGCATTACAGTTTCATGATTTTCGGATGGTTCAGCCTGCGTAGAATCGTTATTTCTCGAGCCATAAACCGAATGCTTTCGGGTTGAAAGTTGTCGAACCGCACCTTCTTCAATGCGACCATCCTCCCGGTTTCAACCTCCCGTGCTCGGAACACGCTGCTGTATGTGCCCTGTCCGATCTGCAAAACTCAAAGGTAAGCAAATGGACAATTAACAGATATATGTACGGAATATTGGAAAGGCATAATATCAAAATCACCGAACTTCGAGTGTTAATATCAAAAAGAGTGTTGATAATATCAAAATTAACCCCCAACTTTTATCAAAATAATAATTTTGGCCTATATTTTTTTGTTAGAACATTTTAGCCCACAAAGTTTCATTTTCACCAAAAAGACCCATAATATTTGATAGAATATTAACTTTAGCCCCTTTTTTTTCTTGGAGCACTTTGATCCTCAAAGTTTCATTTTCGAGTAAAAATGCTCATATTTTGAAGTGTTAATCAAGAATTTCTATCTATAGATACGGTTTTTTTACCCAAAATGAAATATTAAAGGTCAAAATATTCTTTAAAAAAAGAGTAGGGGTCAAAATGCGGGTGGCGGAGATAAAAGACACTATACAAAAGATAAGGGTCTGGTTAGGCACATTCGATATGGCGGAAGAAGCGGCGAGGGCGTACGACGAAGCCGCTTGCTTGCTTCGCTGAGCAAATACGAGAACGATTTTCTGGCCTTGTTGTTCATCATTATCGTCGACGTTGAATCCGACTCCGGCCCTTTCTTCGAAGATCAGTGATTGTCTTCTCCAAAGGATCGAAGCTAACAAATATAATCCGTATTCTCCATCGCCGCCGCCGCCAACTTCTTCCTCGCCGCCTCCAACTTCTTCCTCGCCGCCTCCTGTTAGTATCAACAATGCGAACGATGTTCTTGAAGATTTATCGAACGATGAAATCTTCAATGCCATGAGCGTTATTGATAACGAAGATGGAGCTGGGACATTGGATTTCCAGATCTTGGACGAGATTGGAATCGAGTCGTCTTGTTCTCCTTTCCAGTTCTTTGAAGAGCTTCAGTTACCAACAATGGCAGCTGAGAATTTCGCAGATGAACACTCGATGATATCGTACGAGAGGAAATTCTCAGCTTCACTCTACGCTTTCAATGGGATTCCGGTGCTGTTAAAAAGGAAGATCGGATCGGAAACTGCCATGGCGGAACGAAGATCAGAGCAATTAACAAAGCTTTCAAATGCATGCAACAAGAAGAAGAACATGAAAGATAATGATTTAGAAGATGGTGAATCTCTTTGGGCTATTGCTTTGTTGAGTCCCTCAACTATTAAAAGTTTCATAATGATCACCCAACTATTCATTATGTTCTAAACTTGTCCTTTTCCGTTAAAAAATTGACGGTATTATGAGTTGAATGTTAACACGTTGACTGTGATATGATAAAACATAATCCAAGAATCTCAAATGACTATCATGCCTTAGCCATCATGTTAACGTCCAGCTTAGACAACAACTAATTTTTAATGAAAAAAGATGAGTTTAGAACATAATAAATAGTAGGGTAACCATTTTGTAACTTTTAATAGTTGAGTCGAGTTAAATTAAAGTTGACGAGTCGTATTTTATGACTTGAATTTTATAGGTTAAAGTACACAAATAGTCCCCCGACCGTAGGATATAATAAAGTCTTTCGACTATACAAAATGAAATTGCTTTGTTGAGTCCCTCGACTATTAAAAGTTTCATAATGATCACCCGACTATTCATTATGTTCCAAACTCGTCCTTTTCCGTTAAAAATTGACGGTATTCTGAGTTGAACGTTAACATGCTGACTGTGATATGATAAAATATGATTCTAGAATCTCAAGCAACTATCATGCCTCAACCATCATGTTAACGTCCAACTTAGACAACAATTTTTTTAACGAAAAAAATGAGTTTGGAATATAATAAATAGTAGAGTGACAATTTTGTAACTTTTAATAGTCGATGCACTTAATAAAGCGACATTTTGTAGTCGATGGACCATTTGTGTACTTTACTCAATTTCATATTCTCACTTTCTATCATCAAAGTTAACGACTGTTAACGTCGAGTTACCATTTTGTTATAAATTGATAACGCTAATGACCAATTTGTAACTTTTGAAATTTCAATAAGAGAAAACAAAAACTTACTCAAACTTTAGTGACCATTGGAGTTTGAAAACAAATAATTTTATAAGCAAAATCAAGTTTATTCCACTTGGTTATTCTTTATTCCATGAAATGCTAATATTCGCACTGAAATGTATGGTTCCATATAATATTTTTTGGGGGAAATTCAGTGAAATGCAGAAAGAAAGAAAAAAATTCTTAAATAACATTTTAAAGTTATTTTTACTATTTTAAATACAAAAAAATTTACATTAAAAATAAAATTAATAATAAATTAAATTCAGATTAAATAACTCTCAACTTTGTGAACCATATCGCAATCTACACTGCTTTTTTTCTTCTTTTCTTTTTGATTAATACGTAGTAAATACAACATAATACATGTTTAAAGACAAGTCTCGGCCATTTAATATTGACAGTTCACACCCTTAACATTTCTGATGCTCGAATCCGAAACCTAAAGGAATAACCATAATTCCTTTATCACAGAGATCGTTCGGTTCGTGCTACACTGCTTTTGCTCAAGCAAGAAAGGGCACCTCATCCTGGAAAGTCCAACCATATACAGGAGAAGAATAGATAGATATGATGCATGAACTAAAACCTGATATCTAGCACATGAATATACAAGTTCGAAAAAGAAAAAATAAGTCGCATACTCGTATCTGACGCTTACACCCGATTACGCCGAACAAGAAAAGGATCATCGAAATTTCGACCTATGTGAATTCCACAAGACCAAGGTAAATTCTATCACGATAATTCATAAAAATTCCCCTAGGTTCCATAACATTGCTGAAACCATGATCACCAGTAAAGGCACAGTGTTGGAAGCTGGACTAACATACATAACCGAACCGAGTAATAGTGCCTTGGACAACCGGCTCCACACACACACGCACGCCCAAAAAAGAGAGATATACATAGAATGTTGTTATTCACATGCATCATAGGAGA
This sequence comes from Hibiscus syriacus, assembly GCF_006381635.1. Lineage (NCBI taxonomy): Eukaryota > Viridiplantae > Streptophyta > Magnoliopsida > Malvales > Malvaceae > Hibiscus > Hibiscus syriacus. The sequence goes on from NW_024062201.1 coordinate 91,960, forward strand.
TTCATGGAGAAGGGTCCTTGGAAATATATCATACTCGTTTTAGAGGACCCGGAGCTGTGCAAGGAATGCAGCACAAAGATCCAGGAAGAGAAACTGTGGCCCCTGAACCCTTTGAAGATCCAGCAGATACTTCTCCTCCCGTGTTTTATAAAGCTGTTGATATCCATGGCAGAAGAAAAAGTGTTAGAAATTTTATTGAGGGCATTTGATATTCTACAACTACACTGCACGGTAAAATTCCCATGTTCTCTCACAATAATCAGTTAAGACATTCATTACCTGCACTTCGAATTTGACAACATTCGGCAACTTGGTAACACTGTCATTCTCTATAATGGCTGATTCGTCACCAAAATAGTGATTATTGTGCACGGGATTGGTGAGCATGCCTTCATTAAGACCAGGTATGCTAGGAAGCCACCTGCACTTCATGTTGTAATGCCCTATCTTCTTCCAACAGACATTGAGTTCTTGCAAAGCTTTGAGAACTTCTGTCATGATTTCACGAGGATGCGCCCGAGACTGAATATAAAAACAGAAGTTAAACTCTGGGACATAAAAGGAGTTAGTTTGACCAGTGGCCGTCCACATGTGCTACATGTCAAATCTAGTCTTAATTGTATGAACTTCTTAATTTATCATGTCGGTTATAGTTCATTTCCCCCCATAGTAAGTCACTGTCAGAAACAAAAAGCATGGACATCAAAATGCCTATAGACCGAAGCATAATCACCCAAAAGACTACAATCAATATCATACAAAGTCACCAGTGTGGGAAAACTGCTTGAGATTCAAAACTCAACCTGAAGTCCAAGAGCCCATTTCCTCTCGGGGCCTCTTAAACCCATTGCTTGATAATCAGCATATCCTGGAAGGCGGTGTCCAACAGCTGGAGATGTAGGTTCACTTGGATGTAGGCGGTTGAAGCCAGATTCCTAAAATACAGATTAAAAAAAGAATTAGAGTTCGAACTCAATAAGTGAAGGAAGAAGAAAGACGATGTCAATTAACTAGTGTAACAGAAATATGTCCTAAACAGTGGATTCCATAACCATGAGGCATCTTCAGATAAGCAATGTCAACAATAAATAGAAAAATTACAAATAACACGCACCATAGTTTCTTGAAACTCAGCTCCAAGATAGCCACTTGAGACTCGGAAACGATTGTCCAATAGTAAGTAATAAGCAACAGTTCCCTGGAAGATAATACAATAAGAAATAAGCAACGGTTCCCTGGAAGATACTCAACAGTAGGCGACAGTACCATCAAGACAATGAGTTGGAGAAGGATCAACCTCATTCTGAATTCTATTGCGAAGAGATTCAACCAGATGATTCCTTTCAAATCCCATTCGGACCACTTCCTGAAGTATCTCTTCATCAATCTGTAATTATGTTTCAGTCAGACACTCGAACTAAGACATGGCATAATATCAAGTATTGAAATTAAAATTATCTAATATTAGTAGAATTAATAACTTCTCTGGCACTACCAAATCACAAGCTAAATCTCATTATATGATCCAGGAAACATCCGAGCTTGTGTCACTTATGGGGTTGAGAATAGTAGGGAAGTAGATTATTGGAGTAAATCTATTTCCAAGAGTCCAACAAGCAAGAAAAGTCGATGATTACAAAGTATCTTACATCAACCTTAAAGGTATGGGTGTTGAAAAGGTACTCCCTGGAATAAAAACTGTGGTATTCGGTATTCAATGTACCAAAACTACATCCAGCAGCTGACAAGAGTTAACAATTTCACAGGAAAGTGCAGTCTAGGTATACTTTTTAGACCCTGATGGTTACTTTTAAGTTATCGCGTCAATGCCTTTCAGTGTTCAATATAGCATTATATAAGCATATTTACAACTGAAGGCTGAAGCTGAACACTTGAAGTTGGGAGAAAAATCATCAACCTTTCTTGCTTGTTGCATTGTATCTGGTGGGGGGAACCTTAAAGGTATGGGTGTTGAAAAGGTACTCCCTGTTATAAAAACTGTGGTATTCGGTATTCAATGTACCAAAACTACATCCAGAAGCTGACGAGAGTTAAAAATTTCACAGGAAAGTGCAGTCTAGGTATACTTTTTAGACCCTGATGATTACTTTTATCACGTCAATGCCTTTCAGTGTTCAATATAGCATTATATAAGTATATTTACAACTGAAGGCTGAAGCTGAACACTTGAAGTTGGGAGAAAAAATCAGCAACCTTTCTTGCTTGTTGCATTGTATCTGGTGGGGGGACAGCTAAATATCTTGGAAGATGTGCTTGAAACCACGGATGCAGGCGGATCTCAGGAATGGTCATTCTTTTCATTGGATCTACTACAAGCATCCGTGGAATCAAATCTCTAGCACCAGGAGATAAATGGCTTGGAAGCGTGTATATGCCTCCCTGACGGAAAAATAATACCAAACACAAGGTATCAGTTCTTTAAGGACCTAAGCAGGTAAGAAACATGATTAAAAACGAAAATCTGATTCTAAAATTATTGACAGGACAGAAATACTACAAAGTGAAAATAAGATGAGCATAAGCATATAATTAACTAATAAATATTTTGAAAGACCTACTAGAAATCTTGGACTAAAATATGATGTCACTTACCTTTATTTTCTTAAAGAGGTTTGGAATGTTTTCATCATCAAAAGGAAGGGTGCCACAAAGAAGGGCATATAATATAACACCACAGCTCCATACATCCACTTCAGGTCCAGCATACAGTTTCCCAGAAATAACCTATAACAACGGAGATCCATACACATTAGGAAACGCCATCATGACATGATACAAATTTCAATTAAATTAAAGAAAACTGAAACAATACGACAATAAATGTAAGAAATCCACCATTAATTTAATTAAAGAAAACCTATAACAAGGGCATTTAAAATTCACGGACTCCTACCTCTGGGGCAGCATAGTTTGGGCTACCACAACTTGTCTTCAGAAAATGACCATCTCTCATAATGTTGCTCAAGCCAAAATCAGCAATCTTCACATTGCATTTGGAATCCAGAAGCAAATTTTCAGGCTTCAGGTCTCGATGAACCACCATATTTCTATGGCAGTACTCCACCCCAGAAATTATCTGCTTAAAGATTTCATACATAATTTCTAAGAAGAAAAACAATGATGGTAATTAATAGTAATAAACAAGAATTTCCAACCAGACCTGCTGAAAAAAGTTACGAGCCTCATCCTCCTGCAACCTCCCTTTCTCCACGATATAATCAAAGAGTTCTCCGGACTTCACATATTCCATAACAACAAAGATATCTGTTGCTGTCTCTATGACCTCATAGAGTCGTATGATGTGAGGATGCATAAACAATCTCAAAATTTTAATCTCCCTTCTAACTGCACCAAAGATGAAGTCTTCCTCATTCAATAATTCTAAGGAATTTGACAACCACATGCAAGAATCCATGCAATCATGACTCAAGACAGTTTATAAAGTTTGAATCACTGGCGGATGCATGTATATGCCCACCCTGTAATCCGAATTTCTTTATACTAGTTCATTTTACTAAAGATGCCCACCCTAAAATTTTATTGTGCCCACCTGAAATTCGAATTTTTTTTATATTAGTTGTTCATTTTACTAAAGGAGCCCATATGAAATTTTATGTGTTTGCCCCATACGGAATATTAGTTGTTCATTTTACTAAAGGAGCCCATATGAAATTTTATGTGTTTGCCCCATACGGAATTTTTTTTATTATTAATACATATGTACCCAGCCTGAAAAATATTTCTGGATCCACCACTGATTTGAATTGATAACTTTTTATTTTAGTTCCGGAAGCAGGATAACATGCAGAAAATGTAATAAGTAATAAATTAATAATCAAACTGAACCTAAGAAATTTAATCCTTCAAAATAGCAAACTCTAAAAAAACATTCGAAAAAAACAAGAAATCTAATTTATAATCAATGCTAGACTCAAGGTGTGCTTGATCGAGCAAAAATGTGGAAAGTGAAAAGAAAATAAATTTTGAGCGAGCTAGGTAATGTATTTTTAAATGTTTAGCTTTATTCTTTAATTTTCCAACTCTACCAAGCTATGTTTTGGAAGAAAATTATTTTTTCTTTAATATTTTTAAAATATAAATATTTTCTTTCAAATTTCCTCCTCACATTATTCATCTTCCCAACTTTCTACCAAACAAAGCAAATTAATGTCGCAAATTTCGTTAATCTAACAAATTACTATATTCTTAATTATCAAGCTATTTTTCTTACTTCAAAGACTAAACAAAGCCTAAAATTCAATCTCTAAAACCAAAATAAAGAATGAAGAAAAAAGTTCTCCAAAAAGAATTTACCTTTTTCCTCCATCTCCATATTCTTAATCTTTCTCCGATTAAGAATCTTAATAGCAACTTTATAACCAGTGGAACAATGTTCAGCAATCTTAACCTTTCCGAAGGAGCCGATTCCAAGCGTTTTTCCAAGCTTGTAATTCGATAATACATTATCCGCTCCACTTCCTCCTCTTCCTCCTGATCCATCCATTTTCCTTCCCTTTTTTACTTCAAAAAACGCAAATATGTATAAAAAATCAAAATCAATTGAATCAAATCTGTTAAAAATCTTGAGAATTAAGTGAGATTACCTGATTCGATCGGAACAGCCTTCGCTAGTTTTTGTTTTAGATGGAGAATCCAATCGGAGAAGAAATAGCGAGCGATTTTTTTTTTTTTTTGTTCTTATTGGCTAAAAATCTGACTTTTTTCCTTATTTTCTCGCCCTTAGGATTCGATAGAATTACCGTGATGCCCCCCTTTTGTCGTTTTATTATATTTTTTTAGATTTTTTAATCAAAAGAAGGGATAATAACATATTTGGTACTTTTACGTTAACAGAAATTTTCAATATGGTATTTATACTTTTAAAATGTGCAATTTGGAACCTGTACTTTTTAAATTTTCCAATGTGATGGATGTACAATTTGAAAAAAATATTTTTTTTGTTTTTGATTTTTTTCACATATCTATGTGGATTTACTAGAAAAAAAGAGTCAAAAACTTCATCACGTTAAAAGGTCAATATGGTATATTTGTTTTTTTTATTATCTTTTGTTTTTTATATAATATCTTTATTTTTCTCTTATTTTTAATTTTTAATAAATCTATTTTTATTTATGTTTTCATTTGTTTTTATGATATATTTTTTATCTTTTGACACGTTTTTTAATTATTTGACCATTATTTTTTATTTTTTGTTTAAGAGTTGATTTGATTTTCGTCACAATTGATCAAGATGAAGTTTATTTATTACCATAATGATCTTCCCTATTTTAGTCTATCTGATTGGATTTAGTTACTTGGTTTGCGTTCATGGATAGTTTTTTCATGTCGCTCATCTATGATTTGTGGTTTCGTCAGTGGACTTTCAATATCTTGATCCCTTTTTACGGTTCATTTGTCGATGCAATCAGATCTATTGTATCTATCTTTGTTCGAGTTTTTTTGGTTATGTTTTTTTAAACTTTCCTTGTATGATCCTTGTACGATCTTAAGTTGTTAGTTTTATGTTAATAATTTTAGAAAAATGTTATAATTATGCGCTTAATTTATGATTATGATAGTAAGTCTACATTATAATTCAATATACTTTATTATTTAATAAAATCAATGGTTTTTAAAAAAACTTCAACATGTTAAAACTTTTATCGATTGCTTTAGCATTAACGTTATCAACCTTAAAAAGACGTTTGGTTCCCGAAAAAGATTATAAAAAAAGATTATCAAAGGGAATAATCTTTTTCGAAATCGTATTCTCACATTTAGTTCACGAAAAATATCATTACCATGTAATAACTTATTATCAATAGTAGATTTTTTTTGTTAAAATACTGAGAATGTCATGACCTCCAAATTCTTAGATAATGAACAATTCCCACCACTTTGGACACAAATACCCCTAAAAAAATGAATTCTTTTCATATGGACCATTCTCAATTTTTGTTCTTCGTGTTTCACTCAAAATTACAAACTTAATAATAATAATATACAAAGAGTTTAATTTAGTAAAATATTAATAAATTTGAGTAGTTAAAATTATTTCATATTTTTAATATTTGTATATTAATCATTTTGTAATTTTATAATGTGAAAATGTTATTATTATAAAAAATATAATTATTTAAAATAATATTTAATTTTGAGTTATTAAAAAGTAGATCTTACACATTAAAAAATAACATATTTGTCTACTTGAGACCACCATATTATTTTTGTTATTATATTATGTCTTATATAAATAAATATGATACTTACGAAAATGATTTAAAAATATAAGTTTGATATACTAATTATGTTAATTATATGTTAAATGTATTTTTTTCTTTAAACTTGGACAATGTAACAATTAAAATATTTTTATATATTTTCATTCAAATATTTATAATTTAGTATTAAAGTTTAACTTGTTAAAAATATATATCGTAAGGACAATTTGGTAAAATATGCATCCAAATAATCTTATATTACTCTATACAAACACTGTAATCTTATATTTCTGCTAAACAAACAAAACAATGTAATATAACATTCTTAGAGTAATGTTATATCCCTGAACCAAACACACTCTAAGTATTATAATAATACATAAAATGATAACTCATGTATCATATTAAATATTTTTTAAAAATATAAGTATTATATTGAATAGTTTAAAAAATATATATATTGTATTAGATATGTTATCAAAATATAAATACAGTATCAAATAGGGCAAACTACACAGGTGTCCACTAAACTTTGAGAAATTTCATTTTGATCATCGTTGTTTCGATTTGATCAATTAGACCACTCAACTATTTAAATACTTAAATCAAGCCATTGACCATTAACTTTTAATGAAGGAGATGACGTAGTAATTAAAAATTTGGTATAATTGCATATTTGGTCCTCAATGCTCATAAATTATATCATTTACCAATTTCTTCTATTTCCAGTCTAACTCATCTTCTAAAACTCAGCTTTTGGCAAATTGGGTCTTCCCTTTTATCTGTACTATTCTATTCAGCAAACAAACTACAGAAATGGATTAACCACCAACACTAACACGACAACCCAACAAAAATTGGCACTAGGGCTGTCACATGTGTCACCCTCTTATTTGATGAAAAATATTAGATTAAATAAATAAAAATTAAGAAAATATTCTCTAATCAAGTAGGGACACATGTTATAATTTAATTGGAGATTAAATTTAGTTTAATTGAATAAAATTATGACTAAAATGATATAATGTATAAATATTGAGGACCAAATAAGCAATTATACCAAGTTTTTCAACTTCCACATCATCTCCTCCATTAAAAATTTCACGTGCAATGGCTTGATTGAAGTATTTAAATAGTTAAGTGATCTGATTGATCAAATCGAAACATCGGTGGTTAAAATGAAAATGGGAAATAGTTTAGTGGTCACCCGCGTAGTTTACCCTATTAAAATATTTTAAAAATATAAATATTATATTGAATATTTTTAACAAGATTAAAGCATTTAGTTTTATTAAAATTTTAAAAAAATATTCAAATTACAATGATAATTTACAATCGTAAGAGTAAACTAAACAAATAATTAGAACATTTTTTCTATAATTTTTAATACAAAAAACTAACTACTTAAGATCACACAATGACCAAATAAAGAAATGTTAAAACCTTAACCAAATAAACTTGAATAAAAAGTAGATACAAACAGATCTGACTGCATCGACAAACGAATCATAAAAGATATCTTCTAATAAAAGGACGAGTTTGTAACTTTTAATAGTTGGAAGACTCAATAAAATAATACCCTATAATTAGAGGATCATTTTATAACTTTCAATAGTTAGAAGACTCCACAAAACAATGTAATCAAATGACTCAATAAAATAATATTCTATAATTGAGGACCATCTATGTATTTTATCTCTAAAAGTTTTGACCCTTCACCTTTATATAATAATAAAATCTATAACTTTTACACAGTACAAGGACTAGCAAAGCATTTGACCTAAAATATAACACATGAATTTGAAATAAGAAAAATAAGTTGTTAAAAAATACTTGTCTTTTATTAGAACCCTAATAAGAAATTTTCTAAAAACAAAGATCAAATTTGTGATCCAACAAAAAAATAAATAAAAATCTTTTCTTTTTCATATTTCCAACTCCGTACACACTCTCATGTAGGGATGAACATAGGTTGGGTTGGGTCGGATTTTTGATCCACCCAATCGGAGAACAAGGGACCCTCTACTCGATCCGACCCGAACTCGAACTAATATATAACTTAAAAATTCAATTGAATCGAAATAATAAAAAATATTATTTTTATTCAATAAAAACAATGATTTAATTGAAAAAAAATATATATAGAGGTATATTATTGTAATTATTCATAAATATATATATAAATAAAATTATATATTTTTTTAAAGTCGAATCGAATATTTTTCACTCTAAATCCAAACCGACCCGATTCGACCCAAATATTACACTAAAAAATCTAACTCGAACCCAATTTAAAAAAAAAACTCGATCTGATCTGATCGAATCGAAACTCATCGGGTTCGGGTCCGGTCACATGCCCATCCCTATCCCTACTCCCATGTAACCCAAAACGCTCCAAAATTTCTTCAGAGTTCACTCCTTTCCTAGTTATTCCCAAATTCCCTCAATTGGAATCCTCGAGAAAGGTACCAAATTTCCGCACTGGATCCAGTTTTTCCCCTGATTATTTTTGGGTTGAATGAAGATTGTTTTACCTTCCAAATCGACCCAGATTTGATGCATCATGATTCATCCTTTAAAATACTGACCTCGAATCATATTTCTTTGTTCAAGTGTTAGTATGATTTTGTTTGCGTTTTGATGAATTGGATTGGATCTGGTTTCTGGGATTTGAATTTGGGTTTTTCTTTCATTTTTGAATTATTTTCAATTTATTTTAGGTCTACACGTTGATTCCTTTATTGGGTTTTTATTGTTCTTTCTCTCGAGTGTTGATCTCGATTTAGTTATTTTTAATCTTCAGTTTTGTAGTTACTTTGGTTCAAATTTTCTTGCCCTTTGCTGCTTAATTCCAGAGGATAGTATTTGACTCTGCGTAGTTTAATTATTTGTCTTGTACTTTAGAATAATCCAAGTGAAGTTCATACTAATACACTACTGGTAATTGATGGTTATCAAAGGGCTTAACTTTTATCTTCGTTCTTCACCTTTAAGGCAGCATCTGAGAACATTCATTTCCTAGTTTATATTCGATTTCGATTGTTTTGACATCCATTTGTTGATTGCAGCTGATAGCAGGATTTTGCCCGAGTTTAGCAATCTCGTTTGAGTAGTTTCCGGCTTCTTGGTTGAGAAATAATTTTCAGTTTCATTAAGAATTTGTTTGAATATGGGGGATCTAATTACACAATCTAGTTACAGTGGGTTTAATGGAGAGCTTGTCAAGCCTTCTAAAGGTGCTTTCGCATGTATGATTAATTCTGAAATTGGGGCTGTTCTGGCTGTCATGAGGAGAAATGTCCGGTGGGGAGTTCGTTATGTTGCAGATGATGATCAGCTCGAGCACTCTCTCATCCATTCCTTGAAAGAATTGCGGAAACAAATTTTCTCATGGGGATATCAGTGCCAAAATGTTGATCCAGTTGTGTACCTTCAGCCGTTTTTGGATGTAATTAAATCTGATGAAACTGGTGCACCGATAACTGGTGTTGCCTTGTCTTCCATTTATAAAATCCTGACCCTTGATGTACTTGACGTGGATAGTGTAAATGTGGAAGAAGCTATGCATCTGATAGTCGATGCTGTGATGAGTTGCCGGTTCGAGGTAACTGATCCAGCTTCTGAAGAATTGGTACTAATGAAGATACTTCAAGTTCTTTTAGCTTGCATGAAAAGTAAGGCAGCAACTAGATTGAGTAATAAGCATGTATGCATGATAGCAAATACATGCTTTCGTATTGTTCATCAAGCAAGCTCCAAAGGTGAACTGTTGCAACGGATAGCTCGGCATACAATGCATGAACTGATTAGGTGTATTTTCTCACATCTTCCTGAGATCTGCAGCACTGAACATGAGATGGCCAACGAAAGCTTGTTATCTACTTCAGGAGTGGTAATTTTTGTCATAGTTTGGGTTCTTAGTTGAACATAGTAACTCATTTGTTGCCTTCTAACCTATGAAATTCTTTTTTTATTTCACAGGTGGGTAAACAAAATGGGAATCTTGTGCTTGGAAGTTCACAAGTAGAAAATGGAAATGTTGGTACCATTTGTGATGGTTCATCCTCTCTTGCTGCTGATACTTATAGTCCTTCGTTGGTGCAGTCCAGTTCTGAATCCGACACAATTGAGTCTGGCGAAAGGGAAGAGAAGACGGATGCCCTACATGATGAAAGATTGATGTCTGCACCTTTTGGGATCCCATGCATGGTGGAGATATTTCAGTTTTTGTGTTCTCTGTTAAATGTCATTGAAAATATTGGTATTAGCCCTAAATCGAATCCTGTAGCATACGATGAAGATGTTCCACTCTTTTCCCTGGGTTTAATTAATTCAGCTATAGAATTGGGTGGGCCATCATTAAGCAAGCATCCCAAGTTATTCGGTATAATTCAGGATGAATTGTTTCGTAATCTGATGCAATTTGGCTTATCCTTGAGCCCACTTATTCTTTCTACTGTATGTAGCATCGTCCTCAATCTCTATTATCATTTGCGCTCGCAACTAAAAGTGCAGCTCGAAGCTTTCTTTTCATGTGTGCTTTTGAAGCTTGCACAAAGCAAGCACGGGTCTTCTTACCAACAGCAGGAGGTTGCTTTGGAAGCTTTGGTCGACCTTTGCAGGCAGCAGACATTTGTGGCCGAGATGTATGCTAATTATGATTATGACATAACTTGCAGTAATGTTTTTGAAGACATTGTCAACCTGTTGTCGAAGAGTGCATTTCCCGTGAATGGACCTTTGTCTGCAATGCATATCCTTGCTCTGGATGGTTTGGTATCTACGGTAAAGGGTATGGCTGAGAGAATCAGCAATGAATTGCCTATATCGAATGAGGAATCGACAGATTGTGAGGGATAGGAAGCTTTCTGGACATTGAAATGTCAGAACTACAGTGATCCTAATTCTTGGATTCCTTTTGTCCGAAAGATGAAGAACTTCAAGAGAAAGTTGGCAATCGGAGCTGATCATTTTAATCGAGATCCAAAGAAAGGTCTGGAATTTCTCCAAGGAATCCATCTATTACCTGATAAGCTTGACCCAGAAAGTGTAGCATCATTCTTTAGGTACACAACTGGGCTAGATAAGAATCTTATCGGAGATTTTCTAGGAAATCATGATGAATTTTGTGTTCAGGTGCTTCATGAATTTGTGAAGACCTTCGATTTTAGTGACATGAATCTAGATTCAGCATTACGTGTTTTCTTGGGAACTTTCAGATTGCCTGGAGAATCACAGAAGATACAGAGAGTGCTCGAGGCATTTGCTGAAAGATATTACGAGCTATCACCACATATATTGTGTAATAAAGATGCTGCCCTCTTGTTGTCTTATTCACTCATATTGCTTAACACAGATCAGCACAATGTACAGGTTAAGAAAAAGATGACTGAAGAAGATTTTATCCGTAACAATCGACTCATCAATGGTGGGAAAGATCTTCCTCGAGAGTACTTGTCTGAGCTTTACCACTCTATCTGTGAGAACGAAATTCAGATGATCCCTGATCAAGGTTCTGGTTTCTCAGTAATGACTTCAAGCCGCTGGATTAATGTGGTTCACAAATCCAAAGAAAGCACCCCTTTCATTGCATGCGATTCTAGAGCACTCCTTGACCTTGATATGTTTTCTATCTTGTCTGGTCCTACAATTGCTGCTATATCTGTGGTTTTCGATCAAGTGGAACATGAAGATGTTTTGCAAATGTACATAGAGGGATTCTTGGCTGTTGCCAAAATTTCAGCGCACTATCGCTCCGGTGATGTATTGGATGATTTGGTTGTGTCTCTTTGTAAATTTACGAACCTCTCAACTCCATTGTCTATTGAAGAGGCCATTGTTTCCTTCGGAGATGATGCCAGAGCGAGGATGGCAACCACAACAGTTTTCACTATAGCAAATAGCTATGGTGATTGTATCCACAGTGGCTGGAAAAACATATTGGATTGTGTCTTAACCTTGCACAAGCTCGACCTTCTACCTGCATATCTAGCTAGTGACGCAGCTGATGAAATCGAGTCCTCCTCTGACCATGAGCGGGGTAAGCCTGCTACAAGTTCTTTGCAAAGAACACAGACAGCACCTGCAGCCATTCCCCAGAAATCTTCTAGTCTGATTGGACGGTTCAGTCAATTCCTATCCTTCGATATGGAAGAGCCGAATTTGTACCCGACTGAGGAAGAGCTCGCTGCTCAACAGTGTCTTCGTGAGATAGTACAGGAATGCCACATCGATAATATATTAATGGAGAGTAAGTTTCTCCAAGCGGAGTCTTTATTGCAACTTGTTGATGCCATTATCTTTGCTGCATGTCGATTCAGCAAAGGAATTGAAGATGAAAACACTGCAGTCTTCTGCCTGGAGTTATTGATCACTATCACACTGAATAACCGGGATAGAATTTTGATAATCTGGCAAAAGGTATACAAGCACATATCGGATATTGTCCAGCAGAATGCGGTACCATGCACTCTAGTTGAAAAAGCTGTGTTTGGGCTCCTTAAGATATGCCAGCGCCTGCTTCCTTATAAGGAAAATATAACCGACGAGCTTCTAAAGTCCATGCAACTAATATTGAAACTTGATGCTCGGGTTGCTGATGCGTATTGTGAACCTATCACGCAAGAAGTCATGCATCTCGTGAAAGCAAATGCAACTCACATCAGATCCCATTTGGGTTGGCGCACGATTATCTCCTTGTTATTTATCACTGCTCGACATCCAGAAGCATCCGAGTTCGGATTCGAGGCACTAGCATTCATCATGTATGAGGGGGCACATCTTTTGCCGTCTAATTATGTTCTTTGCGTGGATGCGGCAAGGGAGTTTGCTGAGTCTCGGGTCGCAGAGGTTGATAGGTCTATTTCTGCCCTAGACATGATGGCAGGTTCAGTTGTTTGTCTAGTAAGATGGTCTTTCGAGGCTTGGAATGCTGCGGAAGAGGAGGCTGCTTTGGAAGTAAGTCAGGACATTGGAGAGATGTGGTTGAGGTTGGTGCGTGGACTGAGGGCGGTATGTTAGGACCAGAGGGAAGAGGTGAGGAACCATGCCGTTTTAATGTTACAGAGTTCTTTAGGAGGGGTAGACAGAATTCAGATTCCGAATGCTTTGTGGTTCCAGTGTTTCAACCATGTGATTTTTTCATTAATGGACGATTTGCTAGAAATTGCACAGGGTAGCTCCTCAAAAGAGTACCGGAAAATGGAGGGTACACTTGTTTTAGCCACAAAATTATTGTCGAAAGCTTTCTTACTGTCACTACAGGATCTATTGCAGCAACCATCCTTCTGCAAATTATGGCTCGGGGTTCTCGATCGTATGGAGAGATGCATGAAAGTCAAGTTCCGAGGGAAACGTGGTGAAAAAATGCATGAATTCGTCCCTGAGCTTCTCAAGAACACTCTGCTCGTGATGAAGACTACTGGGGTGCTCGTGCCGAGTGATGATCTCGGCGGAGAGAGTTTCTGGCAATTGACATGGCTGCATGTGAAGAACATTGCCCCATCTTTGCAATCCGAAGTGTTCACGGAACAAGAACTGGAGCAGGTACAAGCAAAACAGCAAAAGACAACCACTCTTCCATTGACCGACGGGGCGTTGCTCATTCCATCAATTGAATCGACAGTTTGAAGAAGCAGTCGGAAAATCCCAGACCACAAATCTGTTTGAAGATGATGTAAAATCCAGTCATACATGTTCACCATTGCAAAATCTCAGAAAGTCCAGAACTGGAGCCATGGAAGAAGGGAAGCTTGATAGTTTGGTTATGGCAACTCCATATTTTCCGTTGTAGTCGAACTTGGAACCGGAGGTCCGACCACCAGTTCAGTACACTGTCCAATTTTTTATTCCCTTGATTCGAAGAGTTTGCAGGTAGAGTTGCCATTTGTTCTACAAACAAAAAGGGATTAGAGTTTGAAAAATTTTGTTTTGGCACATAAAATCTCTTTTTACCGGAAACCATTTTCTTTGTATACTAAATCATATTAATAAATTTTGTACCAACATGTTTTAATTACTGTTTATTTATATTTAGGATAAAGAACTCAAATGGTCCCTCGATATAGGATAATGCATTATTAAGTTCATCGACTATTAAAAGTTATAAAATTGTCATTTGACTATGGAGTGTTACTTTGTTGACTTCCTCGAATATTAAAAGTTATAAAATTATCATCCGACTATTCATTATGTTTAAGACTTATTCTTTTCCGTTAAAAAATTAGAGGTTGTTTAAGTTGGATTTTAACATGATAATTAGCTGACCCTTATTGTCATATGTAATGAGGTAAGAGGGAGGTAGGATAGTAGGCTGCCCTCAACACCAGGTTGAGAGCAGTTTCCGTAGGAGACCTCCAAATTATAAAATGCCCTCCGTGGGATTATATCCCACTACCCCAATGTTAAGAGCCTTGTGCTCTACCAACTGAGCTGGATTTTAACATGATGATTGAGATATAATAGTCGTTTCAGATTTTGGGGTCGAATTTTATCATATAACATTTAACAAATTAACTTTCAGCTCAAAATATCATCCATTTTTTAACGGAAAATGTCGAGTTTGGAACATAATGAATAGTCAGGTGACCATTTTATAACTTTTAATAATCGAGTAACTCAACAAAGTAACACTTCATAGTTGAAATTGTAACTTTTAATAGTCGAGAGACTTAATAAAGCAGTACCCTATAGTCGGGAGACCATTTACGTTATTTACCCTTTATATTATTTAGTTTCTTTTTATAATTGTAGGGTCTCTTGTTTGAGCTGCGTATGAGATACGAGCGTTAAATCTTAAATTTTAAATCAATAAAAATACGACTTATCAAATCGATTAATTTAGAATATTATCATACATATATATATGACATGCAGACCATGAGCAAGAACATGCAGGGCAAGGTCGGGTTGGATCAGAGTCGACAGATTAACGAATTGTCATGCTTCTTCGTCCAACAGTTCTCGAGTCGAGGCCACCCGTTCCGATCGACAGCAGGCGGGTCCGAAACATCTATGGTTCAAGTTAAGGGAACAATTTCTCGTAAAAGCAATCACTTCTATCAGAGTTATTCCAACCTACATGTTTGATACATTGATCCATATATGTCCTTCCAAGTTCCAAAGGGTTCCCACAGAGACCCGACCCTTCATTGTCGGTTATGATGCACCTTTATCGGTACGTCATAACCTACACATATACATAAATCGACTGATTATGTGTTTTTGAGGTTTACAAAAAAACATGTAATCGGTCGATTTTCGATAAATTTTCTTTATAAATCTAGTTGACTTATAATGTATATGATAATGCTTTAAGAGAACTGTTATTTCATACATGCCCGAGATTTTTGTGGCCCTAGGACAAACTTAAAGTTTAGACCTCTAGTAATAAATATACATAATTCAATTATCCCTTAATGTTTATCAAAAAGGTTTATTTTGATCTCTACTCTTCTTTTTTAGCATTTTGATTTATTTTAGAACAAAAAAACCTTAACATTTGACTGAATAGTCATTTTGCCTCTTGTTATTTTTCTTTTTGGAGCATTTTGTCCCCCGACATTTTATTTTACAGAAAAAAATCCATATTTTAGGGCATTAACATTTAGTTAACTAATAATTTCCATTAATATAGAGAATTTTTTTTGTCTCAAAATGTTACGTTTGGAGCCAAAATGAACCAAAAAGAATAATGATCAAAGTGAATATTTAGTCAAACTTTAGGTGCAATTTTAATATTATACCTAACAATTATAAAAATAAGAGTTAATTGCATCAAATATCCCCAAACTATAACCTTTATTTTCAATTAGTCCTTAAACTTTTAAAGATTCTAATTTGATCCCCAAACTATGACTCTCATTCTAAACTAGTCCTTTAACTTTTGAACATTCTAATTTCATCCCCAAACTATGACATATTTCTAAATTGGTCCCCAAACTTCTAAATATTCCAATTTCATCCCCAAATTCATCCAAATATGTAAATAATTTCACCATAGTTTAACCTAAATTTTTCCCCAAACTTATAATAATATAACTTGGTCTAACGATTTTATTAATAAGGGATGTGATTAGTATATGCATATAGTTTAGGATGCAATTGGAATGTTCAAAAAGTTTAAGGACTGATTTAGAATGAAGGTCATAGTTTAGGGATGAAACTAAAATATTCAAAAGTTAGATGACTAATTTAGAATGATAAATACATTTTAGGGATGATATTAAAATATTTAAAAGTTTAAGAACCAATTTAAAATAAAAATTATACTTTGAGAACATGTGATGCAATTAACTTAAAAAATAATTAATTTTTAATTATAAATTTTTAATTGTGGACCCTAAGCAGATGACCCTCCAGCTCAGGCCCAACAAAAACATTGGTTTTATAGAATACACATAAAGACGGAAAAATAATTTTAATGTAGAGATGCAAATTTAAGAAGATATATTAGAAATTTAGAATATACGAAATTAGATAATCAACATAGAATAATTAAATAAATGAGAATTTAAAATTTTCAGAGATACAACCACACCCAATCTCTCTTAATTCATCCCTAAATACATTCAGTGATGAGAATGAGGAGTTAAGGGACCTAATTGCACATTTATGATTTTTTTAGTGACCAAACATCACTTCATGGCCCTATTCAAACGGTTCCCCACCTTTCTCTCCTAAACGTTCTTTCCATCGTATATTTATCTCCATGCACAAATAAGAATCCCTTAGTTTTTCTTCCAAGAACGTAGAGCCAACGCCGGAAAGATGCCGTATTACACGACGCCGGACAACGACGAACCCGATGAGTTCGACGAGTACAATCCGAAGCCGTACAAAGGCGGATTCGACCTCTTCGTAACCTACGGACAACCGTTGGAGCCATGCAAGGCCACTTGCTACCCTTATTCATCCGAAGGTGATTTCGATTACGAACGTCCGAATTTCGGCTCCGGAAGCATACCTAGCGCATATGGCGGTGGACATGGGTCAGGTCATGGAAGGAATCCCGGACATGATGAACGACCTGGTCGAAAATCTGAGTACGGAGAACACGGATCCGAATACGGGGATTCGGAATCCAAATACGGGTCTAGTCATGGGAAGAAGCCAAGCCATGGTAGTGGAGGGTATAAGAAGTCGAGTTACGGGAATTCCGAGGATGAAGAAGAAGGATATAAAAAGTCCAGTCATAAGAAATCGAATTATAGGAGGTCAGAGTATGACGAAGACGAAGATGATAAGAAGCCGAGATATAGGAAAAAGAAAGAAGATGACGAGGATGATGATGATGATGACGACGGTGAGGATAAGAAGTCAAGATATCGAAAAAAGAAAAATGACGACGAAGATGATAAGAAATCGAGATATCGAAAAAAGAAGAATGATGATGACGAGGATAATGATGATAGGAAGAATTATGGCCGCAAAAAACACGTGAGTTATTCCAAATTTAAATAACATAGATCCAAGTGTAATGTACGTATCAGTCCATCTCAAAATTCACTCAATTATACCATGACTAACATTGCAGGGTAATGGCAGTGACAGTGACGGTAGCGGTGATGAAAAGAAGAGTCGTCGAGAGCAAAACCATCCGCGCCGTGACTACGACGACGATTAACCGGACCGGTGACTCACTGCATAAATGGAGTTCGATTCATGCCATAATATATACAGATACTAAATAAAGGGTTAGGGCATGCCTCATTAATGGTATCCATTACCTATCATCTTGTGTTTTCCGTATTATATCGAACGATATGTTTTGATTTCAAAATAAAAAGAAATCGTATTAAATAACATATGATTCATATATCATTCTTAACGGATAATCGATTCCTGATTCATTTGGTTTGACCGAATCCGATCCGTTTGTTTTCCTGAAACAAATATAAAGATTAAAACTGCAGGAAACAAAATGTTCAACTAAAGGAGCTTCTTCATTTCGAACATATACATATAGATTCGGGGTTTAAGTATTCGTGTCCGACACATATTCGAACATATACATAAAGCTTCGAGTATGTATCCGACATACACATGAACATATCCATGAACCTATGCTCAAAATTCGTGTTTGACGCGTATTCGAATATGAATCCGAGTTAATAAAGCGAAATTGGAAGGGTTATGGTAAATGGCCTTTCATCAACCTGCCCTTTTTGGCAACCATGGATCAATCTTTAGCAGCAATGCCAGTTTTCCAAGCAAAATCGATGGTGATCCTTACCGGAGGCCGGTGATTAGCTGCCAAAAAACAAGCGGTGTAAGCATCGTTCTCGGCCGTGGTAAACGCAAAGTTGCCGGAATCCACATTGTCTCCGATGTGATAAATGTGCCCATAAGCTGAACTCACCTAAAAAAACAAGTGTGTATACGCAAAACAACTTGTTATTTACACAATTCTTCTAAAATTCTAGATCAAAGGTGAGAGTTAATTCATAGGTTGACACTATAGATGGAGTTCGATTAACATGACACGATAGATCACATGTGACCTGTCGGATATTATGTCAAAAGGTTGTAACTTCCGAGAAGTACAAGACTCCGAAAATCCTACACCTAGAGATGTTCTTTTGAGACATCAATTGAGGATATATTTTCTGGAGGTCTTGGTATACGAAAATAATACAACAATCATACACACTAGAGCCATGATGATTATTTAAATTATAGGTTGACACGATAGGTGGAGTTCTCAGTTGTTAATTAATTTTAATTCTGACATATCACATGCGACTTGTCGAATATTACGTCAAAAGGTTGTAGCTTCTGAGAAGTGAAAACTCCTAAAATCCTATACCTAGAGATGTTCTTCGAGATCTCAACTGCCGATATATTTTCTAGAGGTCTTTGTATAAGAAAATGATACAACAATCGTACACACAAGAGCCATGATGATTATTTATAGATTGATCCGATAGATGGAGTTCAATTGATATAATCAGCTGTTAATTAATTTCAGTTATGACATATTATGTGCGACTTGTCGAATATAACGTCAAAAGGTTGTAGCTTTCGAGAAATGCAAGACTCCGAAAACCCTATACTTAGAGATGTTCTTTCGAGACCTCAACTCAGATATATTTTCTAGAGGTCTCGATTATGGCTGTAAATGAGACGAGACAGATCGCGAGCTACTCGAGATCGACTCGATCAAGGCTCGATAAATACTCTGATCGAATGGACTCGACTCGAGTTCTTAACGAGCCGAAACGAGCTACTCGATATTTGACTCGAAAAGCTCGTGAATAGCTCGAAAATATAATATATTAAGATTTTATTTTTTTAAAAAATAAATTATTAATAATATTAATATTTATGTATTGATTTTTTTAAAATACAGTAAGATTTCATGTATTTAAGGTTCATGTTCGAGTTTGAGTTTGAGGCTTCAATCGAGTTAAGTTTAAGATTTTTTTTCATTTCGAGCCTTTTCGAGCTGCTCACGAGCTTCAATTCAGGATTTCGAGTTCGAGTTGAGCTTGAAAATTTTAAGCTTGCGTGTTTTCGAGTCGAGTCGAGCTCCATTTCAGAGTTTTCGAGTCGAGTCGAGCTCCGCAATACTCGAGCTCGACTCGGCTCGGCTCGTTTACACCCCTAGTCTCGATATACGAAAATGATACAAGTACAATATTTTCCTATATCTAGAACATATAAATATATAATCTAACGTTCTCACTCAAATCCGAATAACATAAAACCCTAACAATTAGGGTTTTCTATTACTCGATTGCAAACTTCTACCATAGATTCAATCTCCAAACATTAAAAGAAACCCTAAAAAAATAGAAATAGTAGTTGGTGACATACCTTGACGGTGAGTTCATGAGAATCAGGCAAAGGGTAACCTTCGTCCTGATTGACAATGGAGTATTTGCCGACACTCATTCCATTTGTCTTAACATCTTCGGATTCGCATCCAACTCGAACCTCATCGACTCCCCAAACTCTGGTTCCAACATTAATCCTAGGACTATCAGAACTAAACCCAGATTTTGTGTACACATTCTTGTCTCAAACAAAGAACAAAAACAAATCTTAGAGTTTGTTTCGAACAATCGGATTGAGATCAGTTCCTTTTGATGTTGCTAATAATATGAATAGTAATGGTTAGAATTTGCCAATTTGGATTGGAACTGGGGGTTTTTTTATTAATGCCACGTTTGATACCCGTACTTCGATAAAATATTTAATGTGATATTCAAACTTTGACACCAGGATCAATATTATACGTTCTTTTCGAATAGTCTGAAATGATTATAAGATAATATGTGTTCAGAATCATTCTTAATCATTGATAACAAGTACAATAACAACACTCTCCTTGACCACCGAAGTCGCTTAATAGGTTCGATACTGTACATACACCATAATTAGTGTACTTAAGGTTAACATTATTGGTAAGATGTTTCATCAGGTTTGTCTCAATTCTCATGTCCATTTGGCTTTTAAAACCATCTCAAGTTCATGTCTTTCAGTTTGTAAGAAGTGACTTTAACTTGAGATGTTCCTTGGATGTTTTTCATCATAAATCTAGCATGAGATTAGGGGCGTGGCTGAGGCAGCGCTAAGTGCGCGACGGTGCAGGGCCTAAAAAAATAGGGGCCCCGAAATAGAGTATATCTATCGGTTGTTACTATTAAGAAGCAGAAAAATAGGTATAGAGCAGTGGTTAGATCATTGAGCTCATGACTTTGTTGATCTAAGTTCGAATCTCATTAACAAGTAAAATTATTTTTGGAAAAAACAATGCAAGTGGGCATGCTCAGTGTAATACAATTGTAAATTATTTTCGAGATCTAAGGACCCTTTACAAGAATTTGTACAGGGCCTCCAACAACCTAACCACGGCCCTGCATGAGATAAATGAGACAATGGTAGATCTCGCATGGGGTGATTTTGCACGTGGAAGACAACATTATGCAACTCACAAGTGTCTTCTCTTGTCCTTTTTTGTGTAATTTGAGTAAATACTGTGAAGAACACAAACAAAAATATTTTTATTTAATAAATAAAATTGTACATTACAAATTTGGTGATTGAACCCTACTCTTTCTCTCCTACTTCACTCACTCTACTTTAAATCTTTTCGATTTGCTCACTGAATTTAATACATTGAACTTTTTTGTCATTCAACCATTAAATTATTAACGACTTTAAAATGGGTTGTTAGATAAATGTAAAATACGTCGTTTTTAACGCCGTTAACTATTTGACGTCGGAGTGACCACAATAGAAGAGAGAGTAAAGTTCAATGACAAAAAAATCCAATATATTAAATTCAATAAGAAAATTGAATACTTTTAAAGTTTAATGAGCAAAACAAGAGAATAAAATTCAATGATGAAATTTATAATTTACCATAAATAATAATGCAAGTGCGATAGATTTGATTTAAAATTGCACGAACCAAGTTCTTGTTGGTAAAGAGATGATTATTATCCTTAGACGTCCCGGATTCGAGCACAAGTTCATTGTCAAATAGTATAGAATTTTTAATAAAAATACTACTTTATAATCACTTCAATTTAATTTAAAAATTGATTTAAAGTCGACATCGTCTTTCAAATCGATTAAAGATATAATATTTTTATATTTTTCTTGTGGAAAAAAATATTGAGTAGTTAAAGAGAACCATTTAAAATAAAAGTAATTAATACCCTAATATATAAATAATTGTATTTAAATATAAACAAAAACTCAAACAAATATATCCAATTGGCCCTTTATCATGTTTTATTCATGTAGATATAGCATTCACAACACTTTCCATTGTTCCAGTCAATTCCCAACAACACATTATAAGAGGGGCTTTTGTCCGAAAGTCTTTAGTCGAGAAGTCCGGTATCTCGTTCTCAAGATTCGAACCGCTCGCAAGACGAGACCGACACCACCTTAACAGACAGTATAAACCCTAACTGCAACATCTATAACTTCACCTATTCCTGAACACAGAAAAGTGGCAAATCCAGACACCCGTTTTACTTTAGTTTCAGTAGAGGACATGGTATGCCTGCTGCATTAGTTGTCTCTCACCATGGCTTTGTTCTTTTGCCTATTGTCTAAAAGTTCAACTTGAACCACCATGCGCGTTCCGTTCAACTTGACCAAGCAAGGAGCAAAGAGGTTACCCCGACCTCGGGGCCTTTGTTCGATCAACTCATTTAATCATCCTTTAAGCAGATACATTATGCAACTCGGGATTCAAATCCCAACACCTGCAAGTCCGTTCTCTTATCGGCTAACCCCCTCTATTCTAATAACACATCAACAGTTAAAACAGCATGAGTTAAGAACAAGGGGAAGAAAAGCTTTGAATCGAACTATAGAAGTGCCACCAGCTCCGAATGCAAATCCTAACACCTGCAGTCAATTCTCTTATCTCTGGAATACAACCGCCATTATAGAAGAAAAACATCAATAAATCAAGAGTAAAAACTATAGAAGTGCCTGCAGAGATAGATTAGTTCAATTATTTTCCTTATCCTCCAAAATATTTCCAACCACTTCCGCAATCGGATCAAATTGATATTACTCAAGCAAAGACATGGTAAACAATCAAGACCAGAATAGGTTTATTTTAGTAACTAGCAATGGATTGAGCAATAGATCGAATAATATGGACATTGCAGCAGTAAGAATGTAGATTAAAACACAAAGCAAACTTCTGCAACAAAAAAGAAAAGGATATTAAGCACCACATCATTTAGGCCAAGTGTATGCATTCTCGACTCAGCCGGTTCAAATCCCTCTTCCAGACTTCCCCGAAACTTAGAATAAAAATAAAATGGTTTTAGATATAACATACTCAAATTATTCGACTCTCCAACGAAGCACTTACTTCAAGTATAGAATAAAAAGAAACTACACCAATTTTTACATCAATGATACTCAGAACCTCCCACCAAATCAGTTTCTCATATAATGTAAGTAGCTATGGCACTGCGATTTTTCATTTTTCTTGAAATACCCATATCCAACACGTTTCCAAAGGATGGGGGTTATGACCCTTAACATGAAAAAATCAAACCAAACATATCGGACACATACCAGTACCCTCAAATATGTCCAAGTACCATACGTAAGCAGTCCAACAATATTGGTAATAGAATATACACCACACTAAAGGGAGATTAAGCAACTCAGTTACTGGCGTGTTGCAAAAACCTCAATGAGCTCCTTCATTTGCTCAAGTTACAACAACCATTGAAAAAGGAATAAACTCTTGCCTTTCATTTGAGGTCTTTGTGCCGGACTTAATTAAAAAACATACACTGTAGAAAACAACAATACATAGTCCCTTCCCATGCTTATGATGTCCTTCAGTTAAGAAATCCACTGGCAGCCTAAACTAGCATGTTTTACCACTAAACAATGCCTTGCATATATCATTTGTTGACGAGTGGAACCACAAACATTGATGACTAGATGCCATTTTAGATCCACAAACACCATGTTTAGCATGGCAGGAAAATAGAGACGGAAAATGGCAAGGTAAAATGGGGGAAGAAAGTTATTTTCCTTTCTCGTGTTTGGCATAAAGGATGGGAAATAAAGAAGCATAATGGTATATTTAAATAGAAAGAGTTTCCTTCTCCAAGCTGTAAATACACCCATTTTCATATTACAAAACAAAGGGATGCATCAGAAAACTTTGTTCTTTCCACCCATTTCTTTCCTTTCCCCCATCCAAACATAGTAAGATATTATGACTACCACCAAATTCTACAGTATAACTCGGAATTTATATTGCATGCTCAAAGGAAATGGTTTAAGCTGGGGGAAAGTAGAAAATAATCGGTATTACTCTTCAAGTTTATGAATTTTGAGTAATCATGTTTTCATGAATCTATCCCTCAATAGAGTTCAGTAGATACCAATGGATTTCTTGATTAAGGGGCAATATGAAGACACAAGGACCATTTAGCTTATTCAGATGCTAATAAAATTGAATGAAAATGCATGTATTCCCGTTTTTGTCTTCACCGCTACATATTGGGGTAAACTGGGGATAAGATTCAATCATAAATTGAGATAACCAGCGAAATTAAAGAAATAAAGAAGACAAATGTCAGATAATAAACTCAGCACTCTCAGTACAACTGCCAGTGGATGGAAGACGGTACAAGGATTAGAACCCCTAAACAAATGCAAACTAAAAAGCAGAAACAACAAAATAAGGAAATAAAAGTCTGCAACAAGCATGCCGGCTAGCTAGGTTCTTGGGAAGCACATATAACAGAGCTTGGTGTTTTTGGTGTCATGGACATGGCAAATTTCAAAGATAATACTAAGATCTTCACATATATTTGATCCTTCTAGGTAGTTGCATCAGGGTGGGCCATGAGTATGTCAAACCATGGTTCATCTGGTCTTCAGGTTTAGGCAGGCTTCAGCAAAGTAGGCAGTAGGCTGGCTTCAGGCTTCATAAATCAGCTGTTTTAATGGGATTGGAATGGCAACAAAGGGAAAAAAGAGCATCAGATCTGTAATTAGGGAGATTGGATAGGCTATACACTAGTATGTATTGGTCCAAATCAGAGAATTGCCAGTTATAGAAATAGACATACAAATACTTAGAAAACTATAATCTACCTGCACGTACCAATTCACGGAATTTTAGTAACTGTGGTTTTAGCGCCGGGAGATAGGGTTATGGGTTGATAACCTGGTAAGAGAAGTTAATGATGAATATTGAAGAATCCTAATAGAGTGAGCATGTACCAACCTAATCAAAACTAAAAGACCTCAAGACATGCTTGGGAAAGAACAAATTTTAGACAGGCATTGTGCCCTTGAAGAAAACTTTATGCCATGTAGTTCAAATATTTAAATGTAATGTTTGTAAAAGAGCAATCACTTCCCCAGACCCAAGCATTTTTTCCTACAGTAAATGGCATCCATGACAATAATATGAACAACAAAAATGTTCTTTTAAGGAAAGAAATCATCTCACCCAGTACCACCACGCCCTGAAGAATAACCTCCATAAGCTCCATAAGCACTGGAACTACCACCAATCTACAAATAATATTAACAATCATAATTATTCATTATCACCACGGTGAGACAGAAAGAGATGCAACAATGTAAGAAAAATGGGAAAGCTAAAATACTAAAAGAAACTATATAAGAAACAAATATGGAAGGGAACAACCGAACAAGATAAGCCACTACAAATATTCACTCGATAACTGGGATAACAAACAAATTATATTTTTATACTTCACCAGACTAAGGTACTATAAAACAGTAAAAGTAAAAAAATACCTGGAGACCACCATAACTTCCATAGCTGTCATTATGAGCTAAATCACTGGAGCCATAACCACCAGAATAAGTATGCAGACGCCCATGTCTCTTGCCCTCTCTACTTTCATAACTCAAACTGTCTGTTCCTTCAGTTGGCATGTGAAGATATGGCAAAACTGGCACTAGTGCAGAAACAGCACCTTCCCTATCAAAAAGATTGGCTCTTAACCGCGTTGTTACTTGTACCAGGGCATCCTTAGCAACATCAAGGTCTCCAGAAATCTGATAATACATATAAACCAGAAATGTTTACTCTCCATTCCTGTTAATTAAAAAACATACAAATACAGAGAAATGATTACGAAAATCCTACAAAAGCACCAATGGTACTACACCTGAACCATCTCATCATCTTCAGATGCTATTTTTGGAAGGTTTTCCTTTGACAAGATACGGATATTAGCTTTTGTAATCCTTCTCATCTCAGTTACAATAGCTCCACCTTTACCAATAAGGCAGCCAATACGTGAAGTTGGCACAAGTAAACGGGTTGTGAATGATATAATTCCAGAGTCTCTTTCAATCTTCTCACTGCATCTAGGTTGCAACCGTGCAGCTGCTTCAATAGCAGGTGAAAATGTATCCTCAAAGAACTAATACAACACAAGATTAGGAAAATCATCAAATCTAGCACAAGGTACAATAACAGATACTTCCACAAGACATAAACATAGAAAAGGTTAAAAGCTGACCTCTTTAGCTGATATAGTTATTATGCAATCATCTCCATCTGTACTTGTGCTATCTACTTTGATAGCTGCACCTGATTCCCGCCTGATCTGGTTAATTATTGCACCACCTTTGCCAATCACACCTCCAATATTAGCAGTTGGACAAACCAAACGAAGAGAAAATTCTTTTGATGACATATCATCCCTTGGAGCTGAGTACATGGAGCGTGGCCATTCCCCAGTGTCACCTTTGTATCGTCCATATGGACCAACCAATGAAGTTAGCCCTACAATCTGGGCACCAGAAGATGGACCAAGCATTGCACCACCAGCAGGATATGCATTGGACACAGCAGAAGTAAGCAAGTGCTGAGTTCGTGAAGGATTCTCATGAAGGCGAGATGCAATTTGATGCAGAGCCCTTTTCACAACAGCAGCTTCACCAGATATCTATAGCCAAAAGTAAATTAAAAGCATAACAAACCAACCATCTGAGAACATAATAATAAGATGAAGAAGAAAAACTATCAATGTTACAGCTTACAGGTAATAAACAAGAGTAAAAATATCAGAGGGAGTTAAAAATATAACATATCTGATGCATGCCAAAGTAGGAAGCGCAAAATGCTAGGAGTATAATTCATAAACCGAAGAACTCAAGACTGAAAAGTTAAATGCTGAATTTGAAGACTTCAGCAATTAAAGACAACAAAGTTTGCGTCCAAAACATTGACCCTAACCACAAGTAAAACATCTTGCTAATGCTTTTAATAAGCTAAGACTTTTCTCCGAATAACTTTTCCTGTATCAATGTATGGTGTGAAATATATTTTAAATGAGAGGAGATAGTGAAATAAATCAGCATAATCTAAAAACACTACCACAACAATTGAATAGTCAAATTACCTGTACAAGTTCATCTGAAGCGAAGGCACAAGAAGGTAAATCATCCTTAAGAATGCGAATCTGGGCACCAGTTTCACTACGTATGTTTTGAACGATCTGTCCACCCTTTCCTATGATACATCCAATCTGATCAGAGGTTACAAGAAGCCGAGCAGTAATTTGGCGGCCTTCAGAATCTTCATCACTGTGCAAATCTTCAGCAACAACTTTATCATGCACACGGAATAAAGCATCTTGTGCAGGAGAAACAAAAGTGTCCCCATCTTCAAGGGCATTTGTATCATCTCTAGAGCTGTAGATAGTTACCACACGCTCCTCGGAACCAGGAATTGCCTCACCAATTCTAATCTTCGATTTGGTGTCTGCCCTTAATTGCCTAACAATCTCCCCTCCCCTTCCAATAATGCTTCCTATCTTTCTCGCAGGGCACAAATACCGATACACAGTATCATCTGAACCAATAACAAATTGTTCCCTGTCATCACCTGCATTTCTCCTCTTATATGATCCATTCTCAGAATTATCAGACTGAGAATGAGCCCGCTTCCCATAGCTATTCCTCTGACCCGCCATTATTATCAGCTTAATAAAGACCTGACTGCAAAATGTAAAACATTTCAAAGACTTACTAACTGAACCGATCTTGAGGATCAAACCACCCAAAATGTAAGGCACCAGCACAAACGCTCATCAACAGGCCCAATCAACAGGTAGTACAGTGGCATATTTTCATTTTTCAATCATCAAATCATAATTCAGATGACAATAGATTTCCACTTGATTGTTGGTTTTACGACTTGCTTATACAAACAAAAAGAACAAAAAAATGTCTAGATAGAGAAACATATACATATTTTTGAAAAGATAAAAATATTCACCATAACGAACAGCAATATGTTCAAAATTACTTTCACACATAAAAATAATGTTTCAACTTTGAATGAATACTAGGTTTCAAACATTCGTTCAAATAAAGTGAAAAGCAAATGGCAAAAGTATCAGTAACAATATTGAAAACAAAACATTTTCATAAATCCTTAGCACTCCATAGCTCAGCTTTTCAAATAGGCAAATTCAAAGATAAATAACCAACTCATGTCAACTTTGACCAACAAGTTCATCTGCTACAAGAAATTAAAATCCCACTGCAAATCACCCATCCGAAACTAATATAAACAGATAATGAAGAGAAAACCAGTATTAGAAAGACTCAATAACGTGAAAGAATATAAAAATCAAATGAAATGAAACCCACAAATTCACACAGCATACATGCAAATAATCTCGAAAAAAATAACAGAAAAAAATAGACTAGATGAATAAACTACAATGCGTCACATCAAACACAATAAAGCTCAAGCCAAAGGGGGAAATACCTATAATTTCAGCTAATAATGAATTGAAAAAGTTAATAAACAACATCTATAAACGTAGATCTGATCAAAAGAGAGTCTAAGAAAGAAAAAAAAAGAGGAAACTAAAGAAGAGCAATCAAAGGGGAAATAATTGCCAAAAGACTTTGGGGTTTTACCAGAGAATTGAGGTTGATTCTCAACGTGTAAACGACGAGATTCTAAACAAATGAAAGAAAACAAAAAGGAATTTGGGGGCGAAAGATGAGTTGCTTTCGTTGCGTGAATTGTTCTTGATTTTTTTTCTAGGGTTTTGCTTGACCGTTCTGGCTTTATTATAGAGTAAATTACGTGTTTAGTATCTAAACTATTAGTTTTAGTTTGTTTTAGTATTTTAACTTTTAATTTTTTTAAATTATATCTAAAATTTAGTTTTTGTTTCGTTTTAGTATCCATTCAAAATTTAACATTAAGTTTTGAAAAAAATTGAAAGTTTAAGTACTAAAACGGACCAAAACTAATAGTTTAGGTACTAAATTCGTTAAGTTTTTAACGGTGGGGTACTAAAATTAAACAAAAAATATACTAAAATTAAACAAAAACTAAATGTTATGTGTGATTTTGAAGAAATTAAAAGTTTAGATATTAAAACGGACTAAAATTGATAGTTTATGTACTAAATGCATTAAGTTTTTAACGGTGAGGGTACTAAAATGAAATAAAAACTAAATAATTAAAAGTTTAGGTGCTAAAACGGATCAAAATTAATAATTTAAGTACTAAATTCATAATTTACCCTTATTTTTATTATATATATATATATATATATATATATATATATATATATATATAACAATTGATTTTTTATTTTTGATGAAATAAGAGTGTAAACTAAAAATTAAACAGCAGCTTCCAAATCACGAAACAACAGAGTCTTGCTGTAATAGAGAAGCAATTTCCAAAGGTGGCGTGCAGAAAACCATGTCAGCAACACCTCTTGTTACTGCCATTTCGCTAGTTTATCAGCAACCTGTTAATATGTCTTAGGGTCAAACAATTGACTTTAATCCAAAAAAAATTAGCCATTAATCGAACCGAACTTTCTTTTTTAATTAGATTAATTTGAGTAAAATAGATTTATTTTTATTTGAATTAAAATTTAATTAGGTATTTATAATTTAATAATCAAGAAATAATCGAATCTTAATTCTTAATAGGCTTCAGCTTGAAATATGTATTTAATATATATATATATATAATATTTAATAATTTCGGTTAATTTAGTAAATTAAGCCATAGATATTTATAAGTATTACCATGTCATCACATGGTTATGAAGAAAGCGGTGGGATGATTAAAAAAATCAATCTTTAAAATTGAGGGATTAAATTAATTTTTTTTAAAATATAGTGAATAAAATAAGAGTAATAAGAAAGTTTAGTTACTAAATTTGTAACTTACCCTCTTTATATACGACGTAATAAATCTGAAACCTTTTACAGTCTGTTTCAATCATTACACGACGAACACCTAATTCCAAGCCAAACATAGGCCTTCATACACACCCCGTAACTCCTCATCCAAGACTGAACACGCTCCCTCGGCCCGGATACACTGCCCTGCAGAATCTCGCAGAGCTCCACCGCAAGTTGCGAGTCCCGATGCTGGATTTCGACCCCCATCCGTGTTCAATTTATACCAGCCAACCGGAGGTGGTTGTCACGTAATTGTGTCTCCGTCACGCGACAATGGAGCAACCCCTCTTCTTCCATAGAGCGTCACGACATCTAATGCTTCACTGCACAACCGTCGTCCACGGTGAAAGATACTCTCCCTGTCAACGAACCGAGGTTCGAAAATCACCTTGTTCCTTCGAGTCCAGATACACCACAAGCGCGACCCAGATAGGAAATCCCAGGCTTCTATGTTAATCGAAAACCGAGCCTGCTGTTGGAGATCGGCTAGTATCTAGTCATGGAAATTCATATCAAGAAATTCCCCAAGGAGCTCAGGTTTTACCACTGCTGCCTACATCACTACAGCACCGGACACAGACCCTGAAGACATGCGAAATAGACTCTACCGCTGCTCCACAAAGTTGGCAGCAGGAGTCGTCCATAAAATGTCAACAAACACGCTCGATGTTGTTCATAAAATGACCGACCCTTGAAAATGGATCGATCCCTTGGATTCCAGAAAGTTTTGAGTCAATCCCTTTTACAAAAAGTTCGATCCCTTGAAAAAAAGGATTGATCCATTCACCAAAATGATCAAACCCTCGATGAAAATGATTGATCCTTCCCTAAATGATCAATCCCTTTCTTGCAATGGTAGAATTATTTGAAAAAAATATCGATCCCTTGTGTATTAAATGCTATTTTTGAATGTAGGTAACGACTATAATGATCCTCAACGGTATAAATTGAAGGTCAAAGCATCCCAAGGTCAACAAGAACCATATTGATCAAACATATCAACATCAAATAATTCCTCGATGCTTTATTTATTTCAATCTTTTCATTGTAACACACTTGTGAGCTACATTGTTTATTTTGCTCAAGTGCGATTTAGGTGAGCGTTTAAATTGTGTAAACATATTTACCTTGTGAGGTTTTCTCAATTGTTTGCTTTAGTAATTCCTCTTGTGAAGAGAGTGTAAGGTTTTAGAGTATAAACCTTGTGTAATGTTGTAAGATTATAGCTTGTCCTTGAAGGTTAGCAAATCTAGTGAATTTGAGAAATTCTTACTGTGGATGATAAGGTAATGGACGTAGACTTGGTTTAAAAGTCGAACCACTATAAAATCGTTGTGCAAATCTTTCTATTCTTCTGTTGCTTCCACAAATTTTTTAAAATACTAATTCACCCCATCTTAGCCTCTTTTCGATTGTTCGTAAGAGCTGACAAATCATTAAAGAGTAAACACAACAAAATTTTAACTCCCGACAGTCCTCTAGAGGGCTAATTAACCCTCCGTCTCATCAGAGTGTTCCTAAATAAGGTTACGAGTCGAACTTTCAATTTTCAAACACACACTCTTAGGCAAGAAAGAAGTTTGCATGGCATACAAGGGTATAATGTTCAAAACTGACCAAGTGAAGGTCACCCAACCCAAATAAGGTCCGTCTCTAACGGACCTTCTGAATTGTTTAGTCATCCACTTATTCTAGTGGTCTCATTTTGATCACACATCGTTAAAATATAAATAGAAACACTAGCGTGGTATTTTAAAAAATCACTTGATGATGTGGTATTAACTTATAGTGAAACATCAACATCGCCGTTATTTTTTAATAGCGGGTAACCAAAATGTAAAATTAAGGATGGTTTAGAAAAAAATAATTAAATGACTAAAAAATAATTAAATGACTAAAATGAATATACAAAAGTAAATGGATGACTAAATACATAATTTATCCAGAAAAATCCTATACGCGGATTCTCACTGACCATATATATTTTTCTCGAGAAAATATCCTCATCAAGTAAACAAAGCTCCCAGAACTGACAAAACCAGATTTCCTCGTCGCTCAAGAATACTAAAAGTTTCTCGAGAAAATTCCCGTATTTTCTGTCAAATCAAAGACCCTTCCTACTCCTTTCATAAACCCTAGATGTCAACGTCAAGCCAACCTCAATTCCGTTATACCCAGACGCCATCGAAGGTCCTCCATCTCCGTAATCTCCCATGGGAGTGTTCGGAAGAGGAACTCGTCGAGCTCTGTAAACCCTTTGGGAAGATCGTTAACACTAAGTGCAATGTCGGCGCCAATCGGAACCAAGCTTTTGTTGAATTTGTAAGCTTCTAAATCCTTCCTTTTTTTAAGTTCTTTGTTTATTGTTTATGGATTGCCTTGTGTTGGCGAAAAATAAAGTTGAATTTGTGTTGGGTAAGGGCAATCAACTATTGATTGCCTACACTTTTGGGAATTTGATTTTCTAGTGTAAATTTCAGTGTGTTCCTTCAAATTGTCAAAGTATGACTTCTTTTTGTGAGATTTGTTTTCTTTGCACTGCGTTGATTTTTTAGCTGATTTTTTTAATACTTTGATGTGTAAATTTGATGGGGTTAATTGCAGAATTGCAAAGTGTTATTATTTCTTTATAATTTGGTGGTGATTGGCCTGATTATTTTGTTCTCATTTGAGAGTGTAAAAGATATGTTATTATGTGACCCGAGTTTGAGCAGTTTTGTCAGCAGTTGTGTGCGAGTTTATTCATATTTGAAATCAGACACATATATGACCTTGTAATCATATTAGAATCTTCAAAAAAGAAAAAAAGAAAGTGTAAACATTGATGTGTTAACTTCACCACCAATCGGGTTGGATTTTGAATTTTCTTGGATGATGGTTTATTTTGATTTCTCAAGGGTAACTTATCATTTGAGTTCTATTCTTCTTCTTTTAGTTTGAATATCGATGGATTAATTTCATCCAGTGAAATTTAGAGAATATTTGCAGGTTGAGCAGTTATGTTTTTATGTTACTCAATTATGTTACTTTTATTTTCAGGTAGACTTAAATCAGGCTATTTCGATGGTTTCATATTATGCTTCTTCATCAGAGCCAGCACAGGTTCGTGGAAAAACTGTATATATTCAATATTCAAACAGACATGAAATTGTCAACAACAAGGGTCCGGGAGATACCCCAGGAAATGTTTTGCTAGTTACCATTGAAGGTGTGGAAGCTAATGATGTGACCATTGAGACAATTCACTTGGTAAGTGCTTATTACTGGCATGCATTTGTCAACTAAATGCCTTCAATTGTTACAGATTCTCTATTCTATTTCTGCTAAAAGAATTGGTTCTCTAGATTTTTTAAAGCCACTTTTTGCTTCAGGTGCTCTAGGTTAAGGAGCACATTTGTATGATTAAATGAAGACATCTTGAATTTCTATGTCTGGACTCTAGACTCTAGAAGTGGTCTACTTTAGTTCGTCAAAATCTTGTGAACTACCATGTGTGAAGTACCACTTCTATTTTCGTATGTTATTTCTTATTCGATTGATGAGAGATGCTTGATTTTTCTTAAATCCTGTAGTTTAAGGAATATGCTTTTTAATAGGAGAGCACAAGACCGTTTCTTATAGATTTGAAATGAGTGAAACTGTCCTTTACATAAATAGAGATAGCAGTTTTTTGTCGAAATCAGTTGAATCCTGGATGGTTATACCCCTTATTTATATTCTTTTGTTGGAGACAGTTTGGCAATATTATCATGTACGTCATACTCCTTTCTAAGGTCTATCTTGAGGCATGTATGCACAGGTGTCATTCTGCACTTATTTCTTGTCCATTTGGATTTGCTAACAAAGAATTTTACATTATACCCATGTTTGTGACGGTTTCTAATGTTCTTTTCTTATTTTTATTTATGATATCTACCTGTTTCTGTTTTAATTTTGTTCCAGGTATTTTCTGCATTTGGTTTTGTTCACAAAATTGCTACATTTGAAAAGGCTGCCGGATTCCAGGTGAGAGGGCAAAAGCGCATTTAGATTTTTGGATCTGTGGCGATTACTTGTTTTTCAATACGATGTTCATGTTTATGACAATTGTTGGCAGGCATTAATCCAATTCACTGATGCTGAAACTGCTTCTTCAGCGAGGGATGCCTTGGATGGTAGAAGTATTCCCAGGCATGTACTTCTTCCTTGCTTCTTCTTCCTCCTTCTGCACCAGCACACTCATTTTTCTCATTTCTCTAGCATCATCTAATTCTCTTCATATTGATTATAAACGTATGGTTTGAGAATTGAAAAAAATTGGTTGCATGCTAATGTTCTTTTCATGATGTTGTTTAGGTACTTGCTTCCAGCTCATGTTACTTCTTGTCACCTGCGAATCTCATATTCTGCACACACTGATCTGAATATCAAGTTTCAGTCTCATCGGAGCAGGTACAAGTGGATCCATGAAAACATGTTGTTTTCTCATTGAAATTCAATGTTTTGGTCATGTTTATTCCTGAAATTTCAAGTAATGTGATTGCTAAACTTTTATTGTGGCACCTGATACATTGTTCATCACTTTCCGTTGGTTAAAATGAACAGTAACATCTGGAGAGTCGGCTGTGTTATGCTAGTCTTTAATCGATAAAGTTTGAAAGCTTTTGTTTCTCGTTTTTATATAATTCAAATCAGCTGGAAACTCATATTTGCTTGATCTTTTATTTCTGTTAATCAGGATGCTGCTGTATTGAGCCCACAATTCTTCTCATTTTGTGTATTCATTTGCAATAGCATCACGTTGTTACCCTAACATGCTTTCTATCTTGATCAAATTGCAATATATATTTGACATTGGGCTATGCATTTGTACTTTATTTGTAATGATTATATTAAAGTTCCCGATTTTATTTGCGCATTTTGTAGGGACTATACCAACCCATACCTTCCTGTTAATCCAACTGCAATGGAGGGTCTTATGCAGGTAATGCTTTCATTTACAAACATATGAGCTATTTCTTAGTAGTGACTTTCACTAATATGTTGTAATCTTCAGCCTGTAGTTGGTCCAGATGGAAAAAAGCAAGAACCTCAGAGTAATGTGCTACTTGCTTCAATTGAAAATATGCAGTATGCTGTGACAGTAGATGTTCTTCACACTGTAAGGCATCCTGCTTCTTAATTGACATGGAAATGCCGGTTCATTGTTTCAAAAGTTTCACATATTATTCTACCGGTTGCTTATTGTAGGTATTTTCTGCATTTGGTGCGGTCCAAAAGATTGCTATATTTGAGAAGAATGGTGGAACACAGGCACTAATTCAATATCCTGGTATTCTTTTATCATATGATTTTTTAATTGTTCTAGGTATGTTTTAGGCAGTGTTGTTTTTTGATAAGAAAAGGAGGCCTCATTAAAACCCCCTTCATAACTTTCAAAATACAAATGTATCTCAACGGACATTGGAAGGAGGAAAAGAGTACCTCAAAATTTTATTACCTAATAGCAAAAATACACAGTACAGAAAAACGTACAACAGAATTCACACCAAAGCACTGCCTCCTACAAACCATAAATAAAAATTCCCTCATCCAATTCCTAACTTAACTAGATCATCCGCCTCACAATTCACAACTCCTTTAATATGCCTAACAATAACATTCCTATCCACTACAATAGGCACTATTTCCTCCACTAGAGATTTAAATAAGGCAGAACAAGAACCCGGATTCTTGATCCAATCTAAGGGTTTGCTGCAATCACTTTCCGAGATAAGTCTTCCCTTAGAACTCCAAGCCGATTCCATGAAGAAAACTAATCCCGCTTTGATTGCCAAAAGCTCTGCCATAATTGGGGGGCCCGAACCAACACTCTCAGAAAAATTCCCCAGCACCATGCCTTCATCATCACGTAATAAACCACCAATATCCCCTTTAAGCCATAGCTTGTCCATTGCGCCATCCACATTCATTTTGAAGAAACCTTTAGGAGAAGGGCACCAAGATAAAGAACCGAAGGATGTTTCTTGCTGTTCGACCAAGAGTCAGCCAAAGAAGGATTTCCCACCAAACAATCAAAAGGAATAGGGACTTTCGGAAATTTCGCCGAATACATGCAACCACCCTATACCTTGTTAGGAAAAAAAGGAGAGTTTGATCTAAATTCTTCCTCTCAAGAAAGCAGTGTTGTCAAGGTGTGTCGGTGCTAAGGCTTAGTGCCAGATGACAAAAGTGCCTTAGGCCTTGTCAGGCACGACACTTTTGATTTGGCACATGCTTGGCGTACCTAGACTAATTTTTATGCAAGGGTATAGGATCAAAGACAGCTTGCCTGACTATGTTCTCTTGCCTTTATTTTTATGTGTTTTTTTCACATTAATTGTACTGCTAATTGTAAAATAAGCGGGTATAATATTGACTCTCTACTTTGCACAATCATTTTTTTTACAAAAGTTATTTAAAAACCAAAGCTAAGGGTAAGCAGATAATATCATTGATGTTGTGCATCACCATTGATGCGAGCTAGGTTGCTTAGCTTTTGTGGCATTGTAGCCTAGGAACAAAAGTAACTAACAGAAATTTTCTATCAGATTACTTTATGAAAGGAAGAGAGGTTTGGTGCATATACTTTTGTGAAATTTCCATTCCCATTTTCAGACGCTTTTTAGATGACTGCATGCTCAAAATTTTGAGAAAATGATTAGTATAACCTTTAATACTCATTAATACCTGAACGTTAGTCCATGCAACATTGTTTGAGTATTCTAATATAAACTTGTGGTCATGGACAAGTTGTGAATATTGGCCAAAAAAAGGAAGAGAAATTCTGCATCTTTTGTGAGATTGAAGTAGACCACTCTTTAGAGTTTATCTCTTAATCTTATTTTGTACATGTACATGTACATGTACATATGCATATACATATACATATACATATACATATAAATATACATATACATATACATATGCATATTGCTAGTTGCTACCTCTATGTGAGGGGTCTCTGTTTAGTGTATGCTAATGAAACCTTGACCCTCTCTTTTGAAAGACGAGATCCAGATATTTTGTTCCATTTTCTTCTTTATATATGTGTGTGTGTGTGTGTCTATTTTATTATAATATAATTATAGCATCTTTCCCTTTACATTGCTTTGTATTGAAATTTTTGTTGCATTTCTATGTGATGGAAATATTTTTTTCTTTTTTCCTTCTCAACTGTCAAATCTTTGAGTTTGTCCTACAACCTGAAATTATTATCATTATTATGTATGTATGTATGTATGCATTATTTTGTTAGATATTTTGGTAGGCTTTACTGACATAGAATTTGTTACATTCAGATGTCATGACCGCTGCTGTCGCCAAAGAATCCTTAGAGGGACATTGCATATATGATGGTGGCTATTGTAAGCTTCATCTATCATACTCTCGTCATACTGATCTCAATGTAAAGGTATAAATATGTGGTTTTGAGTTAGTGTTCATAAGAAAACGGAAAGAAGAAAAATAAATTAACGACCTCTTTAGAAGATAAAGACGATCCATTTTTCCAAAAAAGAGAGGATATGAACACTTAAATGTATGCTTCTCGACACTTGTTTACGATCCTTACCTGCTAATTTAGTTCTATTATATGGCTTGATACACATTCTCTACATGTGATTCTTGATTAGTTTCACTTTTGCCGCACAGGCTTACAGTGATAAAAGTAGAGATTACACGATCCCGGACCTAAGTTTGCTTGCGACACAAGTTCCCGGTATGCCTGCTGGTTCAAATGCTTCAAATGTTTGGCAGAATCCTCAGAGTGCTCCACTGTACCCTGGGACTGACTATGCAGCTTCAGCTGCAATTCAAGCTCAACCCTCTGCGGGACAAGTCCCAGCATGGGATCCAAGTTTACAGGCTAGGCCACCATACAGATCTGTGCCCGGAACCGTTCCTGGTCAAGCTTATCAACCGTCTGCAGTCTCTGGGTATATGAATGCCGCACCACCTGCTGGTTCATCACCCCTTTCCCTACCTGGCTTGGCTTCCATGGGAATGGCGCCACCAGGGGCAAATGTTAGGACCGGTGGTGCACAACCTCCAGGTCAGCCTCCTTATTACGGTCAATGATCATTTTCTTTACGTCTCCCAAGTCGAAATGATTTGAAATTAGATCTCTTGGTATGCAAATCTCTCTGACCCTTTAAGTTAAATTTTTGTTGGCTTTTCTTTTTGTACCTTTTTCTTATAATTCTGAAACCGTTTCCATTGTTGGATTTAAAAGGAGATTACATTCAAATGAGTTGGTAAATCAAAGTGGAAGCCATGTTTTCCATGCATTTAGATTCTCCTGCAAACCATTTTTGCCTTCGGACCTATCCGTAAATCGTTTCGGCTTTGAAACGATGATGGTCCCTCCATCACCTCCATGATCATGTGATTTGCATCTAATCATTCATATGGATACCGACTAAAGAGGAGTTTTGTATATGAACAAATATCTAATGGACTGGTATATATGAATGATATTAGGTCATGTCCCCCAAAAAGTTTTAGGTTCAATTACATCTTAGGTCCCTATTAATTTTGAATCTAATCAAATTAAGCCTATTTCTTTTTCATTTTAAATACTTCTTAGGTCTCTGATCGTAGACAAACTAAGCATATTCTCATTGACTTATTTAGATTATATTACCCCTGAAATAAGAGGTTTATTTCGATCTGATAAACTTGATCTGAATTAAATTATTCGAATCAATTTATCTAACTTAAGACTCGATATAAATTCGGGCATGACTATTTTAAACTTGATCCCAAGCTTAAAACAAATCAAACTAAACCGAAATCGATCTAAATTTTATCTGGTCTGATATGAATTTAGACTAAAGAAACTAACCCCCAATATAATGATAAAGCCATTCTTGTGCCAAAAATAAATTCTTATCTTATATTGTGATATTTTTATTAATAATAACAGTTAATTTTATTAAATAAATTCTTAATATTTTTTTCAAACTTAAAAAAATAAATATAAATAAATATCATTATTGTCAGTAAAAAATGTTATTAATACGAACATAAAAATGACATAATGATAATATATTAATAAATATCATTTTTGTTGACCGGTTTTTAAGGTTTTGTTTTGACTAATTCAGATCGATCCGGATCGTATACTTGATTCTGGTAGGTGAGTTTCTCAACGCGGAGTTTCTACATACAAAAAAGTTAAATTAAAATAATCACTAAAACAGTTAAATAAATATCAACAAAAAAATTAGTTTCAAATTTAATCGAGAAAAAAAATACAAATTGAAAATTGTTTTGAGGAATTCTAGGCAGATTTTTTTCCTTCAACACACAAAAAAACTATTTGATTTAATTATTATTTTATTATTAATAATTTTAATTATATTTTTTAATTAATTTATTTTTATAAATTAAAGTTAAAATTATTTCTATTTTAAATCAAGTCGGATTTGGGTAAGTGGGTGATATCTAATCAAAGATGTGGAAGATGTGGGGGCATGGTCCCATTTTTAGAAGGCTGTCATCTCATTCTCATTCTTATTCTCATTCAATTATGGGTAAATTTGTATTTAGTCACTCATCTATTTAAGTAATTTTATTTTGGTCAGTCAACTATATTTAAAAAAAAGATACATAACATTATGTTGAAAACATTTTGATATTTCGATATAACAAATTAAGTTAAATGAATTTTAAGATTTTCCAAAATATTTTTCTATGTATATTCAATATAATTATTCGAATATCAAAATATTACTTCAAATGTCATTTTTAATCCTTACTCAAGTGTAAAATTAAGTTTTAATCTAAAAATAATTTCAAAACAATTTTAAAGCCAAAAATTCCAGATTGCTCAGAGGGAACCGATTTCCCCCAAGGGGGTACCGATTCCCCCTGAATGGTTTGGCTCCTAGAAAAACAGAATGCTCGGAGGGAACCGATTCCCCCATGATCAACGATCGAAATATTTGAATTTTACACTTATGGAACCGATTCCCTATGAGGAGGTATCGATTCCCTTCACGTTCCAAGTTGTTTTATTAATGGATTCTCATCTCCAAACGGCTCCAAAACATCCCCAACGACTATATACGATTTCAAACACATTCCAAGCTATAAATACAAGCTAAGGACACTTGAAGAAGCAAGAGAACAACTATCCAAGCAATCAAAAACAAGAGAAGAGTTTTTCATTCTTATTTCATCTTTCTCTTGTAAATATTTTGTTCTTGTGAGCTCAATCTTGTAAACACCTACCTTAGAGAGGTTTTCTTGTTTACATCTTTTATCCTTTTGTAAAGGGGAAAGGTTCTAGCTTATCCCGTGTAAAATCTAGGGAAAAGGTTCTAGTTTAGCCTGGAAAAACTAGGGAGTTGTAAGGTTACTATTTGTCCTTAAAAGAAAGAACAAATTAGTGAATTTATTGGAAAATCCTTGGTGAGGAGCTAAGGTAGTGGACGTAGACTTTGGTTGAGAAAGTTGAACCACTATAAATCGCTGTGCAATTCTCTATCTTTCAATCTCCTTACTCCCTAAACACAAAACCGTTCCGACCCCTCTTTGCAAATCATTCCGGTTGTCGATTCAAGCTTCTGAAAATCCTAACACATTATGTTTTAGTCCTTGTTGTTAAAAAATATACAGAATTATTGATATTTTTTTTTTATTTTTTCAATGATGATGTTATATTATTTTATGATAGCATATCAACATCACAATTGACTTTTTAACGAAGGGCGAACAAAATGAAATCAAAATAGCTGGATAGCTTTTAAAAATGGTGAACCTCAACATTATGTATTGGGATTATTTAAAAAATAGGGTAAATTACATATTTAATACATAAACTATTGATTTTGGTTCGTTTTAGTACCTAAACATTTAATTTTTTCAAAATCACGAAACATTTAGTTTTATTTTGTTTCCGTATCTCATCGTCAAAAACTTAATGGGTAGTTTGCACGTGTCACCTTTTTTATGGGTAAATTGAATCATTCATCACTCAACTATCTTCTCAATCATATTTTGGTCACTAAAGTTTAGTTTTTTTTAATTTAATTACTTAACTTTCAAATTACTCCTAATTTAATCACTCTAACTTTCATTTTATTATTTTTATTATATAATAAAATAATAATAGAAAATGTCATGTCACAAAATTATTAATTAAATAAATTATTTTTTTATTTTTATATTAATATGGGATAAGTACAAGGTAATATATATTCAAAGATAACTCTCAACCATTTGATATTGAACGTTCACACCTCTAGTATTCCTAGTGCTCGAACCCGATACCTGAAGGAATAACAACAATTCCTTTACCACAGAGGTTGCTTGGTTCGTGCTAATAAAATAAATTAGAGTGGTTAAAATAGGAGCAATTTGAAAGTTGAGTAGTTAAATTGAAAATTTTTAAACTTTTGTTCCAAAATAGGAGTGAAAATAGTTGTGTGATAAATGATATAATCTAACCATAAAAAATGCAGTGACATAAACAAAAACTAAATGTTACGTATGATTTTGAAAAAATTAAAAGTTTAGGTACTAAAACGAACCAAAGATGATAGTTTAGGTACTGAATGCGTAATTTACCCTAAAAATATTTAAATTATGGGTCTAATAATGAAATATATTTTATGAAAGGTAAATAGTGATTATCATCGTTATTAGATTATTTATAATTACACTTTATTAATTAAACATGTTTAAAATAATTTAAAATTTATTATGATATATAAAAATGCATTTATTAATCTAAAAAACATATTTTTGTGTGCGAGTAGTTTATGATGTCTAAACAAATGAAATTAAAGTAGCAAATATTTTACCAACAACCAGTTGGTCTAGTGGGATGAGGTACTAAGTAGGGGTGTATTCGGTTCGGTTCGGTTCGGTTTTTTACCAAAAATTGAACCGAACCGAAATAAACGATTTTTCAATATTTAAACCGAAACCGAATAGTTAAAAAACCTAAAAAACCGAAATCGGTTTTATCGGTTCGGTTTTTTTAACGGTTCGGGTTTTTCGGTTCGGTTCGGTTCGGTTTTTCGGTTTTTCAATGAAAAAATCATTTGAAACTATAATTTTTTTTTACAAAAATTGCCTATTCGGTTCAATATGGAACAAATGGGTTTC
Source organism: Hibiscus syriacus (assembly GCF_006381635.1). Lineage (NCBI taxonomy): Eukaryota > Viridiplantae > Streptophyta > Magnoliopsida > Malvales > Malvaceae > Hibiscus > Hibiscus syriacus. The sequence continues at coordinate 134,058 of NW_024062201.1, forward strand.
ATATGAAAAATCTAAACCGAACCGAATCAAAAAAATGAAGCCTTTAAACCGAACCGAAAACCGAACCGAACCGTTTTACTCGTTTCGTGTCTGTTTTTCAGTTTTCTCGGTTTCGTTGCTCAGCCCTAGTACTAAGTCCCTTAAGCAAGGCTAGGGGTTCGAATCCTAGCGTTTGTGAATGGAGCAAATTGGGTTGGAAGGGTCGCCTTTGCCTCTACAATATATGACCTGAATTAGTCGGTCAATAGATCGGATATCAGTGGTTAATTCAAAAAGTAACAAATATTTTTAATAATTTTTTTCTTCAAAATAGTCCCAATTTTTTCATGGTTTATTGGAGAAAATAAATGTAATATTTTCCCCAATCTCCAAATTATTAATTATCATATATGATATGTTGTAATGGGCCTGGAAGCCCACAGTAAAGTTTTGTTCCATCACTCTTTATGGGCAAAATTGACCTAATACTGTAGGGGCTATTATTTAGTCCAATACAGTACAAAATAAATTATTTAGAGATCTACGACATTTATTATAGTGACTTGAAATTCGTCACATCAATATAATAAATTTTAATAAAATATATTTTTTATTCAAAAATTTCACCCTAATGTGATAAATTCTAATAAAAAATTGTGCTCTCGTTCAGCTTCAAGTAAATGACAACTATTCGTGCAATTGCATTGTTCTGTCATGGTGCATTGTTTTGCCTTTGAATTAAAAAATTGTGCGTTTTACTGATATGAAGTGATATATCACCACTGAAATTTTTTCTAAAATGAGTTGATATATTACTGAAAAGTTGCTGAATATGATTAATTGAGCAATGGAAAGTTGTTGAAGATGATGAATTGTACACACTTAGATTCTGCCATGCTGCATTATTTGTCTATGAGATGACATTTTACTGAAAAGTTTCAATCACCGAATTGAATGGTTATTGATGATAGATCGAACCCAACTTAATTTAATAACTAGCAATTTATCTTAAACTATAAATGGCTGTCCCTTGTTCCCATATGTAATGGGGTAAGGGGGAGGTAAGATAGTAGGCTACCCCCAACACTAGGTTGAGAGCAGCTTCCGTAAGAGACCTCCAAATTATGAAATACCCTCCATGGGACCTGATCCCACGACCTCAAGGCTAAGAACCTTGTACTCTACCAACTGAGCTGGATAGTCATTTCTTATCTTAAACTATAAATAATAGTAAAAAAATTGTGATTCATTTATTAATTAAACTAAATCAAAATATCTTGAGGATTAATTATAATAAATATCGAAATTCTATTTAAAAATATATTACGAGGTTAATCCATTCGCTTTAATTTATCAATCATCAAATATTAGAAAAAATTTCATTTATAATTTTTCATTTTTAAATTATTTAACAGCTGATTTCTACGGTTGAACCGTTTTCTCAAGTCAGTTGTTTTGCTAATATGTGGATAAAATACGCCGAGATCATTAAACTATGACTTAATTATCATTTTAATCCCTAAACTTCAAAAAATTATAAGATAATAATTGATTTTTTTTGCATGGACGGGGGCTGGTATATTTCAGTATCAATAGGATTGTAAACAAACTGAACGTTCAACGAACAGTTCATAAACCTTTCGGCGGGAAGTTTGTTTATTTATTAAACAAATGAACATGAACAAGATTTTATATTCGTTTAATTAAATGAACGAACATGAATAAATGACTTGTTCGTTTATTTACGTTTTTGAATGTTCGGTAATCCATTCCTTGATGTTCGTTTAATTATGTTTGTTTATACTTGTTCGTTTACGTTCATTTTTTTATATTCAATTAAATCCCTAAACCCGTTTAAAATATTAACTCTTAATAAATTTTAACCTTAAACCCATTAATATTTTAAAACCCAATTAATTTTAAACCCAAATAAAAACACTCAAATCAATTAAAAAAATATAAACTCAAAATTATTTAGAAATAAAAAAGCTATTCTCAAATATCAATCAAATTAATTTTATATTCATTCGTTTATGTTTATTTATTTTAGTCGGATTGGCTTTTAAGGTCAATAACAAACCTTTAAAAGCTAAAGCATATTTAGGGATGGACATGGGTAGGTCTCGACCAACCCGACTCGGCCCAAAAATTATATACTCTTCATCCGACTTGTCCTTTTGAGATAAAACTCCACCCCGAAAAACTTAATGACTGGTGTCGAGATGGATCGAGGGAGTTGGTAGGATAATCGTCTTATGAAATATTTATATTCTTGTATAATTTAACTATTTTTTTTGTTTTTTAATTCATAATTTATTTGTCTCTTATTGAAATTTTGTAAATTCGCCTTTTAGTATAAATTATAAAATCATGTGTAGGGTTGTTCATAATTCGGTTAAAACCAAATTAATCAACCAAAACAAAATTTCGGTCGGTTAATTTTGGGTTCGGTAGGTTAACGGTTAATGATTTTTTTCAAACTTTGATTTATGTTAATTCTATTCCAAATCGGTTAATTAACCGATTTAATCGAAATTATTAAATATTTAATATATTATATATATTATTTAGCTTTAGGAGTGTTTAAACTTCGATTTTGACCGAATTAACCGAATAAACTAAAAATATCTAATATCTAATATTTTATATATAATATTTATAAAATCCATTTAATTTGGTTAACCGATCAATTAATCGAACTTAGTTCAATTCGTTAATTTTTTTTTTGTAAGAAATCGATTCGGTTAAAAAAATTTATTAATAAAATTTAGATAATTTAATTCAATCAGTTAACCGAGTTAACCGTTAGAACATCGTTAGTTGTTGCAGGTGTCAAGGTGAACCATAGCTTGTCTACCTATGGACACAGGAGCACAGCGTGCGTTAGATCCGCTGACCATGATTAAGAATCTAAGAATTTAGGATAAATTATGTGTTTAGTACTTAAATTATCAGTTTTAATCCATTGTAGTATCTAAATTTTCAATTCTTTTCAAAATTATACCTGAAGTTTAGTTTTTGTTTCATTTTAGTACCGTCATTAAAAACTTCAATTTTTGTTTCATTTTAATAAATTATTCAAAATTTAACGTTAAGTTTTGAAAAGATTGAAAGTTTAGATACTAAAACGGATCAAAGTTTATAATTTAGGTACTAAACGCGTTAACGTTTTAATTACGTGTACTAAAATGAAATGAAAACCAAATATTAGGTATGTTTTTGAAAACAACTAAAAGTTTAGGTACTAAAATAGATCAAAACTAATAGTTTAGGTACTAAATAAGTAGTTTACCCGGGAATTTATTTGGGATGAATTTAAGTATGCCTTGATATTAAATTTGATAAGCCGTGGTCCAATAATTAAATCATCAACCTTATCATCATATTTGAATCCATGAATAAAATATTAAGTCATTAGTCAAATTCATTATAATTATAATCCATATTTTTTAATTTTTTAAAATATTTATCTTGAAAAACTATTATTATTCAAATAATTTTGATATTTGATTTTAAAAAAATAAATAAATATTTAGCTTGAAAAACTATTATTATTCAAATAATTTTGATATTTGATTTTAAAAAATAAATAAATATTTAGCTTGAAAAAGTTTTATCATTCACTTATATTTTTGGGCAAAGTATACAAATGGTCTTATTACTATAAGATATTACTTTATTGAATTATAAAATGGCCCCCGATTATAAGGAGTTGCTTTGTTGAGTCCCCCATCCATTAAAAGTTACAAAATAGCCACTCGGCTATTCATTATGTCTCATACTCATCATTTTTCATTAAAATTTTGACGATAGTCTGAGCTTTACACTAACCTACTGACTGATATATGATAAAATCTGATCTCCCAATCTCAAATCTATTATATCTCAATCAACATATTAACATTCAGCTCAAACAATCATTAATTTATTAATGGAAAAGGACGAGTTTGAAAAATAATGAATAGTCGAGTGACTATTTTGTAACTTGTAATAGTTGAGGGATTCAACATAGCAACTTCCTATAGTTAGGGACCATTTTATAACTTGTAATAGTCGAGGACCATTTGTGTAATTTACCCTATATTTTTTAAGAAAAACTATCCATTAAAATTTTGAAGTGGAATATGGCACAAAAAGGGAAAATATTGAAAGTGGTAGACACAGGGCAATATAGGGTTAGGGTTGAGTGGCTAATTAGGACTTTGCATTAGTGTCAACATTGCATCATTCATCAACCAATTATCGAAACTCGATTGGTTCCGATTCGTTCTTATAAAATCATATTTTTCGTAAAAGATTTGAGTTCGAGTTTAGGTCGAAGTTTTTAAAGGACGAGATCGATGATACTAAAAATATCATAAAATAATGCCATTTATCAACTTATACAAGGTAAGAAAAATGGATTTATAACAGCACCCTAACATTATATTCACACAAGTTTTTCTTATGTTAAAGATGTTACTTCTGAGGTCTCTTAAATCCATCAACAGTCCAAAGACTAAACAAAGAACACATAAAAGTAACGTCATGGTTGCACCACCTATCGACTGGCCTTCACCGTCGTGCCATAACCATCGCCGACGTAGCTTTCGAGCCCCTATTCTCCAATGTAACCCGGACATCTAGGATAAAGGTATATGATAGCAATGAAGAACGAGAGAAATGAACGAGATGAGCTTCCTTGAGCACGACTAACTGGCCGTGATGCTGCACGTTCAGTTCTATTCGTATAATTAAACGGTGGATATCGCAGCCCGAAGAAGCGGAAACCGGATAAGAACCAAATTCTATGTATGAAAATAGAGAAACTTGAACGTGTGAACCTATGCTTCTTTTGCTCTGGGCTTTGGTGATGGGTGAGTAGCCTGATGATTGTTCGAAGCGGATAAACTCCTCATAGGTTGTCCCTTCCTCACTACGAATCCGGCCTGCGCTCTGGTGTCGGTTTTAGCATTTACGTTGGACCTACGATCGGATTGCATAGTTTGGAAATAGTAGGAAGAGCTTGCCATATCTTTGAGGTTTGGTAGTGGCTTTAGGATTTCAACAACTTCACTCATCCGAGGTCTGGTTTTCGGATCACGGCTAAGACATTGGGCAGCCAGCTGGGAAGCCTTTTGCGCACCTTTAATCGAAAAGTGGCCTTCAAGTCGAGGGTCTAAGATTCGGAAGAACCTTCTCTTGTCTCCTAGATGCGGTCTTGCCCATTCCACAAGACTGTGCTCCCCGTTCGGTCGGTTTTTGTTCATCGATCTTCGGCCGGTCAACATCTCGAGTAAAACTACCCCGAAGCTATATACATCACTCTTTGATGACAAATGTCCTAAACCAATAACCGTATTTGATTAATGCCGTATCGGAGGTGGACTATTTCCGAAAGGCAGAGCAGAAAGAGTGTTGGATATAAAGGGGACTAATTCATCAAACATCATATCCGGAAATGAAACCGCGAATCTACCACGTACCGGTCATTACATATTCAGGTGCAGCGTAGCCGTATGTTCCCATAACTCGAGTAGATACATGCGTTTTATCTCCTTCGGGACCATCTTTGGCCAGTCCAAAATCAGAGAGCTTGGCATTGTAATCCTGAAAAGCAGCAACAGTTTCAGTACAATAAAAACATAAATTTGCAGATGGATTAACTTACTTAATGTCTTAATTACATACTGCATCTAACAAGATATTAGATGTTTTAAAATGGTTGTTACCAGAGAAAATTAAACATCGAACACGAAAATGTGAATGCATAAAGCACAATGATAGTGAATATGAAGGTAATAACCACACAAGCTGTATGGTCCGGTACATAACTTGGATACCTCGAATTTGAGGCTCTTACACAAAATAAGAACGACAAATCAATGCAATTCTAACGTAAGAATTTACCATAATCATATATGGATCTTATGATTGGAAGGCAATATGCTCTTTAACTTAAGGTACCACTCGATATCTCTAAGCTAAATATTGAACAACCAAGGACATTGCCTTCCAATCATAAGACCCAGATTCCTGGTTTAATCTAAGTTAAAGAGCACCCTAGAAATCATGTGTTTGTTTAACAAAGGTATTTGAATACGTACGGCTGAGCTACTTTAGTGTCGGAACACGTCGGTTAGAACCGTGATTAACATATATCATGAAACAAAAGGTTGTTACGTACTTCGGAAGAGGTGATTCTCCAAGCTTCCTCTTGGCTTAAAATCGTATACCAGTAACCTGTGATCATCTTCAATGCAGTAACCAACCAATTTAACCAAATTGGGATGGAGGAGGTTACCAAGAAAATCCACTTCGGCCTGAAATACAATCGGAAACATGAAGTTTACAATAGAACACACACACAAAGAAAGAAAGCATCATTCAGATGTCCTACCAGCCATTCTTTGTGACCCTGAAGTCCTTCGATGTTCAGCGTTTTGACAGCAACGGTAAGTCCGGTACCGGGTTTCACAGGAGCGGTTCCGCTTTTCTCAATCCAGCCTTTGAAGAGACAACCAAACCCACCCTCACCGAGTAGACTCTCGGGTCTGAAATTCCGGGTTGCTAATTTAAGGTCAATAAATGTGAACTTCCGTAGCTGCGAAGCAACTTTCAGTTCCTCACTGTATTTTGGTGTGGACGAAGCAGTTTCCGCATTACTAGTCGTAGAAGACGCCGAAACGATCGGTTGATCTCTGCGTTTCTCTTTCGCCCGCTTACTTTCTGCTGAATTTGTACAAACAGCAAGGCAATCAGATACCATTTCATATATTGTATATGCATTTATCACACAGTAAATGTTTCCCAAACTAAATCAAATGCTGCAAAAGGATTCATATTATTGAATTTCCCAAAATAATAATGGTAAAACCCCAGTTGCTTTCAAGTTTCAACTAATCACCTCATTCAGCAAAACTAACCATTTCATACATACATACATACATACATACATACATACAACAAACAACATACATGATACAACATACATACATAACATGTAACCCTAAAAATATCAACTTTATGATCAATAAATTACACATCTATAAACCTTTGATTAAGATTGATACAAGAAAGCAACCTGAGGTGAAAAAACAGTAATTTTTAAGATCAAAAAACATAAAAGAAAAGATGAATCAGAAGATTACCAAAAGGAGTAGGTGTTCTTCCACTCATGGAGTTATCAGCTCTTGATCTAGAAGACATGCAACATCCCTTAAACCTTAATTTAACCCAGCATCCTCTGCTGCTTCTTCATCATCTTTCTTCTTCCTTGATGGTTTTTTGCCAACAAATCTTTCAGATTGATGACCAAACCCCATCTTTCTAAAAACATTCAAATTCCCTTCACCAAGAAAGAACTTTTTTTCCCTTTACTTTCAATAAAGCAGACAACTTTTGATCATGAAAGATCTAAACACAAGTGGTTTTAAGCAATCAAACACATGAAAAAGTAGGTTTTTAGCTGTTAATCACTAAGACTAGGGTGAGCAACGAAATCGAGAAAATTGAAAAACTGACACGAATCGAGTAAAACGGTTTGGTTCGGTTTGGTTTTAAATGATTCGATTTTCGGTTTGGTTTAAATGCTTCATTTTTTTGATTCTGTTCGGTTCGGGTTTTCCATATGGAACCCATTTGTTCCATATTGAACCGAATATGCAATTTTTGTAAAAAAAATTATAGTTTCAAGTGATTTTTTCATTGAAAAACCGAAAAACTGAATCGAACCGAATCGAAAAACCCGAACTGTTAAAAACCCGAACCGAACCGAAAAAACCGGTTTCGATTTTTTCGATTTTTTAACTATTCGGTTTCGGTTTCGGTTTAAATATTGAAAAACCGTTTATTTCGGCTCGGTTCAGTTTTTGATAAAAAATCAAACCGAACCGAACCGAATACACCCCTAACTAAGACTCAGTTTATGAAATTTAATCAAAAATTCAAAAAATGAGAGAGAGGTAAATGGATGCTGCTAACTACCAACAGTAATCTGGCTTCTTCTAGGACAACTTTGAAAAATTATACAGGGAAATTATTTAAGGAAGAAATTATTCAATTAATTACAATTTTTGTTATAGTGATTAATAAAGTCATTAAAATTTTCTTATCAGAATTAAGTGTATAGGGATGTACACAATTGACTAATATTTAATTTTATAGAATTTAATAGTTAAATGATTGGATAAATTATGCATTTAGTATCTTAATTATCAATTTTTGTATGTTTTAGTGCCTAAACTTTTCATTTTTTTTAAATTATACTGAAGTTTAGTTTTTGTTTCATTTTAGTACCTCACCGTTAAAAACTTTAGTGTTTGTTTCATTTTAGTACCCCATTCAAAATTTAACGTTAAGTTTTGAAAAAATTGAAAGTTTAGGTACTAAACATACCAAAACTAATATTTTAGGTACTAAACACGTTAAGTTTTAAAAGGTGAGATACTAAAATGAAATGAAAACGAAAAGTTAGGTATGATTTTTAAAAAATTGAAAGTTTAGTTACTAAAATGGATCAAAACTGATAATTTAGGTACTACATAGGTAATTCACCCTAAATTCCAGATTTTGAATCCGGTGATATATCAGGGTATAATTGTTGTAGTTTATAAATAATTTCACCACCAATTATAATAAATATTGTAATTTCCTAAATAATTTCTTACTTATCTTATTTATCTTATTTTTTAATTCATTATTTTTTCTCTCAAAATAAGTCTAATAATCTAATCATATTCCATATCGATCAATTTTTAATTTCCCCCTTTTTTCTTAATTTTTCTTAATTTATTTTCATGTATATAAATAAATATTGATCGACTTTTAATTCATTATCATTATTATATTAAAAAATCATGGAATTAAACACTTTCGAATATACATTTATATTTAATTAAAAAGAGAAATTATTGAGCTTGCCAATGAGATAAATATTATGTAATAAAAAAGTAATATGGGGAGTGATATAATACTTAAAAACTTTGTTTTGATTAAATATTAGTTATAGGTAGGGATGGACATGGGTCGGGTTGGGTCGGGTTTTTGGTCCATCCGACCCGACCCGAGAATAAGGGAGATTCCACCCGAGACCCGACCCGAAAATAAGGGAGCCTCCACCCGAAACCAGACCTGACTCGACCCGAAACCATTTTTTTTAAAAAAAACTCAACCCGATCGGGTCGAGTTCGGGTCTCGTGCTTATCCCTAATTATAGGGTTATCTTACATGGAGAAAACATAAGGTCTAGTGAGAGGATTCCACGTATGCATGTAGGTAAGGTTGATATTTTAGTAACGCTCATGAATAAGTGCCCAAAATATACACTCTTTTTCGTTTAAGTATATAAAGTAGCACGAACCGAACAACCTCAGTAGTAAAACGAATTATTGTTATTCTTCGAAGCCCTAGGTTGAGCGTTTAATATTAAATGGTTGAGAATTTTCTTTGAACAAATATTGTCTTATCCTGATATTAATTAAATAATATTTTAGATACTTAAACGAAAAAAATAATATTTTAAATACTTAACTTGATAAAAGAGATAACTTAAAATACTTATTTTAATTAAAAATATATAACAGACAAAGACAAGTATCACTTGCATTGGTCTGTTTTCTGCCAAATGATGAGTGCTTTCCCCTTTTATATCAGTTAGTGGAATTACAAGTAAAAACTTGACAAAATGGATTCCCCTTTGCTTTACCACACCTCTTTTCACATTATACCATAACTTGTTTTGTCTTTTATAATCTCCAAACAAAAATTCCCTTTAAATTGATATCAACATATGAATTTTTTTTCTTTAAATTCCAATAATATTGAACTTATCAAGTGGCCCCAGTAGTTAAATCAGATATTGATATTCTGAAAGTTTTGATTCGAACAACTGTATCTATATGGTATGTGCACTTTGTCAATTAGTTAAGAAAATTTTGAACAAATATTATCTTATAATCATCCCAAATTATTCAAAAAAATTGAATGATGTCGTAAATTACATCAGATTGTAAAATTTGAATTTCTTTTATTATGTACTACCTCAATCCCATAAAAATTGTCGCTTATTGACTTTTTAAAAGTAACAAATTTTAAACTTTAACTATGATTATTTTAAACATATTTAAAAAATTAAATTCATATATATTTAAAAAAATAATTGACTGAAGGTTTTTAAAATATTTTTTTAGAATTTTACCAATAATAAAATTTAAATAATAAAGAGTCAAACTTAAAAAATTTTGTCCAAAAAAGTTAATCATGGACATTATAAGTGGGACAGACGTAGTATTTTTTTTTATAAATCTGGGGTGAATATAATATAATATATGTTTAAAGAATCTTCATTATTTGACAATGAATTTCTATATACCCTACGTATATAGTGTTTTAACTTTAAATCTCAAAAGATAACATCAATCAATAGAGTATATAATTGGAAAGTATAAAACAATGGATTTATCACATCTAAGAGTTAATTATACTACACGTCCTCAAACTATGACTTTCATTTTAAATTGGTCTTTGAACTTTTGAATATTTCAATTTCATCCTCAGATTACAATCCTCATTCTAAATTGCTCCCTAATCATTTGAATGTTCTAAATTCATCCCCAAACTATGATTCTCATTCTATATTAGCCCGAACTTTTGAATGTTCCAATTCACCCCAAACTTTTGAAATATTTTGAGGAATGTAATTGAAACGTTCAAAAGCTTGGGGATCAATTCAGAATGAGGGTCATAGTTCAAGGATGAATTTGGAGCATTCAAGAGTTTGGGGGATGAAATTAGAATGCCGAAATGTTATGGACCAATTTGGAATGAGAGTAATAATTTGAGGATGAAATTGGAATGCTGAAATATTTATGGACCAAATTAGAATGAGATACATTGTTTGGAGATAAAATTAGAATTTCCAAAAATATAAGAACCAATTTAAAATAAGGGTCATAATTTTAAGAACATGTGATAACCCAATATTTTAAAATAATGCTAAACTCACATTTAGAGAGTAACCTTTGCATGCATGAAAAATTAAAAAAGAAATTCTAGAATTATGATTTGAGTCCTTTTAGTAGGATGAAATTTGAACTAAATTAAAATAAATAAACTAAATCTCAACATAAATTAATATCAAAATTTGACTTTAATATATTCATATCCAAAATATAATCATACCAACCTTAAAGCATCGACAAACGTAAAATTATATATATCTTTTATCGGTTGTCAAAGAATGTGAAGTTCCTAACAAAAATGTGATATTTGTATTGAAAACATTTTTTAAAACATTAAAAGATTGATGTGAATGTGTCACCATTTCTAAAGGAGGTTTGGCATGCCTCCACCATATGCCATATGTGCAATGACGGATCTAGAATTTTATATTAGGAGGATGAATTTGAACTTTTAAAATTTTAGAGGGATCAAAACATATTTTCAATAGGAAAGATAATCTAAAATCTATAGTAATTTTAAATTTTCAAGGGTTGAGTGTCTCATCCCATCCTCTCTCGATCCATCCCTGCATTCGTGGGGAAGAAAGGAAACAACCCATTCACACACAAGAAATCTTTTTGTTGTGATGTTAAAATTAATCCGGTAACGTTTTACTTTTTATTTTTTTTTAAAATTAATAATTTTGTCTAAAATTATGACAAAAAGGTTGAGGTCTTAAAAAATAAAATAAAAAATGAGTTCAAACACGACATGATTTTTTATTAATCTAAGATCAGTACAATGTAATATATATCTAAAGATAACTCTCAACCATTTAACATTTAACGTTCGTACCCCTGACATTCCTGATGCTCGAAACCAGAACCTCAAAGAATAACAACAATTCATTTATTACCGAGGATATTTAGTTCGTGCGAATACGACCTGATTATAAAAACTTTATTACGTAGTAACAACACATGGGCTAATCATATAATTTGTATGGTGTAATTTATTAAATATGGTATGTTCCAAAATTATCAAATCATACACGAATCGAGCGACTATAATGATAAAAAAATTGTTGTTATTTCTTATGGTTCCGAGTTCGAGCACCTTGAATACCAAAATTATGTGGTGTTTTAACTTGAGATCTCAAGAGATAACATCAATCAATATAATATATAATTGGAAAGTATAAAACAATGGATTTATCAAATCTAAGAGTTACTTATACTACACGCCCTCAAACTATGACCTTCATTTTAAATTGGTCTTTGAACTTTTGAATATTTCAATTTCATCCTCAGATTACGATCCTCATTCTAAATTGCTCCCTAATCATTTGAATGTTATAAATTCATCCCCAAACTATGATCCTCATTCTATATTAGCCCCAAACTTTTGAATGTTCCAATTCACCCCAAACTTTTGAATGATTTTGAGGAATGTAATTGAAACATTCAAAAGCTTGGGGATCAATTCAAAATAAGGGTCATAGTTTAGGGATAGATTTGGAACGTTCAAGAGTTTGGGGATGAAATTAGAATGCCCAAATGTTTATGGACCAATTTTCAATGAGAGTAATAGTTTGAGGATGAAATTGGAATGTTGAAATATTTATGGACCAAATTAGAATGAGATACATTGTTTGGAGATAAAATTAGAACTTCCAAAAATATAAGAACCAATTTAAAATAAGGGTCATAATTTTAAGAACATGTGATACAATAAACCCAATATTTTTTTCACCACACTTTCTAAAAACACTTCAAAAATAATGGTAAACTCACATTTAGAGAGTAACCTTTAAATGCATGAAAAATTAAAAAAGAAATTCTAGAATTATGATTTAAGTCCTTTCAGTAGGATGAAATTTGAACTAAATTAAAATAAATACACTAAATCTCAGCATAAATTAATATCAAAATCTGACTTTAATATATGCATATCCAAAATATAGTTAGGGGTGTTCATTTTTCGGTTTTAACCGAATTAACCGACCGAATCAAATTAGTTCGATTAATTCGATCGGTCACCGAATTAGTTCGGTCGGTAAACGGTTAATAAATTTTTTAGAATTCGGTTAACGGTTAATTCGGTTCGAAATCGGTTAATTAACCGAATTAATCAAAATTAAATTTTAAATATTAAATATATTATATATAACATATGGGCTCAGCCAAACCATTTAAAACTCAATTAATAATTTAAGATACAATAACTTTTTAACCTAAATCAATATTAATTAATTAAAAAATCTATATAAAATTTTTAATTTATAATTATATATTATTTAAATCAATTTTAAATTGTTTTTTGAATTAAAAAATATTCAATTTTTATATAAATTAGAAAATTTTAAAAAAATTCGGTTAATTAAAAAATTAACCAAAATTTATTCGGTTCGGTTAATATTTTAAAAAAAAGTTCGGTTCGATTAACGGTTAAAGAAAAAAAAAGTTCGATTAATGGTAATTCAGTTCGGTCGACCACTGTTTTAACCGAGTGAACACCCCTAAATATAATCATACCAACCTTAAAACATAGACAAACTTGAAGTTATATATCTGTTTTATTGGTTGTCAAAGAATGTGAAGTTCCTAACAAAAAAATGCGATATTTGTATTGAAAACATTTTTTAAAACATTAAAAGATTGATGGAATGTGTCACCATTTCTAAAGGAGGTTTGGCATGCCCCCAACATCTGCCATACGTGCAAGGACGAATCCATAATTTTATGTTAGGAGGATGAATTTGAACTTTTAAAATTTTAGAGGGATCAAACCATATTTTCAATAGGAAAAATAATCTAAAATATATATTAATTTTAAATTTTCAGGGGCTAACTATCTCCACCCGTCCTCTCTCGATCCACCCGTCCTCTCTTGATTAAAAGGGATTGTTTAGCTACCAAAATGAACAAAAACAAGTATTTTATACTAGACATTAAATGTCCAAATATCCACTATTTCCCCCTTATTAAGGTTGCAAGTTTTGTATCTTCATATTGTATATCCAAGGTATCAATTCAAACCCATAACTTGTAGTCAACGAGTGTTGGTACAAATGGTTGAGATTTAGGAAGTTTAATTTATAAGACCAAGTTCGAATCTTACCACCGTCACTCTTGGTGGGTAATTTGTAAATTTCTATGTAAATCTCAATTGGGTCTTAGAGATGCCCTGGACTTAGACTGAGGGAGTCACCCCTGACCTAAACTTTTTGTAAAAAAAAAACCCGTAAGTTGTATTAAACATAAAATATCATCATTTAAGTTTGAATCGTTTTCATTCTAAAGTAGTCCTCAAACTTTTGAACATTTCAATTTCATCGCCAAACTATGATTTTCATTCTAAACCAATCTTCAAACTTCTTGAACATTTCAAATTTATCCCAAACCATATGTATCTATTAATCTCGTCCCTTGTTAACAAAATCGTTAGGCAAAATTATATTGTTATATGCTTTAAAAATAAAATTAAGGTTAAACTATAGTGGAAACTAGTTACATATTTAGATGAATTTGAGGATGGCATTGAAAAATCTGAAACTTTGGGGACTAATTTAAAATAAGGATCATAGTTTGGGATGAAATTGGAATGTTACAAAGTTTAAAGACTAATCTAAAATAAGTTATAGTTTAGAGATGAAATTAAATTATTGAAAAGTAATTTTAAATGAGGGCCATAATGACATAGAATTAACTCTTTTTTTATTTAAACTTATGTTTGTCTTTATTAATTAATGTTTGCATTTTATTTTTATATAATATCAAAAAAAGAGAAAACATGGGGACGAAAATGGTATTAATAGTAGTACTCAAGTATCCCAGTCCACGTATATAAGATAAGATATTTTATGATTAAAGTCGATGATGACGTGGATAACAACTTTGATGTTCGTCCACTAATATAAGTAATGTTTTTTTAAAAAAATATAAAAATTTCATTATAATGCAAAATTATTTATACAAAAATTATAAATTTAAAAAGATAATTATTTAATATACTTTTATCCATAGATTTAAAAAATTATGCTTTTGATCCTTCAATCTAATCAAAATCTTTATCAATGATAATCGATTACAGTCACAATTGATGTTATAGACGATCATTCGACAATCACCACCAACTTCCAATAAATATGATTATCTATTTTACATCCATTATAATACTTAAATTTTAATTTTTTTAAAACTATACCCATCATTTAATTTTCATTTTATTTTAATACTCTACCGTTAAATTTTATAAAACTTAATGTGTTTAGAACTATAAGTTTTGATTAATTTTAATACCTAAACTTTTAATTTTTACAAAATATAACTTTAAAATTTTAAAGGGTACAAAAGTAAAACAAAAACTAAAGTTTTAATGACGGATACTAAAACGAAATAAAAATTAAACTTTAAGTATGATTTTTTTAAAAAATAAAAAATTTAGATATTAAAACGAATTAAAATTGATAATTTAAATACTAAACTTGTAATTTATCGTATTGTATAAAAGGTCTAAAAAGTTACTCTCTTAAAACAAACCAAACAATATTATATAGTAGGCGAAAGTAACACAGTTGTTGAGTTATTCTAAATTGCAATTTTTATTAAAATAATTATTTTATTAAAAATCTCATGATGTAATAATTATAAAAAAAATAACACAATAAAGTTTATAATTCTTTTTATCTAACTAAATAACAAAATTGTAAGGAGAAAACTGTTTTAGTAGAGAGTTTCTTGGTTGTTATATATTGAGCAGAGGTAAACAAACACTGAGATGCATCATTAAAACAAGGCATAATGCCAAAAATAACTCCCAACATTTATCAAGATGTTCATTTTGGCCCGTTCTATTTTTTTGAAGCATTTTAACCCCAACGTTTCATTTTAGGACAAAACCCCCTAACATTTGACATAATTATCACTTTACCCTTTTTTCTAAGGCATTTCAACCCTCAACATTTCATTTTAGGTTAAAAAGGCTCCTGTTTTGTAGTGTTAATTGTGTGTTAACTAATGATTTTCATCACTAGAGGGAGCTTTTTAGCCCTAAGGGAAATGTTCGGAGCCAAAATACTCGAAAAAAAAGAAGCAAAAATAACCATTATAGTAAACGTTGGAGGCTATTTTTAGCATTATGCCTTAAAACATCGTCATCAAAAGTAAAAAGAATGGAAAAGTTAAGTTGAGAAGGGGAATGAAGAAGGAACAAACTTGTTACTTGCCATTGGTATGAGCAGCATTCTTATGGAAAGGCCAGAGATTCACCAGTCGCTCGAGCACCGACGCGCTTTTGGAGAAGTAACCTGAAAATCCGGCAGGAACTGATGGAGGAGGGAAGTCTTCGGCCGGCATTGCGAACGGGCGAATCATCTTCTCCATTTTCTCTAATGTGAGATAGGATCCAAGTTCTTGCAGCCTTTCCGGACCATTTATCGGCAACGTATGCTCTTGGTGAAGTGAAGCAGCCTTGCTATCATTCATCTGCCAATGCAAATTGCATTAGCTTCGTTTTGTTTCATGCAGCCAGCCAGCCAACAAGCATAAAAACTTTTTATATCCACGTAAAATTGAAAAATATTTGAATTAACTTCAGATTCTGATCATTTCTCGTTGTGAATTCGACAGTATTACCTCCAATGGGGATAAATCTGCACCGCGACTAAATGTCAACTCGATGCGGAACCTTTTCGGTTCTTCTATTGCTACCTGTGATTTCAATTTCAGACAAAACATAAGCTCAGTATTACTGGACCTACAGACCTATGTCACTCAAGACTTGTGAACGAGTATCAGATACAGTATGTACCGAACACGTATATACTCGATATTTTCCAAGTTCTTCCATAATCGATTATGTAATAAAATAAGGCACATACCTCTGTATTCTCGAACAACCGTATCACGATGTAACTCATGTAGTCAAGCTCCTTGGTTTTATATAAACGCTCTAAAGCACTCTGGCAGATGAGACTATCTTCTCCCTGAAGAGATTCATCCAGGTTACAGTAACGAAGTACGTTCATGAGGGAATGGATATGAGATTCCTGTTAGACAAATCAGAGTCATAGGAAAATCGTTGTAAGTACATATACAGAAAATTCGGGAACTCGTGTCTGTCGGGTCGATGTGAAAGGCCTACAATTAAATAACAATTGAACTATCACGATTTGCACTTACTGATGTGAAGTAAAGGCGTGTTCGCACATGGCGCTCTGGTGTCTTCACATTTGCATACCTGAGGAAAAAAGATTGAAATATAAAAAGATAATTAATATAGAGAATAATAATACATGAGTTAAAAGGTTTTATGTACCGACTTCGGGTCCAAACGGTATTTGGTTTCTTTATCATCGTCGTCATCTGGATCTATTGAAGTTTCACTTGTGGTGCTAGATAGTCTTGTGTCATCAGCATTGATGAAGAACTTCGGTGGGGACTCTTTATCATCGTTTTCGGTCTTCGTTGATTTTGAGCACTTGTCTTGATTACTCTTTAACTCGGCGACATTGAGGGCTTCTTCACGAGTATTCCTCAGATCGATCAAAATTTTACCCAACAAACGTCGCGCAATCTGACAGACCAGAACAAAAATTAGGGAAACATGAGCAGTTCATTTGCATTAATAAAGGCTGCAAATGCACATTGTTAAAGGGGGGAATCAATAGGAACATTTTATAAATAACAAACATATGAAAGTACCATCTTGTTCCGGGACCCTTCTAATCGAAAAAGACATGCAGAAAAGAATCACCTTTGAACCGAATTTTAGTTTTTGCTTCGGATTAATTCCGTATTCATTAGGGATGACGCCATCTGCAAGAAGCTGCGACAACATGCAGACTAGTCAGATGCTAGGATAAATCGCAATGGTCTATAAAAAACAACCAAATGAAAAAACATTAAGATGTAGTCGTCAAAAGAAGCAACTAAGATAATGTAGACAAAGAAGTCAAAATTAATCAACAAGTATGGCCGGATAAGACCAAATAGAAAAGAACGGCTAATACAGCGATTATAAGAGATAAACGGCAATTTCTCTATGGTGGTACGATGTTTGTACCTGGGCAACTTTGAAGAGCTCATCCAGACCTTCCAAATTAAGATGAGCATTGTGCAGAAGATCATATCTGTTGGAAAGTAGGTCAATCAAACATACAAAAGTTCTCAGAAAGAAACTAAGCATTTGAACTTTTAAAGCCAATGACTTTCTATATTTATGAGCGTTCTAAAGATTAATAATCAAGACGGAACAACTTGCTTGAGTTTTGTCATTTATGAGATTTACGACATTTATCGAAACATCAAATTATGCCATGTTGTGCAGTGCATTTGTTGCATTACAACAAGATGCATCTGCAACCTCCTCATCACTCCAGACCCTAAATCTTAATATGCAGCAACCTCCTTAAAAGAAGCAAATGTTCAACCCTATACCCAATACCAAGGTTAGATGAAACACTAGGCCACTTGATCTGTCAACACCATCATCATTGATGGTTCATTTTCCAGAATCCAAAGAAGGTTCATTTCGACTATAACATGTGGTGCTTGAATGCAATTAAAATCAAGCAATAATCTCCTCCAAATAAATGGATTGTTTTCAATTTTCTGTTTAGTGGATTCGAAGAATCAATGAAGAATGAATAAGGAGGAAATTGTTTTGGGACAAAATGATGGAGGCAAAGATAAATTCTAAAACCAGGACGAAAGGACATTTACACACGCTTTCTGAACTACAGATTTGGTTGTGCGTATAGTGCCTACTTTCTGGCAAACAAATTGTTAATAGAATTGAAATAGATACTCACTTGCAAGAGTCATAAACATCAGGAATTTGAGTGATATCAAAGCGTCTGCAGGAAAGTCCATTGTCACTAAACCAATAATGCTAAAATAACATGTTGGCAAGAATCACAGTTTCAAGACACCAAATGGAAAATTATATATAGTTTAAGAATGGATAATGCTCTTCATATAATGAACATGAAAGAATATTAACAAAAGTGGCAGAATATTCAGAGACCTGATGCAGAAGTATAATGAAGAACAAACCGTAGATACTTACCCTTTCCGTTCATTATACAAATCTCTTTCAAGTTTTCTCCATCGAGCATACATCAAGAGGAATCCCTCACAACCACAAGGCAATCCAGCAACAATTCGATCAATGTCAATATTTGTCTTGCCAAGAGCTTTTGCTTGGTCATACAGAGGAACCACATCATATGGGCTCGCTTCTGTAAGAGTCTCATCTTCATCCATGGCAAGTAATCTGACTTGTTCAGTAACCTTCTTAGTCAAGGTTACCTGGTATACGAGAGGTTCAAAATGAAAAAGGGGATGACACAAAAATGGAAATAGTTAATCTTGTATTGCATATTCACGGGGTAACAAAGGGAGTGAGGGAGTGACTCCAGTGTTGCATATTCACTCGTATGATGAAATTACCAGTCTGGGAAGGAGATCGGAAGCATTAGAAGGCAATCCAGCTCCGTCAGTCATCCAAGGACATTTAGATGTTCCATTACTATGAATTTTCCTCACACCAGAAGTTATAACTTCATTCAGACTAGCCTGCAAAGTATAGAGGAATCTTAAAACAGCACTCAAAAATGTGAAAGAACGATTTTACCTTGAATGATTTATCCTTATACCCTGTCCTAGGCGGAGGGTTGGGGTGGTAACTTGTGGAATAGATGGAGAACAAGTTTGTAGAAGGCAATAACTAATGACTGCACAACTAAATAATATGACCACAGAAATATAGACCTATTGTGAAGCAGACACCTAGAGCTTAACATTTAGGTTGTTCTCGAGCACTATATCAAAGTCTCTTTAGTCAATTGACCCAGAGTTTTAATAATGCCCACTTGTTCGAGTAATTTATAGTTACATGCAAGATCAAGAAGTCTCGTATGGACCCATGAGTTAACTTATTTGATTCTCCAGATTATATCCAGGTTACTCAAGATCATAAATAAGCATGTTCAGGAGCTCTCCTCGTGGCCCAATTAAATAATCAAGTTATGCAGCAGATAACCTTTTGTAGTTAAAACTTCATAATTCATACCAATGAATAGATAACTTAAATCACTGACCAAGCCAAGAATCGTAGTTTAATCGTAGTTTAAGGGAAAGAAGAGATATAAACCTTGGCTTCTTCCATCTCAGTGCTGGCATTGTCAAGTCCATCCAACATAGAGGAGTCCTTGCTAACAAGGGAGACCTAAAAAGAAGACCAACTCAGTCATGCAAATTCAATATTAAAAGGAAGAACGCACTCAATAAGGGAAGTAGAACATTACATACCAGGATCGGTGTTAGTTGCCCTTCAAGGTCAAGCAGGCCTTTAGCAAAAGCAGCTGCAGACATCTGTTAAAATGATTTAATTTACAAATCAATTAATGATGCCAAACAGCAATGACAATAAGTTTATAGAAACTTAGTACAGAAGAGCACAAACAGGCGTTGACCAAAATATATACTGATTCATTTATGAGTTGAGGCATACCTGAACACGGCCTTCATCAGAACTGTAAATCTTTAGATCATGACGATATGTACTATGAAGGCGAAGAAGACCAGTACCTTCACCTGTAATTTTATATAAAAATCCATCAAGAAAAAAAAGCAGCATAGTTCTGAATTCGTCACTATTTTATCTACCAAACAACCAACATAAATCTTAGGGGTCAAGTGTTACTCGAGTAAAAACTAAAAAGATTAACATATCTATAATGAGCTCAGTCATGCCATGCAAGGTGCAGACTACTAACAGTCAAAAAGTTCTACTGTTGGTAACCTGGATACATGTTATTTCGGAAATATCTACCCAGCTCTTCTGCCTGCACAAAATTGAGACAAACTATGTAAGAGAAGAAAAAGGAAAACAAAAAATGAAGCAATATATTTTTAGATATATGCTTACACATGTCCAAAATGAATTTCTGTCCCAACCTTTGTCCACTTTAAATTCAATTAATCCTTCTCATTTAAACTTTTCAATGCTATCCCTTCTAATTCAAATTCAAATAATTTTCTAAATTTTATGGGATAGTTTGGCTTCTCAAGTGAAATGTTGCTCTCTTTATAAGCTACAGGGTAACTAAATAAGAAGTACTTGAACTAGTAATATAGGTAAACATGAAAGGGAGGGTCATATTTATTACCTGCTTCCTCCCAGCATGTGTAAGGACACCTCCATATTTAAGAACCATCAGTGCTTCAACAGGCCGTTCTTCTTCACCTTCACCATTACTTTTTGGAACTTTAACCCATTTAAGAGGCTTTAATTGAACCTTTCTATAAATACCAGAAAAATGTCCTCCCTGGAATCAAATACATTTAGCATGTGACAGAAGCCCCATATCAACAATCTTTCTACAACAAAAAAGGGAAATTATCTACATAAAGGAATGGGGAATCATGAAGTTAGACATCCACAACAAAGAGGTATGCCCATGAGCAACGATAAAATGAATGTAGCAAAGCTAGTAGAGTGAAAAAGCAAGCCATTTCAAGATAAGATATAACCTCCTCAAGTACTGCTTTAACTTGACGAAGCTTTTCAGCATGCTCAAGATCTTCTGCTTCACTATCACTTCCATGACCTGGTCTATTTCCCATAAATAATCAAAGATAAATCATTATCGATCTTAAATAAGTTCAACAATCCAAAGTGATTAAGTACTTTCTTTATAAAAAAGTAAAATTAAAAAACATATGCAGATATTGCTACAGATAGTAAACACCTAACGCCCTCCTCCTACCCCCACCCAAAAAATAAAAATAACGAAAGAAAAAAGAAAGAACTTCAAGATCTGTCAACTACCAGAGGGCAGGTCAATCTTTTCTTTTGTTTTTCTTTTGCTTCAGCTGTCAAAATCACATTTTTCCTCTTAAACTAGCCAACGAATGTTAATTACCTTCTTAGCTTCTCTCATTCAATTAAACCATAAATTAAATAGCTAGTGATTAAATATAGCCTCATTAAAACAAACCTCAATTCCTAGTTCCTACCCTACTAAACTAGTTGCAATTCCTTTTCCTGTCCAATAACATATCACCGTTACAAACTCTAGCTTTCGGTCCTTTTGATGCTGTGAGTTGCAGGGAATTGGATATTATAAATTGTTCTTGCTAGATCAGAAAAAATATGAATTATGAAAAGCTACCTGTAACGGGGTACAAGCATTCTTGTAGCATCCAACAAATCTTGCAACTGAACGGCACTCTTAAGTTTTGTCTAATAAGTGATAAAAGAACAAACAGTTGCTTAGGCAACAGAATCTATTTGTACAATAAAGGTAAGTAATGAAGAAGTGAAATAATCACCTCAGATCTGGGTCTTCCCCCATTGTACTTTAGCATCAGGTTTAGCAGTTTTTCCTCAGTAACCTTCAATTTCACCTTCTGCTTGGGAGTTCTATCACCACTGCCCATTCAGGGTACTTTTTGAGTTAAATGTAAGGATTACTAACAAAGGAAAAATAGCAAGGAAAATGAAGCAACATACTGGCGAATAACTACAATAACACAGCGTAGCTCCTCAGACTGCCCAAATGTCCCCATGAGTCCACTTCCTTGACGAGTAAGTCCCTCAGAAGGCTGCACTGGTTCATTTACTTTCCATGGTAATGTTGGTGGTATTGCCAAGGAAAGATGTGGGGCTTTTGCATCTAAAAACATTTTCCTCAGCACACACGCAGCATCATCGTAATACCTGTATAGCAATAGAGCCTGTAAGTCCTTTACACAACAAATAAACAAGAACGGAAATAACAATACTAAGTTTAGAATAACGGGAAATAGAAACATCAACTCAAGACAATACACAGCATAGTCAAATGAAAAGACCTATGATAACAAAACCATGGATAATCTCTAAAGCGGAGAGAAGTTGATTAGCATTACTTGTGAGAGTTCTTAACAAAACTCCATCCATTCACATCACAAACATAAGAACATCCATCCGAACGCAAAAGATCAAACCCACAAACCTGCAATAAATCAAAATGGTTATCAAATGGACATTTCTTTCAACACAAGGAAAGTGCATAATTTTTAATAAACCCCATCTTTCTATGTTCAATTATAAGATATGACAAGTGCAATTATTACTGCAACGTCTAGACAACCTCAAAAGAACATATATATTAAATTTCTTCAACTGAATGTGTCAAAATCAGCTGTGTAGTATTAGTCTCATTTGTTTAGGAGTCTTTTATGATAAGAAAGATAAGTCTTAGGAATCTCTGTAATCTCTATCTCCAGATAGAATTTTATCTTTAGCGGAAAAGTACTATTAGAAGTCAGCTAATAGTTTATTTAAACTATTGTAATCTCCTAATTTAATAATCAGATTTGTCTTGCATTAACTCTTCTATTCTTTCCTTCTCCTTCCATTTATTCTCTTAGATTATAACAAAATGAAACCATTCTTCATAAACTAAATTGATAATAACTCCAACATGTATACAAATCTTTCATTGCCCTTATATCAGACTTAAATGGAAACAAACTCCTAAAAAAGAAAATCTAAGAGCTAAAATATGGTGGTAAAATTTATGACAAAGCATTACATGTAAATAATATCTAAAGAAGCTAATATGAGCTTATGCTCAAACTTTTCAGAAAAGATAAAAGAAATTACTATGAGCACAATTCAAGCAAACAAAGTTTCAAAGGATCAGAATGAGAAGAAGAAGAAGAAGAAGAAGAAGAAGAAGAAGAAGAAGTCATGGTCGAAATACAAACAAAAACACAAATGAGTAGTTTCCGGTAACACTTGCAGAAAATAAATGGTCACATATCCACAATGGTCAACACTAAGGCATCTGTTGCAAAGGAGATTCACTCAACATACCGCTTGCCTAAATGCCATGCAAACTTCCCGTGCCATTTGTTTCTCATTAGGAGTCAGCAGCACAGGATACCTGACCTGTCATATAGGTAATAAACATAAGTTTCAAACATCATGTATCCCAATAGTGTAATTGCATTGGATCAATTATCGGAGCAAAAGCGGTAGGTGAATAGAAACTAGTGTTACATGTTGAAGACCTTAATCATAATTCTTTTATAGGAATAATAGGCCTCATTAAAAACCTCCCTCTTAGTTAACTCTAGAAAAGGGTAACTAACGGAAGGAAGAAAAGAGTGTCTCAATTTATTGAATAGAGAAACTATTACAATAAAGTACACCAATACATTTAGGGCATCAAAATAAAACTATAATCCTTAAAGCACCCTATACAAAGACCTTAATCATAATTGATTAACCAGACTGTCATATGGGTAATAAAGATATGTTCCAAACATCATGTCTTCCAATACGTGTAATAGCACCGTATCAACTATAACGTGGTAGGTGCTTAGAAACTAGTACTACATGTTGAAGGCATCAATTATAACTAATTAAGCTTTCCATAACTTTTCACTGGGCATTTAATTGTAAGTGATCGGCCACAAATCCAATCAAATAATTTAAACCTTTACTAAAGTAAGACACGATCAAATTAGAAGCTTTGCATATGAGATCCTAATCACTATCGTTTTACATATAATTTCTGCTAAACTATTGATTTAACCTTGCATTTTACCGTCCATTTTTCACCCTGTGGAACTGTGAAGGTATGGACAACGATTTTTTTTTTTATAGGAATAGAAGGCCTCATTAAAAACCTCCCTCATAGATAGCCCTTTCCCAACAGAAAGGATCCACTATTGGAGGGAGGAAAAGAGTGCCTCGTTTTATTGCTGAACGAAAATTACATAAAACTCAACAATTACACCAGAAATCCTGACATAAAACTTAATAACTCCACCTACTTGAGTAACCTACTGACTGGGAAGGAAAATAACAAGTATCTATAGTCTTACAATCAACCAATCCCCATCTTTGCTAAACTATCTGCCTCCCCATTACAAGCCCTTGGAATCAACCTAACTAACAACACCTTTTCAGAGAAGAGTGATAGAATTTCTTTAACTAGAGGCAATAAGAAAATAGGTGCCAACACCAGAAAGTGAACCCACTCCACTGCTGACTTGCAATCACTCTCAACAATCAGCCTAGTGACAGAAAACCATCGTGATGCCAAAAAGATTTCAATGCCTCTTTTAATAGCCTTTAACTCAGCAACTGGTGGGGAACCTTGATCGCTATTCTCTGAAAAAGTCAACAGAGTGCAACTATTCCAATCCCTAAGGATACCTCCAATACCACCAATCGAGTCACTTAACCTTACAGCTCCATCGACGTTCATCTTCAAAAAATCAACAGGGAGTAGCCAGCAAAGCACAGAGCAATCCTTTAATTCAGAAACCGAAATTCCATCTGCAAGTGAAGGATCCCCAATGAGCAAATCCTCCTGTATAGGAATTTTAGGATACTTGGCTTTAAACCACTTAGATAGCCTAAATCTAACAATGAAAAACAGAGAAATCCTATCAAGAGATAATCCTTCAAACACAATCTCATTCCTTGCTTTCCAAATAGACCAAAAAATGACTCCCGGGATAAACTTCCAAATCAATGAATTCACCCTCAAATTCCCCCACGAGATAAGTAAAGAAGGAGGGTCCTTAGGTAAAACTACAGATAAATCCCAAAAGCTTATTACCTTATTCCATAATTCCCAAACTACATTACACGTAATAAACAAATGATGCACTGATTCCTCATGCTTCTTACAAAATGGGCAAAGGATATCTTCCCCTAAGAACATTCCTCTGTTAACCAACTCCACTTTTACTGTCACTTTCTGATGGGCTAACTGCCAAAGAAAGGCTTCAACCCTTGGTGGGGACAATCCCAACCACAACCCCTTTGACCACAGATCCTTGTTCCCAACTTCCAACCCGAGCGCATTCCTGCAAGATTTGACCGAAAATAATCCATCCCCACTAGCTGACCACGAGAGACTATCCTCTACAGAATCTGTAATTTTTATATCCTTCAATCTCAACATCAAATCCATCCATTGATCCAACTCCCAGTCAGACAAATTCCTCCTAGTGCAAATATTCCACACCCAACAATTTGATTCATTACTACCAAATTCAGCGACCTTGCCCCATTTGTTAGAGGATAATGCATAGATTCTAGGGAAAAGATTTTTTAGAGGAACCTCTTCTATCCACGGATCAATCCAAAATAAAATAGACTTTTCATTACCAACTTGCAGCTTCGAATTTGATCTAAGACATAAACCCACCGAATCATTCTTCCAAAAATTGTTGCCAATACTTCTCAAAATCCAAGAAGATCTAGGTGAAATAATCTTGCTGATAGACATCGAGTTGCAACTGATCTTGTGCTTGCTACATATCATTCTTTTCCATACAGAATTCTTTTCATTTGCGAACTTCCACACCCATTTCCCCAATAGTGCTCAATTCGCAAGATTCAAATCAAGAACTCCAAGGCCACCTCTGCTCATAGGTTTGCAAACTGAACTCCAATTAACCCAGTGAATCTTCCTCTTATCCTCGTTGTCACTCCATAAAAATTTAGCCATTAAAGAATTTAACTTCTTTTCTACTTTGAAAGGCATTTTAAAAAGCGATAAGAAGAATATGGACAGGGAAGATAACACAGACTTCAATAGGACTGTCCTACCAGCCAAAGAAAGAGAAGAAACTTTCCACCCGGCTAGTTTAGAATTAAATTTTTTAACGACTGGCTCCCATAAAGCTTCCGAATTCTTCCTAGCACCGATGGGGAGTCCCAAATATTCTATTGGAAAACTATCAACTGAACAGCCCACTTCCAACGCCCAATCAGATAGGATTTCCTCATCAACGTTAATCCCAAAAAGTTTACTCTTCGCTAAATTTAAATGCAACCCCGCCATTATACTGAAAATCCTCAAAATTCTTTTAACGTTTTTAATCTGGGTAAGTGAAGCTTGACAAAAAATGATGAGATTGTCAGCAAACTGAAGATGTGATAGCCGAAATGAATTTTCAGAATTCCCAATAACAAAACCTTGGAACAAACCTATATCCACTGCTTTAGAAAGCATCAAATGCAACAGCTCCCCTACTATATTAAATAAAAGCGGTGAGAGACTACATCCTTGTCTAAGCCCTTTAGCCATAGAAAACTCATCCGAGTGGGAGCCATTTACAAGAACCAAAATAGAAGCTAAGGAAAGACACTGTGAGATCCACGAGCACCATTTCATACCAAATCCCATCTCCTTCATTGCTCTGAGTCGAATAGGCCATTCAACAGAATTGTAGGCTCTCCGAAAGTCACCTTTTAGTACCACCCCTTGTAGCCCTTGTTTTCTCCAATAGTCGATCCCTTCATTAGCAATAAAGGTACAATCTAACAACTGCCTCCCCGGTATAAGAGCGAACTGGGAAGGACTAATGACATCACCAACACAACAACTTAGTCTCTTAGATAAGACTTTTGATAGAATCTTGTACAAACTGCCCACAAGGCTAATTGGTCTAAAGTCTTCTATATTTTCCGGAATTTAATTTCTTTGGAATTAGAGTAATAAAAGCGTGATTTACCCCATGCTCCCACTTCCTTCCTATATAGAAATCTTTAAAAAATTTCAACACATGCTCCTTTAATGCAGGCCAGCATTTCTTGAAAAAACCCATTGTGAACCCATCCGGTCCTGCAGATTTAGAGCTGTTCGAAGTAGCAACTGCTTGCCATATCTCCTGTTCTGAAAACTGCTCCTCTAACTTAGATGCCTGATCCCATGACAGTTTTGTAAAGTCCAAAAGTAAGTCCACTTCCATTGTCAAAATTGAATTATACTCGGTCTTGAAAAACTCTGAAATATGAGTCTTAATCAAGAAAGGATCTGAAACAACACTTCTATTGATCTTCAAGCTAGTAATGGCATTTCTTCTACTTTTATTTAGAGCACACAAGTGAAAAAATCTTGTGTTTCTATCCCCATCTTTAATCCATCTTGTTCTTGCTCTTTGAAACCAAATACTTTCTTCAATCCTGTAAAACCTCCATAGATCCGATCTAAGTTGCTTGACCTGTTCCCATTCCTGAGTAGAGAGACTACTACCTTGCGCCTTAAACTCCAACTCATTTATCTTCCTTTCGGAATCTTCAATCGACTCAGAAATCCCATTAAATTTCCTGCTTGACCAGATTCTAATTGATTTTTTAGTTCCCTGTAGAATACTGAAGATGCCACTTCTTTTGTTCCTCTCCCTCAAGCCAACCATGGTTGATTTAACCAAGTCCTCAAAACCTTCTTCCTCTTCTAATAGATAATTATAAAATTTGAAAGGTTTAGGGCCCCACTCCACAGACGATTCCTCCAAAGAAACTGGATTGTGATCAAATAGAGACCTAGGTAACAGTCTTTGCACTACCCTCGGAAAGTCAACTTTTAGTACCACCACTTGTAGCCCTTGTTTTCTCCAATAGTCGATCCCTTCATTAGCAATAAAGGCACAATCCAACAACTGCCTCCCCGGTATAAAAGCGAACTGGGAAGGACTAATGACATCACCAACATAACAACTTAGTCTCTTAGATAAGACTTTTGATAGAATCTTGTACAAACTGCCCACAAGGCTAATTGGTCTAAAGTCTTCTATATTTTCCGGATTTAATTTCTTCGGAATTAGAGTAATAAAAGCGTGATTTACCCCATGCTCCCACTTCCTTCCTATATAGAAATCTTTAAAAAATTTCAACACATGCTCCTTTAATGTAGGCCAGCATTTCTTGAAAAAACCCATTGTGAACCCATCCGGTCCTGGAGATTTAGAGTTGTCCGAAGTAGCAACTGCTTGCCATATCTCCTGTTCTGAAAACTGCTCCTCTAACTTAGATGCCTGATCCCATGACAGTTTTGTAAAGTCCAAAAGTAAGTCCTCCACTTCCATTGTCAAAATTGAATTATACTCGGTCTTGAAAAACTCTGAAATATGAGTCTTAATCAAGAAAGGATCTGAAACAACACTTCTATTGATCTTCAAGCTAGTAATGGCATTTCTTCTACTTCTATTTAGAGCACACAAGTGAAAAAATCTTGTGTTTCTATCCCCATCTTTAATCCATCTTGTTCTTGCTCTTTGAAACCAAATACTTTCCTCAATCCTGTAAAACCTCCATAGATCCGATCTAAGTTGCTTGACCTGTTCCCATTCCTGAGTAGAGAGACTACTACCTTGCGCCTTAAATTCCAACTCATTTATCTTCCTTTCGAAATCTTCAATAGACTCAGAAATCCCATTAAATTTCCTGCTTGACCAGATTCTAATTGATTTTTTAGTTCCCTGTAGAATACTGAAGATGCCACTTCTTTTGTTCCTCTCCCTCAAGCCAGCTATGGTTGATTTAACCAAGTTCTCAAAACCTTCTTCCTCTAATAGATAATTATAAAATTTGAAAGGTTTAGGGCCCCACTCCATAGACGATTCCTCCAAAGAAACTGGATTGTGATCAAATAGAGACCTAGGTAACAGTCTTTGCACTACCCTCGGAAAGTCAACTTTTAGTACCACCACTTGTAGTCCTTGTTTTCTCCAATAGTCGATCCCTTCATTAGCAATAAAGGCACAATCCAACAACTACCTCCCCGGTATAAAAGCGAACTGGGAAGGACTAACGACATCACCAACACAACAACTTAGTCTCTTAGATAAGACTTTTGATAGAATCTTGTACAAACTGCCCACAAGGCTAATTGGTCTAAAGTCTTCTATATTTTCCGGATTTAATTTCTTCAGAATTAGAGTAATAAAAGCGTGATTTACCCCATGCTCCCACTTCCTTCCTATATAGAAATCTTTAAAAAATTTCAACACATGCTCCTTTAATGCAGGCCAGCATTTCTTGAAAAAACCCATTGTGAACCCATCCGGTCCTGCAGATTTAGAGCTGTTCGAAGTAGCAACTGCTTGCCATATCTCCTGTTCTGAAAACTGCTCCTCTAACTTAGATGCCTGATCCCATGACAGTTTTGTAAAGTCCAAAAGTAAGTCCTCCACTTCCATTGTCAAAATTGAATTATACTCGGTCTTGAAAAACTCTAAAATATGAGTCTTAATCAAGAAAGGATCTGAAACAACACTTCTATTGATCTTCAAGCTAGTAATGGCATTTCTTCTACTTCTATTTAGAGCACACAAGTGAAAAAATCTTGTGTTTCTATCCCCATCTTTAATCCATTTTGTTCTTGCTCTTTGAAACCAAATACTTTCCTCAATCCTGTAAAACCTCCATAGATCCGATCTAAGTTGCTTGACCTGTTCCCATTCCTGAGTAGAGAGACTACTACCTTGCGCCTTAAATTCCCACTCATTTATCTTCCTTTCGGAATCTTCAATCGACTCAGAAATCCCATTAAATTTCCTGCTTGACCAGATTCTAATTGATTTTTTAGTTCCCTGTAGAATATTGAAGATGCCACTTCTTTTGTTCCTCTCCCTCAAGCCAACCATGGTTGATTTAACCAAGTCCTCAAAACCTTCTTCCTCTAATAGATAATTATAAAATTTGAAAGGTTTAGGGCCCCACTCCACAGACGATTCCTCCAAAGAAACTGGATTGTGATCAGATAGAGACCTAGGTAACAGTCTTGGCACTACCCTCGGAAAACTGGTAAGAAAATTCCCAGTAATTAAGAACCTATCCAGTCTGACCCAAGTTGAATCTTCTCTGTTATTACACCAAGTAAAACTTCCACCCACCAAAGGAAGATCAATTAGATTCGTTAACTACAGGAAATTTCTAAGAATATCCAGAGAATGCCAATTTTGAGACCTTCCCAACTTCTCAACCGGATCAAGATACAAATTTAAGTCCCCCCCAATGCAAATTGAAATAGTTTGAGCAGAAACAAACTCCACCAACTCCCTGAAAAATTCTTCCTTTTCTGATTCAATTGACGGACCATATACATTTATAATCACACACTCATCTTCCATAGTCTTAAACTTCCCAAATAAAGCTATAAATCTGCCACTTATATGAGTTTCGGAAACTTCAAATTCATTCTCATTCCACAGTACCAACAGTCCACCTGCAGTCTCATTAGCTGATGAAAAAACTCATCCCTTAAGAAAATACCCCCCTATCCTTCTCCTAAGAGCCATAGAACAATTAGCTAGCTTTGTTTCTTGGTTGAGTAAGATGCACAGCTTATTCTTTTTCACCAAACGGGACACTGCTCTGGATTTCTCCTTTTTCCCCAGCCCCCTAATGTTTCATGAAATAAAATTGATAACTGTCATAAAAACAAAACAATAATAACCCAATAGCCTCTGAACCACGTAGCACCAAAACCCAGACCGCTACTTTCAGCAATTCCTACTATCCCCCAAACCCTCCTCAAGATTTACTATTTTTTCCAAAAAAGCCTTCTTCCCCTCTTTGAAGTAAATCCCCAGCATCCTACTAACTTCCCACGTGGCCAATGCCTCATCCAAAAACAACGAGAAAGAAAGAGAGTAGGCCGTAGGAGAACTAACCACATCCAATGCTTCCCTTATTAAAATCCTTCTCTTTCTCCTTCTATGTTTCCCTGCCCCTGCTCCAGATAAGCAACCTGCTTGAACCTCTTCTCCACTCTCAGACTGCTGGAATTTATCAACATCTACTTTTGGAGGAGAACCACCTTCCTCATCTGCAAATGATTATAGAACATCTAAAACAATATGTTCATCATAGAACACGTCATATTTACCTTCTTTGGCATGTTTTATGTATTCCAAATTTCAAAACTTTAAATCTAAATGACCTGACTTTAATTTCTTCCACATAACACAACCTGACTTGCTCATTCTCCTGATAATTGAGTCCAACTAACCAAATATGGTTTCATTAACCACATCAACTCTCAAAGATGATAACAAAAGTAATCCACATAGGTTGAAATTACATACTCGCTGTCCACAGGAAAAAATCCTCACGCAAAAACACTGAAACTAAAGGACAAAGGTTGCTTAGAATCAAGCATTGACAATTAAACAAATTATTAAAAGAAATTGTTCGGAGCAAATATAGGGAGTTCTGGATATGCACTCACGTGCATGCATCAAAGAGAAACAGAAAACATTCTTTGGATAATATATTGCAAGATACTTACTTCTTTGCCATCAGGGTTTCTCATAACAACACCATCAACAACAGGAGACTTCCTAGCCTCCGCATGAGCATATTCGGGGCCAACAGTATAGACCTACATTCATTTGACAAGATGATCGGACAAACTTGAGAGAGAGAGAAAGAAGTAAGAGTATTGGTTAATGGTAAAACAGAATCTCAAAAAGGAAACAACACAAAAACCCAATGTATGATATGTCTGCAAGTAGAATAGATGTTATCATTAATACAAAAATTAATCCCAAATTATGCCCTGAATTAATAGTATTAAAAATCAAAGAAACAACAAACATGAGGTATCCATGATACACTATTTCCCTCCACTCTCCTATTCATACACAGTTAAGCATAAAGAGTATGATTCTTGAAAAATTGATCAACAACAAAAGAATTTAGTTTAATACAAAAAAAAAAGAATTTAGTTTCATACAAGTACAATTTTAAAGAAAAATAAATTAACTAGAAAATATTTCCACCAAAATGCACAACCTTGACATCTGTTCCTCCTGTTGGCATAAACTCCTCATATATGTAAGAACCGTCACGTCTTACTCTTCTAACATCAGGATGGAACTCACTTGATCTGTTCCCAACCTAAAAAGTAAAGAAGAAAAACTATATCACATTACAATTAAAATTTATCATAGAGAATACTTAAACTACCATGAGCCAGCTATTATTGACTGCCACATGTAAAAAGAAAATGAGAAAAAAAGTATTTTCCAAACAACGCATTATGCTTTTAAAATTCACATCAAAGATGAAAAATTACAAAAAAGTTCAAATAAGTATTCAGACCTTCCTAAACAGATTCTTCATGCCTCCACTAATGCTTTTAAAATTCACATCAAAGATGAAAAATTACAAAAAAGTTCAAATAAGTATTCAGACCTTCCTAAACAGATTCTTCATGCCTCCACCTGCTGAGCTTGGGTAATATATCATTATGCTATGATTGTCTCCTTCAAGAAAGCACAGAATAAAGTTGTTAACATGTGTAATGGAAAAGAGGGTCAACACTGCTATTGCAATTATGAATTACAAAAGAACAAGAATCCTTTTCAAGCATCATTAATTACACTTCAAAAATTAATTGCATGTAGAAATGAGCAATAAATGAAATGTCCACTAGTTTATCTTTTTCATGATCTAACATACTTTGCATGGAAGTTCAAGCTTTATGAAAACAAGAACGTCACAAAGACCATATTAAATTCATTCTCTGGATATTGGTGAGAAGCAAATATATTCATGAAGGTAAAGGAAATATAAAGGCTAAACTCACCATCAACAGGTTTCTCCACAAATGGCTTCCAAAAACGATTTCCGTGGACCTCAACATAATCTTCTTCTTCAATAAAATAATCCAGCACTTGGTATGGTTGTTCTCTATTTACGAGGGCATATCTTGGAACAGGAATTCCATACATTTCTAGCCGCTTGAATCAAAATCAAATAGTTCAGTCAGTTTTAATCAATCAATTGCTATATTAGTGTGATACATTTCAACTATTTATGAGGTTAGTTCTCATTCAAGCTCAAAGGTTTTTTTTTTTCTCAAAGCATATAAGCTTTGACCAATTATGGTACAAGACTTAACCTTACTGTCAATCAGTTCTAAAGTTAAAATATTACAGAAGCGGCAGGAGAAGAAAACACCTATTAGAGTCTACTCTCTCAACATCTCAGGTCAAGGCAGCATAAAAATGACTGCCCTGACGTCCCTAGCTGAGGTGGAAAGTGTTCTTGGTTTTCCTAAGTTGATAAAGGTTCAAAAACCTTGACACCAAGATGGAATTTTAGGATGTATACCTCATAGACCATCCGTCGATCATGGAGAAGGTTTTGTGGTTCCAATTCGTTCACAAGGAATGGTCTGAATCATAGAGAAGAAACAGTTGCAAAACATAATTAACTACTGCTTACTAGGTATAAAAAATTATTATAAAGAGAAGAAAAGTTTTCTTATACAAAGAACTAAAAGGATCAAAACACAGTAACAAACCATTAGACAATTATACAGACTAAAGAATTAGAAACTATGACAGAAAATCAAATTTACAATATTAAAAAGATTGGTTCTGCTGAAATAATCATATTTAAGATGAACAATCAGATGAAGACACCACTTAGATTGTAATTCAATAAAATAAGGCCAAACTTAATGCAGGTCTACACACGAGTAAAAGATTCAAATGATTGTACACTGGTGGAAAACATGACACTTAATATGCAAAGGTGGCTCCTACTGCACTCATCCATGACCCAAGCTGGCAAGCTTTAATTCGCCTACCTCCATTAGAGAGAAATTAACTAAATCGTCATCTATACGCTGCTCTTGAACATTATCTAATCAACTCTATCTTCATAGAGTCCTAAATATTTTTCAATTGTAAAGACCTTAATCTTCTACATATTAATGGATTGATGGGGAAATCTTCGCATGCTGATGCTGAATTAACAGCTCAAATATCCATAAAGTATCCTTAAAAGGTTTGATCCCAAAGGTAAAAAGTGTGAGTATTACGGTCAAAATTGTTCAATCATTATATCAAGTTTTTCATGTTAAGAATCAACATTAAGCAACTGTATAGGGTACTTTTATTTAGGTGAGGAGATGTTACAAAATAGCAAAACGCGTTCTAGTGGATCCCGGAGGACGTGTCGTAGGTGATGATAGAAGTAGTGGATGGCTTGAATAGATGAAAGATGAGGTGAAAGTTATGGTGTTCGTAGTGATTGTTAAGAGAACTTAGAGTCTAAGTTCAACAAAAGATCAAGTCCTCAAATGAAACGTTCCAACCCCTATTTATAGCCCGCTCAAAGATGTTAAAGTAACGGTTATAGAAAGACGTGAGGAAACATGTAACAAATTACTACGTAATGTGGCTTAACTCCATAGCTTTTTGATATAGAAGTTGTTATCACAGATTTCCCAACATGGAAGTTGCGCCCAAAGTTGACTCCATAATTTTCCTAATGTGGAAGTTGTATCCAACATTGGATCCACAACTTCCCCAAATGTGGATGTTGTATCCATCATTGGCTCCACGACTTTCGTAATATGGAAGCTATGCCCAACGTTGGCTCCACAGATTTTCCAACAACGTTGGCTCCTCAGCTTTCCCAATGTGAAAGTTGTGCCCAACATTGGCTTTTCCAATATGGAAAGCTATGCCCAAGTTGGCACCACAGCTTTCCCTATGTGGAAGTTGTGTCTAAGTAGTATTGTTTCCCAGATCATTAATCACAAAAACAAGTATCCACAATAATCTTATTTTGAAACTTGCACATAGAATACATCCATGAAAATAAACAAAAAATATAGATAATAACTTACTTCCTTAAAGCAGCATATGCTTCAGCTTTCTCAATGGGATACCCAGAGGAATAAAATGCAATCAAACAATCACAGATTGGCCACCTGAAATATGCAAAATTATAATAAATTAGACAATTCAATGAAAAAAAACCTCTCAACCCAAATATGGAAGAAAGCAACATGAATCTCAGCCATAATACCAAGAATTATATTCATTTGTAAGCCCACCTACATGTCTCTCATCTAATCCTCTACCTTATTTCCCTCCTAGAAATCACACAATCCTCCTAGAAGACGAAAGAGAGGGAAAGAGTAAAATGTCAAACAAGGGACTGATCTTCAGTCACTTAGTCAATCAACTCAAGCTCCACCTTTTGGAAGAAAACAAATATGTCACGCAGTTCATCAACAGGAAGATGAAACTGAAAAATGAAAGACTTAAAAATTATCAAGATAAATGCAAGTATGCAACCAGTTTGGGCTGGTTTGAACACGACATTTAGTTTGCAAATTTTTGGAACTCCTCCGCGCCTCTCTATATTTTCCCTATTTTTATCAACATTAGCATTCAAACTTTTGAAATTCACAAGAAAACTAAAAATTAATATGTATATATATACCATATGTTACCCGGACTTATACTAGAGAGAAGTTCGGACACAAGGGTGTATCAGACACATTTGGAGGATCATATCCCTTAAAATCATGTCTCAAAACATGTTAGACATACAGAAACAACAATGTTTTACAAGAAATAGAGAGTTCTGATAACAAAGATAATACCAGTTATAACCTATATTATCAACAACTTCATAATGTAAACCAGACACTGTGTTCCAACGAATTAGCTGAAAATGTACCTTTCTATAGGTTCCTCAAGAATAACCTTATCGCCAAAATGTATAATCTACAAAATGATCAAAAAACAAAGAAACATTGCAATTTAAGGGATTACTTTCAAAGGAAAAATGCAATGCAAGAGATAAGAATAAAGCAACATGACTTTTAACACGCTCAATTTCACGCGTACACGCACTAACAAATCCCCCCTCTCTCCCCCACCCCAAACAAAAAAAAATCGCTTTGAAGTAAAAATGTAGAACTTACACACACAAAAAAATCATAATTATCCTCCTGCACGAATAAGCAGTTCTATTCCTCGTAAACTAGTTCACGTTTCATAAATTTACTTCACTTTTTTTTAAAAAGGCAGATTCATTTAAGTATAAACTAAAAGTAAATCTGATCTACCTCAAATTCGCCAAAAGCCTTAAGCCTGTCAAGAATTTGTCCCATTGGAGCTGAAAAAACCTGAAAACATTTAAAATGTTTAAATCAAGAAGTAAGCAGTGTATACTAAACTAATTACAATATAACTCATACATCATCTTAATGCTCTTTTCATTTAAAAAAAAAAGTAGTACTATAATTTTCGTATATCTAGTAGAAAAAGCTTGAGCGAACAAAAGAGAAACAAAAACCTCGCTTCCGCATTTCACCTTCTTTTCCATGACGCAGACTCCAATTGTTATCTTTTTATGTCCTCTGATTTCTCCACCTCCCATCTCTCTTCCTCTTATGCTCGCTCAGGAAAATAAACAACTAACTTCAAAGAACAAACGCGATGCGAAAACACCGATTTGAACTCTTCAGATTCCGATCACCGCCACAACGCCAATCGCAGCCGGAAGTTCCTTCGGAAACGCGTATTTTATACGATATACGTAGACGAATACATAGGCAAGAGCTATCAGAATTTTAACCAAAAAAAAACAGAGAAACGATTCAGCCAAGAAAGAAAGAAAGCACTGAAGGCAGGAAGGCGGTGTGTCAGCAAGAGAAATATTTTAGAGATGAAAATGAAATGGAACGTTCTTGGAGGCAAACATAAATAAATAATACCATTAAATTTAGGGTAAACTATACATATAGTCCCCAAATGTTTAGGCATATTTTATTTTGGTTACCTAACTTTTGAAACTTACATTACAATCATCGAATTTTTAGTTCGTTTTCATTTTCGTCCCTGCCGTTAGCTCCAGTAGTTTTGCTGATGAGACACTTAACTGCTGTTTAATGTGATTGTGGCCGTCACGGATCCTATTGGGCTCTATTGCTGATGTAGTGGGTAACTCGGACGGCGACGAAACTGTAATTTCGCGGATAAAATCACGTTTTCAGACCTTGATTTAAAACCCTGACAGCCAGTACTTGGATGTACGTATATACTAAGATTTATGAACATTTTTTTAAACCCAGAATGATAATACATGTGAGATAAGTCCTACCTTCCGCTTCTCTGCTTCTTTCAAAGTTCCGGGCATAGTTACATCAAGCATGTTCATAACTACTTGTGCAGTTTGTAAAACTTGCCCTATTTCACCATCTTCAAGTTCAGCTTCCTCTTTGACCAACTCTCCTTCAAGAGGTTTGGTCTGTGCCGACAAATCTTTGAGTGAATCTTGTCCGGACTGTAGGTGGATGCTCGCAGCTGTACCACCATCTTCTGACACGTCTCTTGTAGGTGAAAGCTAAGCCTGTTGCAGGAGAGCTTGGCACTAATAAAGGGTCACTCCACATCTTTTTCATTAACACAATGTGGGAGAGAAGGGATTTGAGGAGGAGGTGGAGAAATAACCTGGAGAAGAAGAGGGGGCGGGTTAACGGCAGTGAGGTGCCACATCAGCAAAACTAACGGGAGGTAATGGAGGGACAGAAATGAAAAATGAACTAAAAGTTTGATGATTATATTGCAAGTTTCAAAAGTTAGGTGACCAAAATGCAAGTACCTTAAAAGTTCATAGACTATTTATATACTTTATCCTTAATTTTATTTTAAA
This sequence comes from Hibiscus syriacus, assembly GCF_006381635.1. Lineage (NCBI taxonomy): Eukaryota > Viridiplantae > Streptophyta > Magnoliopsida > Malvales > Malvaceae > Hibiscus > Hibiscus syriacus. Next base: position 172,230 of record NW_024062201.1, read on the forward strand.
AAATAGATCACCAAATTAGGTTGAAATAATTTTCTTCACTTGCCCTCACGACTCTCGGTTTAACCCTAATTAATCTAAATTGACTGACATTACACATCTAATTTTATTAGATGAGTTTCTCAACGAGATTTTTTTTACATACATAAAGACTCAAATTCGAAACCCTCTTAAACGATGTCAAGTTGCTTATCAATTGAACCAACCTTGTTGATGATTAAAATAATTTTTAATATTATAAAGTTATTATAAAATATAAAATAATTATAAAATAAATAAGAATATAATAAATTTAATAATTCTCTTAAGAAAACTTAAATTTCATTAGAGAAAGAGATTATTTTTTTACAATAGATAAACAAAATTATTTAAGCATATTTCATTTATCTGAGTATATTATTTTTAAATTATGCAAATTGTGCTCAAATTTTTTAATATTCAAATTTCATCTTTATACTATAACTCTCATTCTAAATTGGTTTTTAGACTTTTAAATATTCTGATTTAATCTCTAATTTCATCTAAATATAAAGCTATTTTCAACCATAATTTAACTTAATTTTTTAAAACGTATAATAGTATAGCTTGGAGTCATATTTCTATTAACATGGGATGTAATTAACGATTTTATTAAAAAATTAAAAATTCAAAAGTTTGAGGATTAATTTAAAATGAGATAATTTTAGTATGAAATTGGAACGTTTAAAAATTTAAAGAACAACTTGGGATGAGGATCGTAGTTTGAGGACATATAATATAATTAAAGGTACACTACGAATTTTGTACTTAAACTATCAGTTTTATAATGTTTTACTACCTAAACTTTCAATTTTTTCAAAATCATACTTAATATTTAGTTTTTATTTCATTTTAGTACACCTCCATTAAATACTTAACTCGTTTAGTACTTAAATTATCAGTTTTGGTCCGTTTTAGCACCTAAACTTCAATTTTTTCAAATATTAATGTTAAATTTTGAACAGTGGTACTAAAATGAAACAACATCTAAAGTTTTCAACGGCGAGAAACTAAAATAAAACAGAAACTAAACTTTAGATATGATTTTAGAAATATTGAAAGTTTAGGTACTAAAATGAACTAAAACTGATAGTTTAGTTACAAAACGTGAAATTTACCCTATAATTAAATAATTATTTATAATAAAGGGGATGTTTGGAGACGGTAGCTTTTGGATTCTGGTATATGCAAAGTGGGTGATGTTTGCAAAGTTAACAGCCTTTTTGTTTTTTATTCATGTTTTAATGGAGATTTGGTGAGCTTAGATTTTGGAATATGTCTCAGACAAAAAAGATAAAGTGACAAGTGGGTGATGTATGTGACACATTTTTTAAAAAAAATAATTCTTAAATAAACTTGTGTGCTATTTGCACAAATAAATAAAATAAAATATTTTTTTCTGATAAAATTGGCAATTAATTGTACATTTAGATTTTATAAACGTGTAAGAAATTTTATGAAAAAATTTAAATAAAAATAATTTAATGATAAATTATTTTACTCTAATGTAGAATTAAAAAAGTTAAAATAAATATTTAAACCAACAAGGGAATTTTTTAGTCAAAAACAGCATAATTAATTTTGACCATCCAAATACTCGGCACGATTTTGAAGTTTGACCGATTAATAAACATGCGTCAATCGGGTTTTTTTATTATTATGAACAGATGTATTGGTTAAATTAACGCTAATTGACTGAGGGTTTGTTTGGTTGAGAGAATGTGAGATTTTCATGGGAATAGAATTCACATTTTTTCGTTTGATTGGCCGGGAATGTCATTCCCGATAATCTTACATTACCAATAGTGAATTTTTTGGAGTATATTACCGGGAATGTCATTACCTCCCTTTCCTTAGGTATTATTGGATTACCAGCGTTTTGGACTAAAATACCCTTAATTTTTTTTTCTTTCAAAAATATCATTATTCTGTCATTGAATAATAAAAATTCTACGAATGTTAAATTACAAATTTATCCTTAAACTATTTTAGATTTAAAAAAAATCTATAATTAAAATTTTATATAAAGTTCAGAGGTTAAAATAAAACTTTACTCTTTCATTAAACCTTTTTATATTTTCAATTTTATAAAAAAATATATATAAAATTTTATGAATTTAAATTTTTAAAGAAAATATATAAATATTTTTCAACTTGTTAAAAAAACAAATATATAATAAGGATAATTTGTTCAAATATACATTCCAATAATCTTTTATTTCTTTAACCAAACATGATAATCTTACATTCCTGCTAAACCAACCAAACACAAAATACAACATTCTCAGTAATCCTATTCCCTGGTAATCTTTTATTCTCACTGGTAATCTTACATTCCGTGAACCAAACACACCCTAAGGGGCTATTTGTTTGACTCTAAATGGAATCATTCAGCGCTGAATGCTGAACGGTTCAGCATTGACTTTTCAAATACAACTCGTATCTAATTCGAATACGAATCCGATGTGTCACATTGACTTTCAAATCGTTTACTTCTGAAAGATAGTTGCAAATCTAAACTTTTATTTATATAAAAAACGATGGACTCATTGATCAAAAAGTAAATAATAGAAGTTCAATATCCCTCAATTTCAACTTCTTGAAGCACCAACTAAAATTGACTTTTTTTCTTCCATTTGCCAAAAATTCACACCTCGTAAAACATATTTCTCAAGCGAAGACACCCAAAGTGACCCCTGATCGGTAATAACATTTCGAATCAGCTGCACCAACAACAGATAGATTATCCATTTTCCACAAGAATTTGGTATACAACTGCTCGATCATATAGAGCACAACTCAAGGAAGCACAAGCTGTCGACACCAATTGTTTGAAATGCTAAACAAAACTGATTTTATAAGCAATAGTCTACCCCACATAGTTGAGATGCCTAGTTGATCGCTGCCCCAACTTCTGGTTAACTCAATTAATTAAAGCAATAAGATCACTCTTTAAGGTTAAGTTTGGTTGGCATGAATCCCTTAGAATTGGGGGGAATTGGAATCCAATTCCACCACTTTCCCATGTTTGGTTCAAGTTTTCCAATGGAATTGGAATCCCTCATGGCTTCAACTTTACATCAAATGAGGGAAAGTGAATTGCATCCAAGAATGGATGAAATTCAATTCCCTTGTTGGAGGGAATTGAAATTTGATCATACTACCCTCATTAATCTTTTGGTAACTTATTCATATATTGAATAAAAATATTTTTTTTTATTTCGGGTCGGGTTTCTAATTCATATATTAGGGTCGGGTCGGGTCGGGTGAAACTTTATTTTGGTCGGGTCGGGTCGGTTTTTTTAAGTGTGATATTCGGGTCGGGTCGAGTTCAGGTTTAGGGTGAAAAATACCGGACCCGAAAATATATATAATTTTACCTTATATATTTAGGAATAATTACAATAATACCCCTCTCTATATAATTTTTTTCAATTAAGTCACTGTTTTTATTGAATAAAAATAATTTTTTTATTATTTCGGGTCGGGCCGGGTCGGATTTCTAATTCATATATTTTGGGTCGGGTCGGGTTTTTTAAGTGTGGTATTCGGGTCGGGTTCGGGTTTATGGTGAAAAAAACTGGACCCGACCCGAAAAAAAATAATTTTACCTTATATATTTAGGAATAATTACAATAATACCTCTCTATATATAATTTTTTTCAATTAAGTCAATGTTTTTATTGAATAAAAATAATTTTTTTATTATTTCGTGTCGTGTCGGGTCAGGTTTCTAATTCATATATTGAATAAAAATAGTTTTTGGTATATTTTTTGGTAACTAATTAACATACTCCGATTGTAATGTATCGAAATATTGCTCTATCTTTTGGTAACTTATTAACATATTTTGATTGCGATGATTTTAACTTATGACGTTTATTAGCATGATTTTTATAATTTATTGAAATGAATAATCAATCAATAAAATGAAAATATAATATTTTTTAATTTTTTATAATATATTACTACATGTAAGTTGTAAAACAAACTAAAATAAAGCAAAAAAAATAAGAAGGGCAATTATGTCATTTTACATTACTGAAATCAAATTCATCTGACATGTCTGCGAACCAAACAGAATATGGAATTGGATTCCAATTCCATTTCCTGCCGACCAAACAGAATATGGAATTTGATTCCAATTCCTGACAGATTCTAATTCCTGACAGATTCCAATTCCTTCACAGATTCCAATTCCCTCAAAAACATTTCAGCGAACCAAATGTCACCTAAAAGTTTTCTTGTAACTAAAGGCACCTCCAAATATCTAGTCGATGTTTCCCTTATTGAAACCTATAAGTGCTCTCAAAATGACTATCGATTAATTCTACAAGACCACTGATAAATACATTTCAACCTTTGAAGCATTAAGCTTTAGATCCAAATAAACATAGAACTGATCTAATTCTCTTGCAACGAGCCCTTAAAAAAAAATCAAAGAGTCATCCGCAAAGCATAAGTGGGTTAATCTAATTCTCTTGCATCGTGGATGAAACTCAAAGATCCCATTGGCAGCATCTAGGTCCAAAAGTCTAGATACAACATTCATGGTCAAGTTAAACAAATAAGGTGATAGGGGATCTCCTTGTCTTATACCCTTTCACCTTTAAGAAACCCCATCATGCTATCCTTGTCTTACACCCTTTTCACCTTTAAGAAACTAGGAATGGCAACGGGTCGGGTTTTGCTCGCCCCGTCCCTGAACCCAAAATGAATCCCCGTCCCCGACCTAATTCCCGACGGGTTTTTTATCGGGGCGCCCCGTCGGGGATTTTTTTACCTCGTCCCCGAACCCGACCCGAAATATTATACCCGAACCCGAAAATATTTTATATATAACTAATATAAAAATATAAAATATTATATATATAATTAATATAAAATATATAAAATATTATATATATACAATCGGGGCGGGTCGGGGATATCTTGCCCCGAATCCGACCCGAAAAAATCTCTGATACCCGACCCGACCCGAACTTGACCGGATTTCGGGTTTCCCCGTCGGGTTCGGGTCATACTGGCATCCCTATAAGAAACCCATCAAGCTTCCATTAAACAAAATTGAAAATCGAGCCCCAACAAAGCAATCCCTAATCCAATCTCAGGCACAGTAAGAATAAACCCCAATCTAACCAATCAATTTTTTTAGGAGGTACACCTTTGGAGCACACTTAGGGGAAGGTCTCCTACGGAAGCTGCTCTCACCTAGTGTTGGGGACAGCCTACTATCTTACCTCCCCTTATCCAATTACATATGGGAACAAGGGACAACCATTTTTAGGGGAAAGGAACTTCCTAGCATACATCTTAACAATCTTCTAAGCCATGAGTGCATTGTTCACTATACTCATTCCTTGCATAAATGCGGTTTGATTCAGGGCAATCATGTTCGACCTATAATTTTTTATTTGAAATTTTTGGCACAAACATCACAATAGTAACATTAAACGTAGGCAACATGACAGAATCAGAAGAAAAAAAAGATCTTACAACAGCTAAAAAACCAGTCCCAACCATAGACTAAGCACCCTTGGTCATGTCCATATGACTGTTTTTCTTTGTTTTCTTAGCCGCCATCAAATAATTTTTGTATATATAATATTTGAATTATTTGGATTCATTCTCATTATAAATTTAAATTCATAAATTTAATAATATAATATCATTTGATTATGATAAATGTATATATTGTCAACATATTCAATTTAAACTTATAATAAATATGTATATTTTTTTGACTGAAAAAGGGAAAAGTGGGTGAGATCGAGGACCGGTGTCGCTGACGAGTCAATGGAAGACTATTGTTTCGGTGGCGGCCGCCGCCCGGTTTTTAGAAAGGTTCAACCCGGAAAAATATACACCTGTCCCGAACCTAACCCGTTTTTTTAGATAAAATTCAAACCCGACTCGACTCTAAATAATATATTTATTAGAAAATATTAGATTTTTAATAAAAATAGGGATTTATTTGAAATAAATAATATATAGAGGAGTATTATTGCAATTATCCTTAAATATATAGGTAAAATTACATTTTTTTTGGGTAGGATATTTTTCACCCTAAACTCAAACTCAACCCGATCCGAACATAACCTCTAAAAACCCCAACCCGACTAGACCCAAACACATTTTTTTTTTAAAATCTGACTCAATCTGATGGCAACCTATCAAGTTCGGATCCCGTACCCATCCCTATTTTGAGTTTTTTTCACATTAGTTTTAGAACTAACTAATTTTCCTAATTTGGTCTTCCTATTAAAGTTCGGGTCCCGTACCCATAGTCTACAAGGTGTCGGGTTTCTATATTTGATCCGACTTAATTTAATTAAATTGATTTTTTTAATTTTAAATTCAAGTTTAAGTTGAATTATGTTTTGATTTAAGATATAAAACTCGATCTAATACAATATTATAATTATCCTTCGAACTATACCGCTAAGCTAGATTTAAACTACGATTGCGGCTGCGTCACGTTTATTGCGATTGCGGACATGACGGATGCTATTACAGTCATTACGGATATCTCAATCGTGAATTTTTTAGGTTGTTATTTCGGATCAGTGCATTACTTGCATGCCTTATACTTATCCTAGATAAATAAACAAATGACTTGAAGTTAAGATAACCATTAATGTGATTTGAATATTGAAAGCATCCACTCTAACCGAGTATCGGGATGAGAATATATTTTCTCTTATCCCGACTACTAGATCTATCTAATCCGTTGATCTACAAATAACTATAATAACTAGTGCTATCAGCTGAAGACCATTATAAATACCCTTCAACACAACTGAGAAGATGACTTGAATCTCGTACAATCCACTCCTAATCTCATTCTTTTCATGACCGACTCTCTCTCACGAAGAAATATCGACTAATTATTTTATTGCTCATTTTTCAATCTTTACAAAGGATGGATTCAAATATTATAACAGATCGGTAATAAAGTGCGGACAAATCTCTACTTTGGACCATAAATATTGCTTAAAAAACTGAGTATCCCATGTTAACATATGTCGTCCTCTCTTTAGTTTCCTAATTTTGGCCCAATGCACATCATGTATAAATTCCTCAGAAAATCCTCTGATCATAGTGTATCTCAGAACATGGACAAGGTCTGCTTCTTGTTATCCCTGCTTCTCGTGGTCGCTTCTGGTGTCGTCAACGGCGTAAGATCGGAAGATAAAAAGGATTCGAAAGTCGAAGTATTTGAGCTGAAGGCCGGGAACATATCTGCTAAGTTCGCCAACTATGGAGCAAGCCTCATGTCACTTGTTATTCCGGACAAAAATGGTTGGTTCTTTTTCTTTCCTTTTCGGATTCCGATTTTCTCGTTCGGGTCGAGATTTTATTTCGTTTTCTCGTTGTCCGCAAATTTTCAGGTAAACCGGGGGACATCGTTCTCGGATATGATTCTCCGGATGCATACAAGGTGAGTTTCATTAGTGCATATCGGATGTTGAAATAAGGGAAGCCATAGAAACTAATTGAGATGGAACACACCCTGCAGGATGATGAAACATACTTCGGAAGAGTCGTCGGACGAGTCGCAAATCGAATCCGAGACGGGAGATTTTCTTTGAACCGAAAGGAGTATCAACTGAAGCCTAATGTCAATGGGAAACACATGCTCCACGGTGGCCCCGGAGCATTGGCCGATGTTATCTGGGAAGTGAAGAAGATTAAGGAAGATGCTAACGTTCCAACCATTTTGTTTACTTATGATAGTCCGGACGGTGAAAATGGTAAGAAAAAAAAAAAGCATCATTATTTCTCATTGCAAAGGATTGCTTATAAGGCCAATAAATTGGATTTATTACATCACAATCCTCAAATTATGACTTATTCTCAATTAATCCCTAAACTTTTAAATATTTCAATTTCATACCTAAATTATGACTATCATTCCAACCATTTACGTGTTTGTAAATGTTCGCTGCCTTCTCATATCTTTGTCTTCTAGTTTTCCGTTCGGTCTTGTTCGGTTTGTCCTTGGTTATATGTACTCTTTTCCTCCACTTAGGTTAGGGAGGTTTTTAAAGAGACATATAACCAAGTCGACTTTTTTTTATTAATATATAAATATCATCTTGCCGATAAAAAAATAGTCTTCAAACATTTGAACATTTCCTTAAATTATGATTTTTATTTTAAATTGGTCCCCAAACCTTTTAAACATTTTAATTTCATCCTAAACTATATGTATACACTAACCACATCCTTTGCCAATGAAATCATATTTAGGTTAAATTATGCTTGAAACTAATTGCATATTTGGATGACTTTGGGGATGAAATTGAAAGATTCAAAACTTTGGGGACCTATTTAGAATGAGGATCATAGTATTGAGATGAAATTGGAATAATTTTGGGATCAAATTGGAGTATTCAAAAGTCTAAGGACTAATTTAAAATGAAGACCATAAGTTGGAGATATAATGCAATGAACTCCAATAAATTTGATCTCCGGTACATTTTGCTTCAGGATTCCCAGGCAAGGTTAAATTCTCCGTCCGGTACCTCATCCGTTCGGATCTCCGATTTCGAGTGACAATGAAAGCCAAACCTATAAAAGAAGCAACCCCATTGAACCTAGTGCAGCATACATATTGGAACCTTGGTAACCATGACATTGGCGACATCTTGTCCGAAGAAATCCAGATTTTTGCCTCCGAGATCACGCCGGTCGATAACGAACAAATCCCCACGGGCAAACTTCAACCCGTGAAAGGAACTCCGTACGATTTCATCGAACCGAGGGTGATCGGTAGTCGAATCAAGGAACTTCCGGGTGGTTACGACATAAACTACGTCATCGAGGGCCCTGATGACCCCGTCAAGATGAAGAAAATCGCGACGGTGAAGGACCCGAGGTCGGGGAGAGTCATGAGACTGACTTCGAACCAACCCGGCTTGCAATTCTACACCGGAAACCTGATAAAAGACGTGAAGGGAAAAGGGGGAGCGGTTTATAAAGCTCACGCTGGACTATGTTTGACGACTCAAGGCTTCCCAGATGCAGTGCATCACCCCAATTTCCCTTCCATAATTGTTTCACCTGGAAAGCCTTACAAGCATAAAATGCTGTACAAGTTCTCCATGGCATCGGACGAAGAAAAGAAACCTGAGGGGAAGAAATTAGAAAATAGAAAACTCATTTTGAACGATAAAATTTTGATCTAAAATGTAAACTCACAAAGATTTTGTAATACAAATGAAGAAATTGTTGACCTTTGAAAATTTTGTGTTGAAAAAAAATATTTTACACGATGATTTAGATTAATTCGACTTTAAAATTAAATTTATATCTATTACTTTATCCATCCACACTAAAATTAAATTGTTGGCCATGACAATCTCACTCAAATTACGGGGACCTACACATATTAGTACGGTATACCGGGGTCCCCGGTCAGAACCACACGTGCAAGTTTCCCTGCATGTAGCTCGTCCGTGCTTTCCCAGGCGCTGCATGTGACTCAGCATGAGGCGGAACTGCACACTCTTGTGTTCAAAGCATTGTCCGAGTGAGTAGGTAGCGCCAGGGTTTCAAATCGCAGTCGCAGTCGCATTTTTTGTCATTTTGGGTTTACCGTGACTGCGGGTATCTCGGATGGCGGCGAAACCGCTATATCGCGGATGAAATCGCGGTCGCGGAACGTTTTTTGAAACTCTGGGCAGCGCCTACCAAGCAAAGCTTTCTTGAGGGGGCTGGGCTGGTTCCTTTTCGGAAAACCGCCTTTTTTTCATCTATACTAAAAGCTGCCATGCACGTTCAGTGGCAAATTTGGCACGCCTTTAAAGTTAAGTGTCTAAAACTATGTCGTTTTAAGCTTCAAAATAGCCACACCAGAACGATGGGGTTTTGGTTAGACAAACTATGCTAGTAACTGTTTGTCATGTCATTCCGTTAGTGACTTAATGACATAGTGTTATAATTGAATTTGAAACTAAAGTTCAATGTTATAATTGAACTTTTTTAAAAAAGTTTAGTGGTATAAATGAGTCAGCAGACAAAATTCAATGATATCTAAAGTAATTTTCCCTAAAATATAACTCAACAATTTGTTAGTACAACCTATCAAAACAATGAATAACAAAGTAAATTAAATAAAATAAAGGGTAGAAAATATAAAGATAAATATAAAAGCATCATCAAATATAATTAAAATTAAAATATATAACAATTTCAAAGTACCAAATCCAAAATATCATCACTGGATAAACATAAGCATCTAAATACCAAAATAAACCAACAAGTAATTCAAAATAAACCCTAAATTCTAAACCCTAAACCCTAAAGACAAATATGATAATGCATGAATCTAGGATGACGATGCATGAATCTAAGACGATCAACATTAAAAGAATTCAGTAACCTTCATAAATTTTTCCTAAACCCTAAACTATCTAACGAAGGGTTTCGTTGCACAATTCTGATTATATCGGTAAACAACCTTTTACCAAATATGGGATCGGACTATATGTGACCAACGATAAATCAATCAGAAAACAAATGTTGTGAAGGTGTTGTTGCAAAACGACCGAAAATGTATGCGAAAAATGTACCGAAAGTCATAATGAATGTACTACAAGAGCATAGAAAACACATGCTACAAGAGAAGAGAAAAACATGTCACAAGGATCATCGCCTGTTGACAACCAACATTAAGATTGATATCACCGCCAACAAAACAAAAATCGAAAAGATATGAAAATCCATCAATTTCATATCATGTATTATTTTTTATTATTTTCATATGACGTGATATATTTTATTAGTATTTTAATGTCACATAAGATTAAAATAAAAAAAATTAAAACCTTAAATTATACCATTAAAATTTAGATTTAAACACTAAACCCCCAAATTATATATCAAATCATATAGCAAACCAAGACTCCAAATTAAACTCCCACTCCAGCCACACCCTCTCGCCGACGGACAATGGCTGATCGATGGCCTCACCCCAGACATATAATTCTGCGTGGCATTAAATTACTAATAAAATATGTCATATCATATAGAAATAGGATAAAATACACAAATAATCCATCAACTATATGACGATGCCTTGTTGAGTCCTCCGACTATTAAGAGTTATGAAATGGCCCATTGACTATAGGGCATTACTTTGTTGAGTCCCTCGACTATTAAAATTTATAGAATGGTATCCCGACTATTTATATGTTCCAAACTCATCCTTCCAGGTTAAAATATTAATGGTAGTTTGGGCTAGACATTAACTTGTTGATTGTGATATAATAAAATCTGATCCCAAAATCTCAAACGACTATCATATCTTAGTCAACAGATTAACATTCAACTGAGATTATCATCAAATTTTTAACCAAAAATGACAAGTTTAAAACATATAAATAGTCAAGTGAACTTTTTGTAACTTTTAATAGTCGAGAGAATCAACAAAGTAAAATCTTATAATTAGAGCATCATTTTGTAACCTTTAGGCTTTAATAGTCGGGGATTTAACAGAGCAACATCCTAAAATATAAAAACATTTAAGCTTCAATTATCCAAATAAGAGCAAGAAGGTAATTGAAGGATGAATGATGTAATTTATCTTTTTTAGATGAATTCAAATATAATGTCTGGTCGGAAGCAAAGTGCGGGCTTTAAAAACTGTCGTCCTCTCCTTAGTTTCCTAATTTTGGTCTCATGCACAATCATCTATAAATTCCTTGTGAAATCCTTTATGAATCCCCGTCGTCGTTTATCTCAGAACATGGACAAGCTTTGTTTATTGTTATCTCTGCTTCTTCTGGGAGCTTTTGGCTTCGTCAATGGCGGAAAGTCGAAAGAAAAAAAGGTTTTCAAAGTCGAAGTGATTGAGCTCAAGACCGGGAACATATCCGCCAAGTTCACCAACTATGGTGCAAGCGTGATGTCGATTATTGTCCCGGACAAAAACGGTTGGTCCCTTTTTATCTTGTTCGGATTACGATTTTCTTGTCCGGGTTGAGATTTTCTTTCGTTTTCTCGTTCTCTGCAAATTTTCAGGTAAGCCGGGTGACATTGTTCTTGGATACGACTCCACCGATGCATACAAGGTGAGTTTCATGAATACACATTGAATGTTGAAATGAAGGATGCCATGAAAACTAATTGATATAGAACACTCCGTGTAGAACGATGAGACGTACTTCGGGAACGTCGTCGGACGGGTCGCGAATCGGATTCGAGACGGGAGATTTTCTTTGAACGGGAAGGAATATCAACTTAGACCTCATGAAAATGGGAAACATTTGCTTCATGGTAAAGTTAATATCTTGATATTCATTGAAGAACAAATTTCTGAAATTTTTTTGCTTGATCTTGTGATGTATTAGGTGGCCATGGAGCATTGGCTGATGCTATATGGGAAGTGAAGAAGGTTAAGAAAGATGTTGCTGATCCCACTGTTCTCTTTTCTTATGATAGTCCAGACGGTGAAGAAGGTTAAGAAAGATGTTGCTGAAATTTCTCCTTTTGCTCGCCAATATGATTTTATTAGAAAATTTTAATTTATATATCTAAGCGTATTTGTATGTCTCGTTAAAAACCTCGTTAATCTTATGTGAAGAAAAAGAGTACACACGACTAGGCATAATCCAGATCATTGTAAAAAGAACTAGCACTTGATCTCCGGTACATTTTGATGCAGGGTTCCCCGGTGAGGTTAAAATCACCGTCCGGTACCTCCTCCGTCCAGATAACCGATTGAGAGTGACAATGAAGGCCAAAGCCATAAAACAAGCCACCCCTTTGAACCTAGTGCAGCATACATATTGGAACCTTGGCAACCATGACAGCGGTGACATCCTGTCTGAAGAACTCCAGCTTTTCGCCAACCAGATCACGCCGATCGATAACGAACGTATCCCCACGGGTAAACTCGAACCCGTGAAGGGAACTCCGTACGATTTCCTGGAATCGAGGGTGATCGGGAGCCGAATCAACCAACTCCCGGGAGGCTACGACATAAACTACGTCATCGAGGGCCCGGACGACCCCATCCGGATGAAGAAAACAGCGATCGTGAAGGATCCGAGGACGGGGAGAGTCATGAAACTGACCTCGAACCAACCGGGCATGCAATTCTACACCGGGAACCTGTTGAAAGACGTTAAGGGAAAAGGAGGAGTGATTTATAAGGCTCACGCGGGACTCTGTTTGCTGACACAAGGCTTCCCTGATGCAGTGCATCACCCCAATTTCCCTTCCATAATTGTTTCACCTGGAAAGCCTTACAAGCATAAAATGCAGTTCAAGTTCAAGATTGCATCGGACAAAGACAATAAATCCGATGGCAAGAAATCCGATGCGAAGAAATCTGATAAGTCATGAGTTAGAACAGTTGTTTTTATTTTGACCGTCCCGACAAGGGACTTTAGCATGCATTCTTTTTGATGTAATTAATTCTGTGATTTGATTTTCCTTTTGATGGATTAAATAACAAGTAACTTTTGATTTTCCAAAAATGGTCAGTAGTCTCACTTACCCCCTTCTTAGCCAGTGCATGAGCAACTTGATTTGCTTACCTTGGGGCATAATGGACGTGGCAGGTTTCAAAAGCCTTCATTTTTTCTTTTATGTCACAGATGAAAGGTCGAAGCTCAAAGAGATTAGGACCCGATGCATTGATTCTCTTGACTATGGCTAAGACATCTCCTTCAACCAAGACCCAGTGAAAACCCATTTCAACGGCAAACTTGATGCCATGTAGGAATGCCAAAGCTTCTGTAGCGAAAGCGGAGCTAACCATGTAAGAAACTCTGCAGCTTGCTCCCATAATTTGACCCTCCACATCCCGAATCACACTACTAGTACAAGCTTTTTCTAATTGGTGCAGGAAACTTGCATCAACATTTACCTTCACAAGCTCTGCTGGTGGGGGAGTCCAAACAACATCATTCCTAGAATGACATATCGCCCAAATGCTAATTGTGAATTGTCGTTTTTGGTACTGTTTACATGTTGCATGACCCACATAAACCAGTCTACAATACTTACATGTTTCACAACATTTTGCAAAGTAAAACCCAAGCTATTTCAAATTTGACGAGCATAAGGACAATCACAGCATGTGTGAAGTATAGTTTCGATCACTAGGGGGCATCTGGGGCAGAATTTATTCTAAGCAATTCGTATGGTATAAAGATTGTTAAACGTAGACACATAATTATGAAAACATTTCCATAATAATATGCATACCTTGCTAGGGCAGTCTAAACCCCATAGTTGATGAAACACCTTGTCATAACGTTTTTAAACGAAAATTTCGAATTAAAAATAATTATGACTTAATTTGAAAAATCGGGGCTTTGGATGAATTTGATATTTGATCAAATTTGAAGTCGTCGTCGACCTTTGGGTTAGGTAGGTCGAATACCTAAAAATGTCATTTAAAACAATTTTAAGAAAAATTATTTTTAAGACAAAAATTGGTTTGTGTTACCAAAGATTCATTTTTAATAGTACGAGAGTTGATTACGCGTGGAGAAGGGTGAGCACCCCTACAACGCCTAAAATTAGTACTTAGTCGCTTATACGTTGTCATAACAATGGAATCTGCAAATTCGAGTCTAAGATTAAAATACGATTCTTCTTCTCATACAATGATTAATTATTTCGAATTACAAAATTCCATGGAAAATAAATCATATTTGTTTCAAGTTCACTTTTCGCTCGAATGTCATTGAATCGTACTTCCCCTATAGGGACATACTTTTCACGCCCATTCTACAGCGAGCGTTCTTGGAAATATTCGAGCAAGTGATATTTACCAAATTATTAAATAAATAAGCAGTTTTCAAAATTTTTAAAAAGTGTACATAAATATACTACGTAAAACATATAAATATACATGCACGTAGACATACACATATAAATATTTAATATGGCAAGACATGCATAGCAATATTTACAACAAAAATATGCACATGCTAAGTTAAGGGCTAATATACGATAAACAAACAATACATGGATCAAAATGCATGAATACAAAAATACAGGGAGCTAATAAGACAATAATATGATTTTCGACAATATTGGAAACAAAGGACTAAAATATAAACATAGCATAATATAAGGACCACACACATGAATTAACAATTTTATTTAATGGCTAAAATAAAAATTTTAAAAAACTTACGAGGATCAAAACGACTATTTGCCCATGCGCAAAAATACGGGAATAGTCCCCTTAAAACGACAACGTTTTAAACGGCCTATATAAGGCCATTTTCATTCCCCTTTTTTATTTCACTCTTTTTCTTTTCCTCTCTCTGTCTTCCTTTAAAATTCTTTGCCTTATCTCTTCTCTCCTAGACACAGAGAGCAGCTCCGCCTCCGGCCGCCACGTCGGCGTCGTCCGTCATCGTTCCATGGTAGCCTTTCGAGCCACGATTACATCAGTGGCTTCGTCTCGAGGCCTTGAGCACGGATCTGGGCTTGGTTTTCTCGAAAACGTCCCGAGCTCCACAAATTTGTCGAAAATTATTTGAATTTCAATCTCTCCTATCTCTTTATTTGGCCGCCGGATTGCCTTGATTTCAGATTATGTTACTCCCCTCTATCATGCACTCCTTCTAACCGTCTCAATCCACGATTGGAACCTCTGAACGCTGGTGAGGAACTCCGATCGAAGGTAACCCCTTTTTCTTTTTTCCTTTTCGATCTCTTTTTTTCTTTTGATTTTTTTCTTTCGAATCCTCATTTGATTTTTTGTTTGATTTCCCCTTGAAAAATGGTTTCTCTTCCTTTTTTATTATGCTTGCTAGTTGATGTGATGAAATAAGGTATGATTACCCTATTTCGAGACTTGATTTGTTCTTGGATTTTGTCTGTGCAAGTTGGTCCTTTTTTGTGATTTTTTGCCATTTTTTTGACTGAATATTCTGCCTTTTTGGTTAAGAGGTGATCGGTGACAGTGGCGGCACGATGAGGATAGGACTAACACGGCTCAGTCGACGACGTGATAGACGACGGTGATAGCTGAGGGCTTCGACGATGAAAGAATATGGTAGCCCTATGGTGAGATTATGGTTAGGGTTTAAAACCCTAATTGGGTCAGATCAGATCGTAATCGGGTCAGGTCGGATCCAACGGATCAGGGTTGGCCAATTGGGCTTCGGTTTTGTTGTAACATTGGGCCAACTTGGTAAGGCTTCGAGTTTGTTGACTTGTAAATGTAATTGGGCCTCATTTTTGTTTTAGGCCTACAAAATATTATATAATATTAATAAATAATAATAATAATAATAGATGATAATAATAATACGATTAAAACACCCAGACAAAAATGGGTGTCTATAGTTACACCTCTTAGTCCATTCTTGTGTTAACAAGAATAAGACAAAGACGACAAGACAACAAGTTTTTGTCTGGTTCCCTCATTTCCTTTGAAATTTGATGTTGAAAATGACACTGCTCATCCACTTTGAAGAGCTCTGGCTATTTTTGCTTGGTGACGATCTCACTCTTTTCCCTGAAAGATATTGAGTAGTAGGACAATCTTACTCCTTTCCCTAAAGGACTCTTAATCTTATTTTGACTGATCCACTCATTTCCCTAAAGGATGTTGAATCATGATTCAGGTGATCCGCTCCTCTCCCTGAAAGATGTTGAATTTGGTGACGTTCTCACTTTTTTCCCTGAAATATGTTGAGTCATGGGACGATCTTACGCCTTTCCCTGAAGGATGCTAAGTCGTATTTCAAGCAATCCACTCATTTCTCTGAAGGATGTTGAATCTGGTGACGATCTCACTATTTTCCCTGAAAGATGTTGAGTCGTATGACGATCTTAGTCCTTTCCCTGAAGGACATTAAGTCGTACTTCGAGTGATCCACTCCTTTCCCCAAGGGATGTTGAATCGTGATTCAGGTGATTCGCTCCTTTCACTGAAGGATGCTGAATCTGGTGACAAAATCACTCTTTTCCCTAAAAGATGTTGAGTTGTAGGACAATCTTACTTCTTTCCCTGAAGGATACTAAATCGTAATTCGGGTAAAGACTTGACTTCTCTACACGAAAAAGTCAGTTTGAAGTTTCTAGGGAAACAATCCTAAGAAGGATTCTAATATATTTCTAGAAAATGATCCTAAGAAGGAATTTAACAAATTCTAGAAAAACGATCCTAAGAATGACTCAAACAAATTTCTAGATAATCGATCCTACGAAGGACTCAAAAGAATTTCTAGAAAATGATCGACCTCACTAAAAGATTGACTCCTCTGCACGAGAAAGTCAAGAATAACATTACTAAAAGGTTGACTCCTCTTCATGGAAAGTCAAGAATAACATTACTAAAAGGATGACTCCTCTTCGCGAGAAAGCCAATAATGACATCATTAAAGGTTGACTCTTCTTCACGAGAAAGTCAGGAATGTTTCTAGGAAAATAATCTTGCGAATGACTCTAACAAATTTTTAGAACAACAGTCTTAAGGAAGACAAAATGGAGAACTTGATTCGTTTGTATTATAAATTTTCAAAGGTTAGGTAGGTTGAATACCTAAAAATATCGTTTAAAACAATTTTAAGAAAAATTATTTTAAAGACAAAAATTGGTTTGCATTACAAAAAATTCATTTTTAAGAGTTCGAGAGTCGATTACGCGTGGGGAAGGGTGAGCATCCCCCACAACGCCCAAAATTGGTACCTAGTCGTTTATACGTTGTCATAACAGTGGAATCTGCAAATTCGAGTCCAAAATTAAAATATAATCCTTTTTATAGAACAATGATTAATTATTTCGAATCACAAAATTACACGGAAAATAGATCAGATTTATTTCAAGTTCATTTTTCGTTCGAATGTAGTTGAATCATACTTCCCCTATAGAGACGTACTTCTCATGCCCATTCTAGGCGAGCGTTCTTGAAAATATTCGAGCGAGTCACATTTAACAAATTATTAAATAAAAAAGCATTTAACAAAAATTTAAAAATATATACATAAATATATTAGGTAAAACATATAAATATACATGCACGTAGACATACATATATAAATATTTAATATGGCAACACATGCATAGCAATATTTACAAAAAAAATGCACATGCTAAGTTAAGGGCTAATATACGATAAAAAAATAATACATGGATCAAAATGCATGAATAAAAAATACAAGGAGCTAATCAGACAATAATTCAAATTTTCAAGCATAAAATAGTGATCAAGTTGCATACAAAACAAAAATTCGAGGGACTGAAAACATAAATAGATCGATTTTTAGCAATATTGGAAACAAGGGACTAAAATATAAATATAGCATAATTTAAGGACCACACACATGAATTAACCATTTCATTTAATGGCTAAAATGAAAATTTAAAAAACTTGCGAGGATTAAAACGACCATTTTATACGGCCTATATAAGGCCCTTTTCATTCCTCTTTTTTATTTCTCTTTTTCTTTTCCTTTCTCCCTTTAAAATTCTCTGCCTTCTTTCTTCTCTCCCAGACTCGGTGAGCCTCCGACGAGTAGTTCCGCCGTCGATCGCCACGTCATCCACTGTCTATGGTCATACACTGCATCTTTTTTAGCCCCTATTACACTGATGGCTTCGTCTCGAGGCTTTGAGCATAGATTTGGGCTTGGTTTTCCCGAAAATGTCCCGAGCTTCACATATATGTTGAAAATCATTCAACCTTCAATCTCTCTGATCTCCTTATCTGGTCGTCGAATCACCTTGATTTCGGAGTATGTTACTCCCCTCTCTCGTGCACTCCTCCTCACCGTCCCGATCCACGATCGGACCCTCATAACGATGGCGAGAAACTTCGACTGAAGATAATCCCTTTTTCCTTATTTTTTCTCCCTTTTTCGATCTAATTTTTTCTTCTAATTTTTTCTTTCAACTCATCCTCTGATTTTTTGTTCGATTCCCCATTGAAAAATGACTTCTCTTCTTTTTTTTTATTATGCTTGCTAATTGATGTGATGAAATAGGGTATGATTACCCTATTTCGAGACTTGATTTGTCATTGGATTTTGTCTGTGCAAGTTGGTCCTTTTTGTGATTTTTTACCATTTTTTGACTAATTGTTCTTTCTTTTTGACTTAGAGGTGATCGGTGACATCGACGACACGATGGGGACAAGACTAGCATGGCTCAGTCGACGACATGACGAATGATAACGACAACTGAGGGCTTCGACGACGGTGACGACAAAATAGGGTAATCTTAGGGTCATATTAGGGTTAGGGTTTAAAACCCTAGTTGGATCAGGTCGGGTCGTAATCGGGTTAGGTCGGATCCAACGT
Source organism: Hibiscus syriacus (assembly GCF_006381635.1). Classification (NCBI taxonomy): domain Eukaryota; kingdom Viridiplantae; phylum Streptophyta; class Magnoliopsida; order Malvales; family Malvaceae; genus Hibiscus; species Hibiscus syriacus. The sequence goes on from NW_024062201.1 coordinate 191,525, forward strand.
ATATGGGTTTGCTAATTGGGGTTCGGGTTTTATTTTAACATTGGGCCAACTTGGTTGGGCTTCAAGTTTGTTGACTTGTAAATGTAATTGGGCCTCAGTTCTATTTTGGGCCTACAAAATGTAATATAATAGTAATAAATAATAATAATAATAATAGATGATATAATAATACAATTAAACACCCGGAAAAAAATGGGTGTGTACACTCCTATTTAGAATCTTGATCCAAAACCATTGTTGTGTTGTTTAACATTTTGTAGCCACTTCTCACAGTATTTAAGCATGTCTTTTCGCCACTCCAAACACGTTCATCACTAGTAGCCACAGAGAAAAGATGGGTCCGTAAGACATTAATCATATCCTCAGTGTTAAAAACAAATTCCAACAGTCCAATCTCCCACGATTTGTCACCCGAATTTATCAAATCAACCACCACTGACAAACCATCCACCGGCTCCGTAGTTATTTTCTTCTGACTTCGACTAGGAAACCAGAAATCATTCCAAATGGACACTGAGAAAACCCGAATACGAGTCCGAGATGTCATATCAATTTTTCAAATTATTTCCTTATATAAAATAGATAGAAATGAAGAAATTTCAAACATACTAAAAAATTTACATATATCAATTTAAGACTTTTACAAACTATTTGTAGCTTATACAAATTTAATCCTTGAAATACATGCCAACACTATATAATACAAAAGGGAAACCTACTGTACATTTTCTGAACTGATCTTTGTTAAAGTTATGTTGTCTCCGCTACCTATCTTCTCTTAGCGCTTCTTGGATCCTACGTGTGAAACACTCACACGCTAAGTCATAGACTTAGTGAGACATGTAAATAAATAATGACTACTTACAAATGCATGTACATATCATAGTACACAATGCTTACATATACACATGGATCATCATTAACCTGCTAAATATTAATTATATTATTATTAACATTAATTCATTTTTATCATGTAAACATGTACTTATCATTTCTATACACGTCATAAAACAAATAGATCAGTTCACAATAAATCACACATAGTATCAAGCCAAGTTTATTTATTTTATTCACTTTAAACCTATGCATACTTCTGAGAACTTCAGGTATGTGAGTACATAGAGGTTATGCACATATGCTGTCACCACAGCTCGTATAATTCCCACTAGGGGCACTTAAAATTTGTCCCGAATGACCACTATGTCCCGAATGACCACTCCTTAAGAACCATATACATAATACAATGGACCAAATAAGTGTACCGAAGTACCACATATATGTTCCACATAATTACATATATGTCTCAAATGACCACGTAGAACCCTCGACTCTTGGCATTCCAACTATACCCCTAGCTCTCATAACACATAAAATGGGCATTTTCATTATGTCATTTCACATATTCATATAATCACGTGGTTAACTTACACGTAGCTTATTTTCATATAATTCACTTTCACATTGATCACTTCCATATGATTCACATGTCACATATCTCATGGCTTATATCTCTTAATCACTTAATCACATACTAGCCTATCATATAGTTGAAAGTTACTTAGCTTATCTTATAGACATGCTTTCACATACTTAATAATTACATAGCTTATATCATTTCACATGGTCACATAAATCCATATTATTTAGATAAGTACTTAAATCTAGACATATGCATGTACTCATATATTTTAAACATCATATCACTATATGTTTATATTTGAGTACTTATATAATCTAGTATCATAATTAGACTCCTCGCAAGTCTTAATTCCATAATCTAACTACACTTAATATCATGTACTCACCTTGGTTACTTGTCAATACCAAACTCTTGTTCTCTCTCTCGAATCTTACTCTGACAGCCTATCCGAGCTTTGATTCCAATCGATATCTACACGAATACGAAATTAAATAAATGTCGAGATTCGAATTACTTGATACGATTCATATTAATGCCAACCAAATAAAACTCCAATTCCAACTTTCCAAACTTAAATAGTATCGGTACTGCCCTTAGGGTACCGATACCTCTATGCTAGGGTATCGATACCCTAGCCAGGAACCAATACCAAAATTAGCTTCGAAATTCCCCGGGTATTGATACCTTCCACATTGGTATCGATACCCCTACCATATGGTATCGATACTGTTATGAAGACTCTTAACCATTTGATAATGAATGCTCAAATACCCTGAAATTTCTAATGCTCGAACTACTGAAGTAGTTTGATTCGTCTATTAGATTTATTTCTATTTTAATTGCAAAGTGATATATTTATAATAATATTTTAATTGAAATGATTGAATGCACTCGTACAAGATAGAAGATATTTTCTTTGGATTTTGTAAATTAATCTCAACTTTCAATGATATTTGTATGCGTGTGCGTGGGTGGGGTAGGGTAGCCCGTAGCCTTACATGTAATTCCAGGTGAAAAATGGACAGATTTTGGAGTCAAGAAGTGGATTATGAATCTTATGAAATATTTCATTTTGTGTGTTGAAAAATGAGTTATTATTAGTCATATTAAATTATTCAGTTCATATCCAAAAAAAAAGGAACTGTGTATAACAGTGGAAGGATGAACCTATAAATCAATACTTGAACCCCACATAATATGTTTTTAGTCAATACTCTGACATCACTTTGTATTTCAGTGGAAAATAAAGATAAAATCACTTGAAAATTATATATCTAGATGCTTGTGTTTAAACCGATTGGTTGGTCTAGTATGATAAGATATTCGATTTTTTAAGTAAGGTTAAGGTTCAAATCTTAATATTTGTGAATGAAACAAATTGAGTTGATAACGTCATCCTAGAAGGGTCTCTATAAAATTTAATATGGATTAATCGATCATTAGATCAAATAACAATGATTAATTCAAAATGTACATGGCATCCTATGTTATATGTTTACAATATGTATCCTTTTTTGGCTATCTATATTTAAGGATGGGCACGGGATCCGAACTCAACGGGTTTAGACCAGATCCGAACCGATCGATTCTGTTTTTTTAATTGAGTTTGGGTCGGGTCAAGTTGGATTTTTTTAAAATATGTTCGGTTGGGTCGGCTTCGGTTTTAGGGTGGAAAATAGACTCAAAAATTTTACCTTATATTTAGAGATTATTACAATAATAACCCTCTATATATATATTTTTCAATAGATTCCTATTTTTATTGAATAAAAAATATTTTTTAGAAAAATATTTATTTCGGGTCAAGTTGGGTTGGATTATGGTTTTATCTCAAAAAATAGGTCGGATTCAAGTCGAGTAAAGTCACACTTAAACTTGGGTCGAATCAAATTTTAAGTGGATGATTTTTATTTCGAGTCGGATCAAGTTAATCGAAAATCCGACTTGACCCACGCCGATCCCTATCTGTATCTGAACCTTCAACATTGTCGTGCGATAGTAATATGAGAAAATGTATCAGCGTGTCTCTCAAGTAGTTGAAGAGTAGGCGGCTGATGTTTAGAGTCACCAGTCTATTGACAATTTCGAAGTACACTTAACTATTGTGTGTTCATATATCAAATGATCTTGAAATTTTCATTCCTTTATCATTATTATATTTACATTATTAACAATGATTTCCGTCAAAATCAGAAGGATGAACCGTGTAAATTTTCATATTATATATATATATATTATATATATATATATATATATATATATATATATATATATATGTGTGTGTGTGTGTTTTTAGATAACTGAGAGCAATCCCATGGCATCTTATGTGTACTCTTATATCGCTATAACATTCTGTTCGATCTCTCTAATTGTGAGTACCAGTGGGATTCCAAAGGCAACTGAAGGTGATTCAGAATCTCTGGCGGCAGAGGCGGAGGCATTGATGGGAATCGGGTGGTGGAGTAACTATATCGAGGAATCCGTCGACCATTGTCGATGGCCAGGTGTTAGGTGCGACGCTGCCGGGAGTGTCGTCGAGATCGATCTCGGCGGTCATGGTCTCGTTGGGAGCATCACACCACACATAGGTGCCCTCTCGAAACTCAGGTTCCTCAACCTGTCCCGGAACAATCTAACGGGTGAGTTACCTCCTTCACTCGGGAACCTCACTCGATTATCGGTGCTCGACGTATCTCGTAACGGAATCGAGTCTATTCCCATGGAATTTCAGAACATGAGGAATCTCACCAGGTTGATTATGGACTCCAATCCATTGCACAGCATCCCTCCCCAAATATGGAGCCTACGAAAGCTAAGGACCCTCTCCCTTCGTCATTGCATGCTCAGGGGTTCCATTCCACCAAATATAGGGAACGCGAGGAGCTTGGTTAACCTCGATCTCTCATTCAACACGCTCGTCGGTCCGATCCCACCTTCGATCGGCAACTTAACGAATCTCGCATCGTTTGTCCTCGAAAGCAACCATCTTAGCGGAACCATCCCTTTGGAAGTAACAAACCTTAGGAACCTCTCTTTCTTGGATCTTGTGTCAATAACATGAGTGGCCAGATCCCTTCATTTCTAGGCCTCTTAACCAGTTTGAACAGGTTGTACCTTGATTCAAACCACTTTGAAGGTTTCATCCCATCGGATATCGGAAACTTGACGAGTCTAACCGTGTTGTGGCTCACTAACAACATGCTCACCGGTCCGATCCCTTCGTCGCTGTGTTACCTGCCCAATTTACAAAGGTTGTACCTTGAAAGAAATCTTTTAAATGGTTCCATGCCTCATGAAATTGGAAACATGAAGAAGCTTGAATATTTATACCTTGATTCCAACCACATTTCCAGTCCCATACCTTCATCTCTACTTGGTTTACCTAGTTTATCCAGGCTATCAATGAGCATGAACATGTTGGAGGGTACCATACCCTACGAAATTGAGAGTTTAAAGGCACTTGAATACTTGGATCTCTCCCACAACAAGCTGAATGGACCTATTCCAACTCAGATTGGTAACTTGCCGAGTTTATGGTCCTTACGTTTGGGGTACAATCAACTCAGTGGAAGGATTCCACTGCAAATTGGTGCCTTATCGACTCTGTCCTACCTTGATCTGAGCCATAACTTTATCAATGGAGTTATAGCTTCATCAATGGGGAATTTAACTCAGTTAACCTTTCTTGATCTTAGTGAAAATAATCTCACTGGCATGATTCCCAGATTGTCATATCATCTTCAACACCTCAACTTGTCATTTAACTCACTGAGTGGTCCGATTCCAGATGAATTACAGCAGATTCCAACTCAGTCCTTCACTGGAACAAGGGCTTATGTGGTTCCATTACAGGCCTCCCTCGTTGCTCTCCATCAACAACATCAACCGGGAAAGTAAGAGCAAAGGGAAGCACAATTTGACTGTCAAAATTCTTGTACCAACTTTGTTATTTCTCTTCTTGACCTCCGCCACGCTGTTGCTTATAATGATCCGATCCCGACGTAGTCGAGTGAAAAGTTTGAGACCTGATCATACCCTGACCAAAACCGGAGACCTATTCTCGGTGTGGGACTACGACGGAAGATTGCATTCGACGACATCATCAGAGCAACCGACAATTTCGACATCAAGCATTGCATCGGAACAGGTGGCTACGGCAGTGTTTACAAAGCAGTGCTACCTAGCGGCAACATTGTTGCATTGAAAAGCTCCATCGATTCGAAGCCGAGCAGCCAGCTTTCGATAAAAGTTTCCAAAACGAGATCAAGTTTCTAAGTGAAATACGACACCGGAACATCGTCAAGCTCCATGGATTCTGTCTCCACAACCGATGCATGTTTTTGGTTTACCAATACTTGGAGAACGGAAGCTTGTTCTACGCATTGGGCATCGATGAAGAAGCTGTGGAATTAGATTGGAGCAAGAGGGTGAACATTGTCAAAGGTATCGCACATGCCATTCCTATATCACCATGATTGCAGCCCTCCGATTGTTCACCGAGACATATCGAGCAGCAACATCCTGTTGAACTCGAGTTGGGAACCCTTTGTCGCCGATTTCGGAACTGCAAAACTTCTCGATCCCGATTCATCGAATAGGCGATAATGGTCGGAACATACGGATACATTGCCCCAGTTCTACCCTCCAATCTGTGCTTTATTTTTAAAATGAAGATGAATTAGAATATTAAATATTTTAGGTACCAATTTAAATGAGGATCATAATGCAGGACATACAATGTAATTAACTATTTTTATCATATTCATCCATTTTAACTCTTCTTTTCTCATTTTCATTACAGAACTTGCTTATTCGATGGTCGTGACCGAAAAATGCGCTTTTATAGCTTTGGGGTGTTGGCATTAGAAAATTGATGGGAAAACATCCAGGTGAACTGTTATCGACGCTATCGTCGTCGTCACTGTCTTCGGCTCGATATGTCACGTTAAATGAAGTTTTGGACCCTCGTTACCACCTCCAAGATGTCAAAAAATGACGAGAGACATTGTTTTCGTTGCTCTTGTTGCCTTCGCGTGCTTACGGAGAAAACCTAAAGCCCGACCGACGATGAAATCAGTGTCTCAAGGGTTTTCTGGGCTTCAAGTGTCCGATTGCAGTGCCTCTTCATGAAATATCTCTGATTGAGCTTAAGAATTATGAGATGTTTATGGGTGGGAAAACAATGAAAATAGTAATCCTCACATAGGTTAAATATCCATAATGGAACTATGTTGTAAGGTGTAAGGGACTTTGAGTAATAGTGTATGGGTTGTTACATTTCTGTTGTAAGGTGGTGTTAATCCTTACTTCATCTTTCAAGAAATGAAATAGAAGTTCCTCGTTTGTTTATTTCCCTTTATCCTTTTATCAGAATTCACCGGAACTCCACATGGTATCGGAGCTCCATTTCGGTCTTCCCCGATGATCAATGAAGGTCGATCAGTTTCTTCAGTGGTGTTTTGGCCATCTTTTCTCTCACTACTCGACTCCTGTCTCGCGAGATTGCGTTCTCCCCGTACGAGTCACAGTGCCCGTTCAGCTCCTTGTTTTGGTGAATTCAAGTCTTCTAGTGATATTTTAACCTTTCTCCTCTTCTAATCTATTGTTTTTGTCGATGTTTCTGTTGTTTTGTGATCTATTCTGTTGTCTCTTGTATTCTATTCGGCTGATTAGGCTGTTCTTTCATGCTTGGCTGCTAGTCGTTTCACTGTGTTTTTTGTTATTTGTCCTCTGTTTCGTTCTTTATCTTTTTTGTTGGGGTTCTTTGTTGCCAATGGCTATTACTGCTTCATATCAAAGTCAATCAGATACTAGCAGTGCTAATATGTCTAATAGGCGATTTTCGACCAAAAAGATCAATGCTATCTTAGATGACCAAAACTACTTCTTGTGGCATCAACAAGTTTATCTCACATTTAAACCATACACTGCCTAGATATGCCGATATTATGTTGTTTCTCCTCCTGAGCATAATTCATGAAGGTCAGTCGTTAGAAATCCTGAGTTTGATTCTTTTGAAGAGCAAGATGGTGCTCTTGCCTCTTGGTTATTATCAACTGTCAGTGAATCTGTTCTGTCACATCTAATAGGGCTTAATACTTCATCTAAAATATGACATACTTTTTAGATTGTATAGTGGCAATACTATGTCTTACGTAAAAGGTGAACTCTCTATGAAAGATTATTTGATGTCTATTAAAGCTGTGTGTGATGATCTGGCAAGTTGTGGAGAATCTATCTCGAGCATGAACATATTACTGCTATTCTGAATGGCCTTCCCCTGAGATGAGGCTGTGATTACTATTATTGTTGGCTCTTCTCCTACTGATCTTAGGACTATTAAAACTATACTTCTAGACGATGAGGCAATCAGGGTTTAATAATCGAATTAATACCTCTGTTCATTGTTCTACTGTAAATCAGTCTGCTGGTAGTAATAATAATGTGGGAAATTCCAGTTCTTCTTCTCATATTGATGTCAATGACTATAATAATAAAGATAGTGATAATAACAGTAGGGGGAGAGGCAGAGGTAGGTTCAATTCCTCCAGGCCTCAATGCCAATTATGTGGAATGATGAGACACCTTGTTGAAAGGTGTTATAGGTTTGATAAGGGGTATAAAAATGAGTCTTTTGGGAATATTCAAGGAAATAGTAACATAAATCAGGATTTCATGCAAGCTAATGTGAGTACTTATGATTTTGCTGCTATGGTTGCTTTGCCTCATCCTGGAACAGTATTATGTTCCTCCTCCAGTCAATACAGCTCCTCATGGCCCTCCACCTTGGTTTTTAATTCTCACCTGATTGCTCTTTATAATCTTTTTCTTTCTTTGACTTCCAGTACATCTACTGTGCCTGTTCCCTTTTTTCCTGTTGTGCCTATTACCAATAGGACTGTTCAACATGGTGCATCACCTGTAAATTCTTAGGCACAGTTCATCACTGTTAATCCTAGCATTCCCAGACCATTCCTCAAGCTCTTATAGCAACTCCTGAAGTTCTAGAGGACAATACTTGGTATCCTGATTCAGGGGCTACACATCACCTAACGAATGACTATAACAATCTTCAAGCTGGCTCTGTGGCTCCTGCTTTTGGAAATGTCCAGGTTGGGAATGGTAATATGTTTCCTATAAATTGCTCTGGTCAGTCAAGTCTATTTTTTATTTCTAGTTTGTTCAGGCTTCACATTTTACTTTATGTTCCTAAAATACTAAGAATTTACTTTTTGTGTCAAAATTCACACAAGACAATAAAGTCTCTTGAGAATTTTTACTTCTTACTGTCAAGTGAAGGATCTTGAGTCGAGGGAAGTTCTGCTTGAAGGCCATGAGGATGGAGGTTTGTACAAGTTTGTGCTACCACAAAATAAGTGTTTCTACCTGTTTCACTCAAGACTTTAGTTCTTTCAATAATTGTTGTGCTTCTGCTAAACATTCCACTGCTACTAATGCTCTTTTATATTCTAATGTTAAGCATAGTTCTTTAGATTTGTGGCATAAAAGAATGGGTCATACGAGTAAAAGTGTTTTACTTAAAGTTGTAAAAGATTGTAATATTCCTTTAGTTCATAATAAAGAAGAGCATGTTTGCACTGGATGTAAATTAGTTAAATCTCATAAGTTACCATTTACAAGGTCCACAACTGTTTATTGTAAGCCTTTGCAACTTGTTGCTGTTGATCTCTGGGGTCCTGCACCAGTGTGTTCTAATGGCTTCAAAGACCATGTGGCTTTTATAGATGCCTTTTTCTTGTTCAGTTTCTCTAGCAGGTTAAAGAAGTCTGAGGTTAAAGAAGTCTGAGGTTAAAGAAGTCCGAGGTTAAAGAAGTCTGAGGTTAAAGAAGTCTGAGGTTAAAGATGCCTTTTACAGAAGTCTGAGGTTAAAGAAGTTTTTGTTCAGTTTCTCTAGCAGGTTGAAAGGCGGCTTGGTGAAAAGCTGTTGACTCTGCAGACAGATGGTGGGGGTGAATTCTCTTCCTTGCTGCCTTTTCTTAATAGTCAGGGTATTCTACATAGGCTTTTCTTTTCCACATACATCTTAGCAAAATGGCCTTATTGAACGAAAGCATCGGCAGATTGTTGAAGTTGGATTGCCTATCCTGGCACAGGCCTCGATGCCACAGTCTTTTTGGAATGATGCGTTTATTAGTGCCACATTTCTCATCAACGGATTGCCTACTTCAGCTTTGGGAGGTATGTGTCCTTATACTAAACTGTTTGGTAAGGTTCCTGATCTTAGCATGGTCAGAGTTTTTGGTTGTTTGTGTTTTCCCTTCTCAAGGCCTTTCCATATAATTTCAATTTAGGTCTTCACCCTGCTTATTTTTAGGTTTTCTTCTAGACACAAAGGGTATAGATGTTTAGATTCTACAGGTAGGGTTTATGTCTCTAGACATGTTAGATTTAATGAATATGTTTTTCCTTGTAGTTCTAGTTTTAATTCTGGTGCTTGAAAAGTGTTGCGAAATTCTGTAAATTTTCAGCTTCCTTCTGATCATACACACATAGTTCTCATTCTAAAGCTAAGTTTGTTTCTTTTCCTTTTATTCTAGTTTGTCAAAACCTAGAGTGGTGTCTGTTTCACCAGTTCAGAATACAAATGTGTCTTTGTCACAAGAGTCTTGTTCAGTTCCACATGCTCCCATTCCATTGCATTCAGATAATCACATACAACTTCTCTGCCATTACACTCATCTCCACTTCTATCAGCCTCTATTTTCACTTTATCTTCATCTGTGCAGCATAGTAATGTGATTTCATCTTCGATACCATCTCCATCTCTACCTGTCTCAATCTCCATTCTATTACAAACTCATGATACTTCATTATCATTACATTCATCGCCATCTTAGTCAACATCCATCTCCACTCCATCTTCTTCTACTGCTCCTCAAGTGCCACCTCCATCTCTACCATCATCCACCTCCATTCCACCCACAAATTTGGTTATTAATCATCACCCTATGATTACCAGAGGCAAATCTGGTATTTTTAAGCCTAAATTTTTCAGCATTGTGGTCAAAGACAGAACCTGTGGATGTCTTTGAGGCTTTACAATATCCCTCGTGAAGACTGCTATGCAAGAGGAGTGATGCACTGTTTCGAAATGGCACCTGGACCTTGCAACCTCTTCCTCCTAATCGCAAGCCAATAGGGTGCAGGTGGCTTTTCAAAACTAAGAAAAATCCTGATGGGACAGTTGACAGGCTAAAGGCTCGTTTGGTTTCTAAAGGGTACTCACAGAAGGAGGGCACAGACTTTAAAGAAACATTTATTCCTGTGGTTCGAGCAGTCATGATAAGAACTGTCCTTGCTGTTACTGTCATGAATAAGTGGACAATTCGTCAGATTGATATCAACAACGCTTTCCTAAATGGAGAGCTTGCTGAAGATATTTTATATGCCAGCCACCCGGTTTTGAGCAGACTGAACCTGCTGGATAGAAGTTGGTGTATAAGCTTAAGAAAGCGTTATATGGTCTTAAGCAGGCTCCTCGTGCCTGGTTCGATACATTCAAGGCTTTCTTAGTTGAAAAGATAGGCTTTATTGTTTCTCGAGCTGACACATCCTTGTTTGTTAGAAATACATCAACGTCTAAGCTTCTTTTAGGGTTTATGTGGACGACATTATGCTTACTGGCAGCAGTGCAGCTGAGGTAGATGAGGTTGTGCAGCAGATCAATACTCAATTTTCTCTTAAGGATCTGGGTGAGCCTGAGATGTTTTTTGGGATGAAGTTCAGCATTGTGCTCAAAGGCTCCTCATGAAGCAGAGGAAGTATGTTGTCTCAACATGTAAATATGCAGTCTATTAGGTCGACTCCCACTCCTATAGTGGTTGCATCGAGGGTTAATGCAGCTGAAGGTAGTCAAAAGTTTGCCGATATTCAGTTGTATAGGAGTATCATTGGTGGTCTACAGTACTTGTATCTCACTAGACCTGATATTTTATATGTTGTGAACAAGGTAAGTCAGCAAATGAATGATCCTTATGAGGAACATTGGAAGTCTGTTAAAAGGATCATGGCTTGATTTTTGAGCATACTGATGAGTTTAGCCTAGTCTGTTACACTAATGCTGATTGGGCTACGTCAGTTGAGGATAGAAGGTCCACCACTGGATACTGTATTTTCTTGGATCAGCTCCAAAAAGCAAGGTGTTGTCTCTCGATCATCAGCCGAAGCAGAGTATCATAGCCTTGCTAACTCGGTTCTGAACTGGTTGGGTGCAGCAACTTCTGTATGAAATCGGTATTACTTGCAAGTAATCCAACTGTGTGCTGTGATAACACCTCTACTGTGTCCATGGCCATAAACCCTACACACCATGCTAAGATAAAACATGTTGAAATAGACTTCCATTTTGTGCATGAAAAGGTTCTTGCAAGGACATTGCTTGTGAACTATGTTTCCTCCTCTGAGCAAGCGGTTGATGTGCTTACGAAACCCATTTCTCCATCTTTGTTCAAAGGTATGTGACACAAGCTGGGTGTGTTCTTGGGAGGAGATTCAGCAAGAAGGGCAACCAGGAGAATAATAGTGGATATGGGTTGTTACATTTATGTTGTAACCGTTTATAGTTTGTTGGGCTCAGTTAGATTTGGGCTTCAAGGTTGTAACGGGGTTCCTCTCAATCGGTTGTATGGACCTTGTCTTGGCTTGCTAGTATGTAACTAAGCTGTTGTGTTTTGTTAGGGAGGCCTAGTTGGGGGTTGTTTTCATTAATCAATACCATATCTCGCTTCGAAAGATAGTATGCAGGTTGGCAGTCGATTCTTTTGGTGTTTGGTTAGAGTACTTTGTGCTGTTGCAGGTATTGTGAATCCTTTTCTTTTCTTTGTATTCCGAGAAGAATGTATTCTTTTCTTCTATTAAGATTTAGGAAGGTTTTTAACGATACATTCTTTTTTAACTTTGATTTTATAAAATAATTAATTTGTCGAGCAAAAAAAAAATTGGTATATATAATACTTTCTTTATGGGTAAAGCATACAAATGATCCCGAGTGCATGATATTATTTTGTTGAGTCTATCGATTATTACAAATTATAAAATGATCCTCTTCTTATAGGATGTTGTTTTATTAAGTCTCGACTACTTTTTTTAGCACAATGGATGGATGTCCCTTGTTCCCATATGTAATGAGGTAAGGGGGAGGTAAGATAGTAGGTTGCCCCCACCAGGTTAAGAGCAATTTCCGTAAAAGACCTTCGAATTATGAAATGTCCTCCGTGTGACTCGATCTCACGACCTCAAGGACAAGAAACTTGTGCACAACAATTATTTATTAATATTAAATACAACTTGACAGTGCAGAGAGATCTAGCTATCTCTAAAAATCCCGACATTTATTAGGTTAAATTTGATTTGGCCACGTGATTTTAGTGTCTATTTTATTACTTGGAACGAAAATGTATGCTTGCACTTTTGTTTATACATTTTAAGGTTTAACAATGCCGAAATCTTCAAATATTGTACCTCTTTTTCACTTCCGATTCACTGTGTTTTTGTAAGTGACTGATCCATAAATTTAAGAATATGGATTTAGAATTTTAATATATTCTTTTAAAATAATGTGTATGGGTAATTTTTAATTTTTTTCTATTTTTCTTAACACATTAAATGAAATTTAACCATTTTTTCAAAACAATAAGATACATCAAGGGTCTTAATGCATCTGCCCAAGTTTTTGCCATGAAGACATTATCTCAATTCATTTAGAAAAAAAAATGTCATTTAGAAAAGGCTTAATAGCAAAATAAGTGCTCAAATTATACCGTTTTCCCCAAATATATGCCTAAACTATTTTTTGACTCATTCAAGTACCTAACGTTATAAATGTTACCCATTTAGGTGTCCGGGCCATCAATGACGTTAATTTTTCTTGTTAAGTGACATGTGTCACAATCTGGTGATTTTAAAATTTATTTTTTAAAATATTATTATAATTATAAAAAAACCTAATTTCTCTTAAATTATAAAAAAACCAAAATACCTAAAATTCCCAAATCATATCCTTAACCCGCCATCCTCTTAGTCATACGTCGTTGATTGGTTGTCGAGATCGCGTGGGATCATGATTTTCATCATAGGGTTCTTGGGGTATAAAATGTTGATCGATCGTTGATCAGTCACGATTTCATGGGGGGTTTGGTAGCCAAGGGGAAATGAGGTCAGGTGGAGCTTCGTCGATGGAAAAGGGCGACAACCAATGTGGGTTTAGGGGTTGAAATGAAGATTTTTAACGTTTTGGGTTCAAAATGTTTATGTTTTTCTTTAATATATATATATATATAGTTTTAATTTTTTAAAAAAAAATTTAGAAGCACTAGATTGTGACACATGTCATTTAACGGGAAAATTAATGTTGTTTACGGTTGGGACACCTATATGGATAACGTGTGTAACATTAGACATTCATTCAGGAAAAAAAAGTATAGTTTGGACATTTATTTTGGTACTAAGTCTTTAGAAGAACTCAAAACCCATATGCATGTCAGATTAAAATCAAGTTTTTTAAAGGGTAAACTACATAGTTTGTCACTAATGTTTGGGAGTTTTCGTTTTCCCCACTGATGTTTCAAAAGTTACAAATTGGTCACTAACGTTATCGATTGATTACAAACTGGTCACTCGACGTTAACAGACGTTAACAAAACTGACAAAAAACACACCTGACGCGTTAAGTGCTGACATGGCATGAGTTGAATAGGTTGATCTTCACGTGAATTTTCCTAATCTCTAACGGTCACTTCATCTTCTCCTTTCCTATTTAACCCAAGAACAAAGTTAAAATTAGGGTTTTCTATTCACATTTTCTTTAAAATTTGGTATGAAAATTGTAAGGCAAATCCTTGAAGATGGAAGAATCAATTGATTTTCCATTGATTTTTCGCTTTACAACTGTGGATGCCCAGCGAAGGTGGCCAACGCTTGAAAAAATGTCTCAGTTGATCAGCCATTGATGCAACTGAATCGGTGTAACATCCCAAAAACCGGGCTAGTGACCAAAGTGTAAGATTTAAATTTTGTGATTAAGTAGATAAATTGAAAAGTTCAGGGATTTACTTAGAATTATTTGTGTAGGATTGATTAGCAAGAATTGAAAGAAGGAAAGACAAAAAGGTCAATAAACAAGAAAGAAATTTAAAATTTTCTTAGTGGGTATTATATATCCACATGGAGAAGAGTTAAAGGAATCCAGAATTTTCTCCCTTTTTCTTCATCATTTCTTTCTCCTTTCTACCGTGTCTTTATACCTAAGGTAAGTGATCTTTGACTTAGCTATTTCTTGAGTTTTAAGTAGTTTTTGGTCTTTGGGTGTAAGGAAAGCTTAAGGAAAGCTTAAGGTGGATTAAAGCCATAGATGAGTGAATTAAAGATGAATTTGTAAATAGGGTTTTTGAGTGATTGATAAGAATTGGTTAGATAATGAAATTTGAAGTTATTTGACTTGTCATAAGCAAGAATAAGAAGATTAAAGTGTTGGAAAGATTTGGGATGTGTTAATTAAATGGTATGATTTTTAGTTTCAATGTTTTAATGGTGTTTTGGATGTTTGGGTGTATTAAAGTGATGTAGGTTGGTTTTAATAAGTGTAGTTGTGTTTAAAGGCCTAAAAGGAAAGTAAAGTGGGAAATTTAGCTGAGTTTTGGTAAATTTCGGGTTGAAATGAGTAAGTTCTGGACAAGGGGTTAGTACTGGATGAACAGTACCAATACTTCAAAGCAAAAATAGGTGAAAAATGGGTTTGGGTATCATACTGGAAGAACAGTATCGATATCATAAGATGAAATAGTACGAATCAGAAGAACAATATCGATACCGAAGGAGTAGCATCGATACTAAAGGTATTAATACTAATGGATAAGTATCAGTATCATTTTAGAGATGAAATTCCAGAATGTAGAATGGGTATCGATACTGAAGTATAGTATCGATACCATATTGAGGAAGCATCGGTACTGGGCCTGGGGTACCGATATTATTCATAATGAAAATTTGAATTAAGTGTTTCTTTAGCTTAAGTTATTGATGATTGATTAATAGTGATTCGAATTCCGATATTCATATCGATCGTATATTTGTGTAGATACGAACGAAAGCAAGTTTCAGATGAATCGACGATATAAGATTGACCAAGAGAGAGATACGAGTTTTGCTTTGACTAAGTGAGGCTAAGGCGAGTGCATATTACTATATATTGTCTTATGGAAAGAAGACTTGCGATGACTCTATTTCCGATAATTGATTAAAAAAAATGTTTGAAAGTTTATGAAATAATATGATTATATGTTTACATGAATATAAGCATAGTTTTGATTATATTACTACATGAACATGCATTGTTTATATTTCATGCTATGTGATATGACTTACGTGATTATATGAAATGCGATATAAGTTATGTGATATTGAACTACGTAATTATATGATAATGTGATAAGCTATGTGACATGATCTATGTGATTATTGTCTATGTGATATAAGCTATGTGAAATGGTATAAATGATAAAGTCCAAAAGTATGCGATGAGAGATAAAGGTATAATTGGCATACCAAGAGTCGAGGGTTCTACGCGGTCTTTTGGGACAATTCTACATGGTCCTTCAGGACATTTTTACGCACATCAATGCTACGGCACAAACAAGACCACCGGAAGCAGACAATGATGAACAACCACTATGTTTGTGGCAGGAGAGAGATATCGATCACTTGAAACATATTGTACCAAAGAAGCGACTTCTCTGCAGTTAGAATTTCTCATCCTGCTATCATCCTATATCATCAGTTCAAGGAATCAAGTCAGATGGGATAAAATTCAAGATAGTTATACAAAATTCAATCAGATTTTTCCTGGATCATAAATTCAACAATGAAAAAACTTTTTTTTTGGATAATTTATCTTTATTACCTAGTAAAGCAAAGTTTGTTACAAAAAAATACCGATCTCAATACAACATATACATTCTACATACCAAAAAACAGATCGGTTAGTCAATCCCCCATGAAATTAGAGGTGAGAGGTGACTCTATCATTCCTATTGATTCTTTTCCCTTTATGCTTAATACTTACAAGTTCTTTAATACAAACAAGGAGCTTGTCTTGGATAGGAGCATCCTGTAAAAATCCTTCGATTAAGTTTCTCCCATAGAATGTAAATGTAGGCACACCAAGCAAGCCTGAGAGTAGTGGTAAGGAGAGACTTTCCTTTCCATGTGTTGGAAGCCCAAGTTAACAGTCATCCCATGAGAGCAGGATTTTGTAATTCTGTTAAAAATCAATTTGGTTCCATAGGAAAGAAACAGTGGAACATTCAAAGAACAGATAATTTCTGGTTTCCATTACTTCATTACACAGCACACAACTCCCATATAGTAATTCCCATACTGCAGGCGATCACGAGTAGGCAGTCTGTCGAGGGTGGTCATCCAGGCTAGCATGCTATATTTGGGAACATGTTGTGGAAACCATATCAAAGAATGCCATGGAACTTTTCCTTCCTTCACCCTTATCTCCTACCAAATTTCCTTTATAGAAAGGCATCATTCAAGATTGTTGTGGTTATTCAGTTCGTAGCTTGAGTATTTGGTTTAAACTCCAACTGTAGTTTGTATTTCCTACCAATTGCCACAGGTTACTATCCCGTTAACAGAGGAATTAATCCAGGCAACCCATAAAGAGCCCTCTCCAGCCAGTATATTCTTTATGAGCTTAATCATACAGGCTTTGTTCCAGATTTAAGGTTTTTCAGTCCAAGTCCTCCCTCTGATTTTTGCTAACAGATTTTGGTCCAGCTAACTCTTGCTCCTGATGTGGATTTGTCAGAGCCCTTCCAGAAGAACCTAGAGCAAAGTTGTTCAATTTTTCTAATTATTGATTGAGGGAGAAGAAGCTGCATACACCAATAATTAACAATGCTGAACAAACTGCTCTTATGAGTTCCAGTCTTCCAACGTAACTCAAGTTTTTAGCAGACCATATAGTGAGTCTTGCTTTAATACTAGCAATAAGAGGGTCACAATCTTTCTCATAAAGTTGTCTAGTAGTCAGTGGGACACCAAGGTATCGAACATATAAGCAACTGTACGAAAAAACAATAGCTTGTTTAATTTGTTCGATGTTCATCGTTGAAATTCCAGTAGAGATAAAAAAACACTTAGCAGCATTTAAATTCAGTCCAGACAATTCATAAAATTGATCAAGAACATAGATGGCTCTAATGATAGATTCAACATTGGCCTTACTAGATATCAACAAGTCATCAGCAAATGAAAGGTGAGTGAGTCATATTTTCTTACATTTTGGATGATAACTAAAGAGGCCTCTAGCAGCAGCCATATTCAACATTTGGGAAAGAATATTCATGGTAATTATAAAAAGATGGGTGAAAGGGGGTCACCTTGACGAATGCCTCTTGCTCCTTTGAAGTAACCAATTAGGCTCCCATTGAGGAGATAGAATCTAGCTCCTGTGAAGTAAGCTTCAATCTAGTTTAAATCTTTGAGGGAGGTCCAATGCTTTCAAGACAACATAAAAAACCCCAATGAAGAGTGTCGAAAGCCTTTTGGAGGTCAATCTTCAATTTACATCTTGGGGATATAACTTTCCTTCCATATCCCTTAACTAGTTCTTGAGCCAAGAGAGTATTGTCTACAATGCTTCTACCTTTAATGAAGGCAATTTGATGAGAGAGACCATTCTAGGGATACGACTGGTCAGTCTTTGGACTAAAATCTTGGTTATGGTTTTATAGATGACTGAGCAGCAAGATATAGGCCTGAAATCCTTGACTTTGCTGGGATTTGGAGTTTTTGGGATTAGAGCAATAGTGGTAGCATTGAATGCAGGAAGCATTGAAGAATGCTGAAATTTTTTTACAGCTCCCACAACATCCTCTCCAACTATGGTCCAAGCCTTTTTAAGAACAATGGAGTGTAACCATCGACCTGGGGCTTGTCGTTGCCTTGAGCAAAGATAGCTTCTTTGATTTCTTCAGTGGTGACATCTTTGGTAAGGTTAGAAGAAAGATCAGGAGGCATTGAATAGTTCATAATGTCTTCAAGACTCATGGTCACAACCTTTAACTTTGTTATCCACTTCCCAATTAAATTCATAAAGAATTCTTGCACTTCGGAAGCCATTGCATCAAAGGTTTCAAGTCTTAATCCTTGATCATTAATGAGCATTCGGATAGTATCCTTCTTTTATTAACAACTACAGCAGAGTGAAAGAATTTAGTGCATTTGTCCCCCTTTGATCCATTGAACCTTTGCTTTTTGTTTCAAGAACATGAGCTCTGCTTCTTCTAGGATAAGTAAATCTTGTTGTAATTGTAGTTCTTTATCAAAAGAATCTTCACCCTTTAAAGAAAGAAGTTGCTTCTTTTCTAATTCAAGCTTTTTAGCCTTGACCCGAGAAGGTAAATCACTGTAGCAAGAATTGTTGAGGTTTTTAAGATCGGTCTTGAGGCGCTTGAGCTTAAGGAACAAATCTTCATGGGACTACCAAGGGCAGAAGGATGCCAGGACTGCTCCACAATTCTCTGGAAATTGGGATGAAGTGTCTAGAAATTAAAGAATTTAAAAGGTTTGGGGTTGTTGTTAGAGCTTCTTTAGATAGCCATACAATAGTCATACAGTGGTCTAAACTTCTGTAGCTAAAAATTCAACAGCAGAGTTATGAAAAGTTGTAGCCCAATTTGAGTTAATAAACCATGTCAAGCTTCCTAGCAAGATAGGAACCAGATTGCTTATTGCTCCATGTGAAAAGTGGTCCAATAAAGGGGTGATCATGGAGGTTAAGATCTGGGAGACTTCCTGAAATTCTTTCATTTCCGGGAGGAGGAGAGCAGAAGTAGTTCATGATCTGAAGATTCATAAGGGTGCAAAGTGATGTTAAGTCACCACCTAGTATCCAAGGAAGATGACCAATGTTGCTTTCCAGATTTTGTAGCTGATTCCACAACTGTTTCGAATGATGTTGTCATTGCTTCCATAGACAATAGAAATAACAAATGAAGTTCCTAGGAATAATCCTTTGACAGTTATGATCTGATAAGAAGTTTGAATAACAGATAACTCAATATTTTTTTCTTCATAGAATCCAAACTTTCCATTAACAGCAAATCCATAGTTTGTACTAACATTCCAACAAGCAAGTTTAGTATTAAAAATATTAATGGATTCTCTTCTTTAACTCTAGTTTCTAACAAACATAAAATATCAACTTTATTCTAAGAGGCTCTAAGAAGAACTTTGTCTTATTTTAGAGGATGATGAATCCTCTAGTGTTCCAAAAATTGACAATCATTGAGAACGAAAGCCTATGGAGGAACTTGCACCCCCTACTGCAGAACTTTGACTTTATCCAGTTTGCTCTTCTTTTTCTGCTTAAGCTCTTTTACCAGTTCGGCTACACCCTTGGAAGCATTTCGACTTGTTCTTTGAGGCACATCAAGGGTTGAGGAGTTATCTCTCAGCCGAGTTAAGGATTTCAAATCTATTTCTTGATCCTGTAAAAGAGGCTTTATCCTTAGTGGTCTTCCTCTAACTTTCTTAGGAAACCGATGTTCCCTCTTTAGGTAGAGGAATGTATCAGTAGGAATTGCATAAATTTTATTATGACAGCCAGCATTTGAGTCTGATGGAACTTCATTAGGAGCAGTACAAGTAATGTCAGTAGGAATAGATTTACTTGCAGAGTCTTTCTCTTGACAGCCAACAAAAGAATCAGATAGAACTTCATTTGGAGCAGCACAATTAGGATCAGATGTGTTAACTGTCTCTTGAATAGATACAACAGGATCAAGATTAGTAATGGCTTGAACCTTAGACAGTTATGGTTCTACTAGCATGGAAATGGAATTAGATTTGGAATCAGCTTTTCTCTTCCAAACTTGGGTAGGATTTGTGTTAGTTTTGACCAGACAGATTTTTTCATTATGGCCAAACACCTTACATTTCCTACAGCAAGGAGGCAGCCAAGGAACCTCGATGTGAATCGAAGTGGTTATGTTATCTTAAGAACAACTTCTAAGGTTTTTGGAATGACATCTTCAACTCCTACTTCAATGCAATCTTTGCAAATTCCAGTCTAGTTTTTAGAGGCTGTAACCGAGTTCATCGAGAATAGGAACACCAATGCCACTAGCAATATAGCTTAAGCCTGCTTGTGAATAAGTTCTAAAGGGACGTTGAACAGATGAACTCAGATAGGGATTTTGGATAAATCAAAGTTTAAACGTTTAATATAGGGTTCCCATTTCTTATGATTAGGGGTTTGTTTTAGTATATACCAAGGGCCATTTTCGATAACCCAATCCCTAACAAATTCAGATGAAAAAGAAAAGACATATAGGTTGCTCCTCGCAATACTCACCTGAACACGTGAACCTTGCAGTTTTTGTCCATAGTGAGTCAACAATCTTTGCAATGTTGTGAAATTAGGCGTTGGTCCGAGGAACTGCCCCACTAAGGTGATTTCCACTCGGAGATTCCGGCTTCTAGGATCTCTGAGGGAGGATTGATCGTTGAAATTCCATCTCTGATAATCGGGGGATGGTAGTTTAGGGATTGACTGGTTGAACTCCCGAAAAGTTTTCTCCAATCCATGCGACTAAAGGGAGAAAGCTTGAAAGAATCCCGACTTAAAGTAAGCTGAAAGGACGAGAGGTTCACCGGAGACACGACGGATTTTCCTGTTTCGTTAGACCTGCTAACGTTGTAGAATATTAGTACTGTTCTATTTTTTTATGAAAAAACTTTATCTACTCCGAGCTATCTGAATTGAGCAATTTTAAATACGCAATGTTGGTGCAATGTTTTTTCCTCTTAAACATGAATCATGGTTTCTATAATAAGGAAAGTACGTAAACTTCTACCTACCTGTTTCCCTTCCTATTTGAGGGTTGTTCAATCATCAAGACACTTGGGAATCTTGAGAAGAATCTACTTCCTCCGCTCCAGGAATGAGCTGCAAAAGAAGAAAATGCGAGGGGGAATTTAAGTTAGAAGAATGTCAGACGGAATCAAGAATCGCCATATATCGATACCTGCAATCGAACTATCTTGGACTTATCCCGTGCAACATCAATTGAAGAACTCATGCTCGTCTTTTCTGCATCCTCTCTTTTAAATAGAGAAAATAAATCCATTTTGATCTAATGAAAACCATAGGATTTACACCCCTCTTTGTTTGTTTGGGAGAGAGAGGTGGACTTACGATTTGCCCGGTTTCTTTTTCTTCCTTCGTTTTGCGGTAAGGACACCTCAAATGTCAAAGAATGCAAATCATTGGAATACAAGTACATAGACAACTAATTAAACTGAAATGGCTTATGGTCAAGTTCATAAACGTGAAGGATACGGGTAGGACGGGCCGAATTGGATTCTTCATTGCAGAAAACACTCTAGTGGTGCTCAAATATCTCATGGGGTGTTTCAATATTTTCTTGATTCTTGTTCAAACCATGGTTTCAAATCCGGTCCGAAAACGTGATAGCGCCCGTAAATTGCGATTTCGTTGCCGTTCGAGTTAGACGGTCGCAATCACGGTAAATCCGAAATGACCAAAAACTCGACCGCTACCCGCGATTTGAAAACCTGGTTCAAACGGTAGCCACCTTCGCTGTGCATCACAGTTGCAAAGTGAAACATCAATTGATTCTTCCATCTTCAAGGATTTGCCTTACAATTTTCAGACCCAAATTTTAAAGAAGATATGTAAATATAAAACCTAATTTTAACTTTGTGCTTGGGTCAAATAGAAAAGTAGAAGAGGAGGTGACCGTTTGTGATATTAGGGTAATTCACGTGGCGGTCAACCTATTCAACTCATCTCATGTCAGCACTTACGTGCATGTGTGTTTTTCGTCGGACTTGTTAGCGTTGAGTGACTAGTTTGTAGCCAATCGAAAACATTATTGATCAATTTGTAACTTTTGAAACATCAATGAAAAACAAAAGCTACCCAAACATTAGTGACCAAATATGAGTTTACCCTTTTTTAAAATATCACCTTTTCAAGAATCAAACAAATTGACGATTTATAATACCCAAGCTTAATACTAAAGAATAGCCGTATTCCTTTGGAGTTAAAATAAAAATACCTAAATTATTATTTTTGGTTTGTTTTAGTATTTAAATTTTTATTTTTTTTAAATTATGACTAATGTTTAATTTTTATTTTATTTTAGTATCTCGCCGTTAAAAAATTAACCAAATTGCATATTTTTATGGGTAAATTCCATAATTTGTTTTTTTGCTCGGCAGAAGAACATTTTTATTAAATAAATCCTGAGTCAAGAGTCTCGTTAAAAACCTCCCTAAACTTAAGTGGAGGAAAAGAGTACTCTTGACTAGGAGCAAAATACAACTCCAAACGATATAAACGAAACAAAACACAAAACAGACGAAGATGCCCCTTCAATATCTGAAGCCCCCTACTAAAGGCAAGGCTGGGAGCAATGCAATGATACAACAACCAACAGACTTAGTGCAACAGCAGCACCTTCAACCGACACTTTAAAGACTTAACACAAACATCATCTCTAGAAACCATTATAGACAAAACCGGGCTGAAACAAGCAAAGCTAACATCATCTAAAAGAAGAACAGAGAACGACTGCATGCTTCGACAATTACGCTCCAGACCATACCTAGAAATAGATAGGTTAACGACCTAACCGACAAAGAGAAAGCCAACAAAACAAGTAGAGCAGCTAACGAAAATTCCAGCACTGTAGAGGTCGTCCAGACCAACAGCAACCAAACTTCCAACATAATAACCCAAAAGCAATCGGTTCTGCTCACCCCATCAAGCGCAAAGGAATGCGCCATTCTATTACGATTACAAGGCATGAACCAACCATTGCACTACTTGATCATCCAAACAACTTACAAATTTCAGGAAGAACAATTGGAAATACTCTTCGGGAAACACCTCTTTGACCAACAAGACCAAGCAAACCAAAAAGGGTAACACAACTCCCTCACACAAGCCAAGATACAACTAGCAAAAGACAATATGGAATGGCCGAGACAACCAGCACAATCAAACTCTAAACTCCTACAAAAACAAACAACAAAACAAAAACTTTGATCCCTTCTCAAAACGCCTAACAAACCTATAGAGAATAATAAAACAGAACATTACTAACTGCCGCCAGAATCTAACATGAATCAGTGCAACTTTAATTCATTACTAACAAAGCTACTTCCTTTACCACTTCCTGTTTCTCATCGGAAAAATGGATACCAAGGCTTTTACCCAACTCCAAAGTTTTCTCGGCTTCTTTAAATGCAGCCAACCATCTACCTTTTAAATCTGAATCAGATAATGACCTTCTTGATAACTCTGAGGAGTCCAAATCATCTATCTTCAATTTGAGCTTCTTAAGCGCTTGATCCCTTTTTCTTCTGCTTGGAACAGATAAAACTTGATTTTGTATTTTCAGAAGAGATCCATACTTTTTCGATTTTTTGTTTTTTCTCAAGTACTCAATTTTTGGAAATGAATTGAACAAATCATTAGTCACAAAATCTCCCCGACCCTTAAAGTCCTTAAGAGTCCTCCAACTATCTTCTCACTCCTATTTTAGTACTAAAGTTTATTTTCAATTTAACTGCTTAACTTTCAAATTGCTCTTATTTTAATCACTCTATTTTTTGTATTAATAATTTTTGTGACGTGATTTTTTTTATTAACATATAATTAAAAATAAAAAAGTGAAAGTTAGAGTGATTGAATTAGGAGTTCTTTGAAAGTTAAGTAATTAAATTAAAAAAATTAAACTTCGTGACCAAAATATGAGTGAATAGATAGTTGAATGATGAATAATGTAATTTACCCATAAAAATTATGCCACGTGAAAATTAATGTGACGAAATATTAAAAAGAAACAAAAAATAAATATTACTTATGATGAAATATTAAAAAAAACGTTACGTATGATTTATTTTAAAAAAATTTAAATATTAAAACAAACCGAAATTCATAATTTAATTATTAAAATAAATAAAAGTTGATATTTTAAGTACAAACACGTAATATACTCTATAATAAAAGCTGGATGAATGGAGAATCCCGAAGCACCACAATCGAGAAACAGACAAAAAGGTCTTTAAATATTCTCACCACCGCCATAGGCTGCCCCATGTTTTGCCACAGAACATATAACATAAACAAAACCCTGTAATAATAATATTATTGTGTTAAAAGTTACCCACCAGATTTATGCCGGTTTTCTCTCATTAATTTCATCAAAAATCTTATACTATAAGTTTAAGAGAAAATAACCTCAGTGACCAAAAATCCCATATAATATACGATTTTAACTAATTTTTTCTAGATTTGTCAATGCGATTTTCCAATTTCGCGTTACGATTTTCCCAATTCGCAATGCGAATAAGTAAATCGCAATGCGATACTGACTATCGCAACGCGATAATACAAAATCGCAACGCGATAATACAAAATCGCAACGCGATACTGACTTTGACTTTCGCAACACGATAATACATAATCGCAATGCGATTTTCAAAGCGCCATTAGTATCGCAACGCGTATTTTATTTTCAAATTCCAAACCCGAATATTATATATTGGAACACTGAACCGTCCACAGTACCCGAATCGTAACTCATAACCTAAAACCTAAAATCACAACTCAGTCCCATCTCCATCTCTCACTCTCTACGACGACATCCGTCCCCATCTCCGACGAAATCCGTCCCCATCTCCGGCGAAATCCGTCTATCTCCATCTCTCAGAGCCACCCTCACAATCAGAAATGGAAAATCAACCAAATCAACCACCGAGAGTTAGGTTTTTTAATTATTTTCATTTTAAAATTTTTGCATTATATTAGGTTTTTCATATTGAAATTGATGATAAGTTTACTGGTAATTTCAATAATAGATTAACCATTTCACTTAGATTACTTATTAAATTCATTCGATTGCTGCCAATACTGCTAAACTGTTTAGTCTTTAACCCTGTGAAGTTACTATTTGTCTTTGTTTTGTCTTTTGGTTGAAGTAATGCAATTCATTCAAGTTTCAATTTTAGGCAATGACTATTTGAAACCGAGAATCGCAACGTGAAATGAAAATCGCAACGAGAAAATCGCAACGCGATTTTAGTTTCGCGTTACGATTCTCTCGTTGCGATAGTCAAATTCGCGTTGCGATAGTCATTTTCGTGTTGCGATTTTCATTTTCGTGTTGCGATTTTAAGTTTCAGAAACTATTCTTCTTCTGCAAATTGAACTTGAATGAATTGCATTACTTCAACCAAAAAACAAAGACAAATACAAATTCACAGTGTTGCAAATTTAAGTTTGAAGAATAAACTACTACTCTTTATGTTTATTATTGTTTTTGGTATATCTTCACAGTGTTTTTTGGTATCTAACTTAGTATGTTTATTGTTTTGTAGAACTTTTATTCGGCTCAATTGACCTTAAGAAATAAAGTAAGTCTGGCCAAAACAATTGCGTCGAAGCTTTCACCTGCACAAACAAAAATGTTTGAGGATACTTGCTTCGGGCCATGGCTGAAAGTACAACATCCCGGTGGAGATGCGATGTTGACACACCTGTTTCTTCAAACCATGACTAGCGATCTACCAGAGACTATACAACGTCGTGATGAAGAGATATGGTTTGATTTTCCACCGGCGTATACGTGTTTTGGGCGGGAGGAGTTTTGCTTAATCACCGGTCTACGCTTCGGACACGATGATGTAGGTCGGTACACTAATTACCTGCCCATCATGGTTATCCCGGGTTTTTCCTGGAGCTGGAGAGGCAGAATCTACACGGAAGACTTGACGAGATTATTGAATAAGAAAGATGGTTTTACTCGGATAGATGACGTCGATGTTTGTCCGAGTATGCCTTCTAATACTTTTGCATGCCGGCTTTTTAAGCGGGAGGCCAGACACCTATTCCGAATGATCTAATTAAATTGGTAGAGGACCTAAATGCATGGAACCTATTTCCGTGGGGTTCGTATTTATGGAAAGCTACATGGAATAAGTTATCGTCTGCCTTGGATGATCGAAAAAGTTTGCATAGCGATAGTTCCAAATACATTTTGACAGGCTTTATTTGGGCCTTTAAGGTAAGAATTTTTATATAATGTTTCCAAAATTATAATTAATTATTTAACAATTACTAATGTTTGTTATTATATTGTTTGTAGATTTGGATATTTGAGGCCTTTCCCGCAATGCAGACATATGCAATTAAAACTTCAAATGATATTCCCAGGGCTATTTCCTGGAAGAGGAAACGGACCTTGCAATGGGAAGATTTACTAAACGACAATAAATAATATAAGTTAACATAAATACTACCATATGTTTATAAACAAGTTATTACTAGTACACGTTTAACTTTGTTTGAGCTTTTATATTGTTAGGAGGCCAACACTCCATTACATAGGCTGACACCCACAGAAGCTGAGCTTGCCACTGATTGGTGGCAAGCTAGTAAGCGTTTTTTTGATGGCACGGATGATGAGCAGCCTCCACTTCGGGAGCCATCACCTCACCCAGAGCTATCACCTCACCCAGAGCCATCACTTGATCGACCCGAATATACACCTCTACAATGACATCCATCACCTATTCTGTCACATCATCGAGCCTCTTCTCCACCATCACCTCAAGATAGGCGACCGGCAAAGATGCCACAACGTTTATCTCCCTGTTCTCCACCTCCACCTCCACGGGATGAGTTAGGGGTTACGTGATGAGTCAATGCTTGCGTGAGGAGGTCGGTACTTTACGCAAAGAATATGGTGCATGGCGTGTTGAGGTGTCTACTTTACGTGGTGAGGTAGCCGCTCTACGTGAGATGGTAGTATCGTTGTAGAATGAGGTTCATACTCTACGCAACGAGGAAAGTTTAAGATTTTTCATATTTAACTTGATGATAAATTTACTCGTAATTTTACTTAGATTAACCATTTCACTTAGATTGCTTAGTAAATTCATTCGGTTGCTGCCAATACTGCTAAACTGTTTATTCTTTAACCCTGTGAAGTTAGTATTTGTTTTTGGTTGAAGTAATGCAATCCATTCAAGTTTCAATTTGCAGAAGAAGAATAATTTACTTTCGCAACACGAAACTTAAAATCGCAACGCGAAAATGACTATCGCAACGCGGAAATGGCTATCGCAATGCGAAATGAAAATCGCAATGACAAAATCGCAATGCGAAATGAAAATCGCAACGACAAAATCGCAACGCGAAAATCTGCGATTTTCATTTTCGCGTTGCGATTTTGTCGTTGCGATTTTCATTTCGCATTGCGATTTTGTCGTTGCGATTTTGTTTCACATTGCGATAGCCATTTCCGCGTTGCGATAGTCATTTTCGCGTTGCGATTTTAAGTTTCGTGTTGCGAAAGTAAACTATTCTTCTTCTGGAATGTTTATATATGTTGTTCTTTTAAATGTTTATATAAGTGCTTATTTCTGGAATGTTATCTGATGCATTTTGTGAACTATGATAGAATAATGACTTGGGTGAATACAATGCAAGTTTGAAACATATTTGTCTTTGTTTAATATCATGTCTGTTTATTTACTGATTTATGTATTAATTTTTTTAGCGGCCCGATAAGGTGGATGCTTTACGTTGGGTTTTTCTTGCACGACGAAGTTCACGCATTAGACGGCGTGCACGTGCTATTACGTCTCCGTTCACCCCAATAGTGCGAAGACTCCGCAAGAAGAAGCCCGACTCACCTGTCATCCCTCAAGAGTCCCCTCCAATCGTTCAAGAGGCCCCTATCATCCCTCAAGAGTCCCCCCCACCGTTCAAGAGGTCACTGTCATCATTGAAGAGGTCCCTCCCACCATTCTAGAGCCCGATTCACATGGGGTAATATATCGAATTATTGAGAAACCCCCACCGTTGCCGGACATGATGGATGAGAGTTGGTTCTCGTATGAGTTACTGGCTAGTACCCTTCCGGTATCTGAAGTGGAGAGGAGACAACTACCGGAAACAATTCTGGATAATACCCTTTGGGCTAAGATTGCAGTTGATTTTTATTTACATGAGCGGAGACAAGGGTGTTACACTGACATAAGCAAACTCAACGATGAGATGTATTTGTTGCTTAATCAGTCTTGGTGGGGTGTGTTATTAGGGGTTGAAGACAATGGCTATTTCGATGGGGAGGTAAGTCTTATATTTGTCTTATATATGATTTTGATTAATTTTTTAAAAATTAATGTAATTCACTAATATATGTCTTTTTTTGTAAAACAACATATCGATGCGTAGGTGTCACGTCTTCTAATAATAAGGAAACTTAAGAAAAAAAATCGTGATATACAATAATGCCGGCGACTTTTCACGCAGTTCAGTTGAAGAATCAACGAGATGAATCATTTTCATTGGGCAATGGACAAGCTAAACTTTATCCTGCATGGTGGGAGGTCGATAAGGTTAGTATTTATTTTTTAAATTTTTTAAAGGTGTTCATAAATAAGTGCGCAAATAAATGAATTATTACTTATGATTGCAGGTGTTTATCCCTGTTTTGGAACGTCGTCATTGGTTTCTCGTCCAACTTCAGCTCCCATCCCTGAAGATAATAGTATATGACAACATGATAATTACATATCACTGTCTGATTTGAGATATATCAAGGGATGAAGCTCTCATTTGGCTAAATTCTTGGATGAAATTAATTATTGGACTCATTCTGGACACAAGAAGCCAAAGAAGTTCAATGTTACAGTTGTCAGAGACGAGACCGCGCCACAACAATCGCCGGGAGCCAAAGGGGATTGTGGTCCTCTCGTATGCATGTGCTTGGCGCGTTTTACGACGGGAAGCATAGAGTTTCTACCTCCCACCGATAGAGATAGAGCTGCAGTAGGCTTGTGGTTTCGGCATTATATGGCTAGAGCGATATATTCGAGACGCTGCCTACCTGCATCCGCGTTATGAAAGTATCCATAAATAATTGGTAAGTCAAATGCAAGTTTTGTTAACATATATACTCCTTTTGGTTTGAAATTGTTTGGTTAAGTACCTAGAATTCAATAATTTGCTGTTTGTAGGTTTTAGATGTGTAGGAAGTCTTGTTTGAGCAAATGTTTGGTTTCTGCAGGTTAATCCCTAAGTGAGCTGCGTGAAATGGATGTACGGGTGAAAAAGTTGATTCATTGATTCAATAATTGATGAGGAAATAAGAATTATTATTTTTTTGATTGTTTAATTGATTGTAAAAGATGATTTGTAATGTTTGATTTGTTTAATTGATGTGTACATAATTCTTATTTGTGCTTGTTTAATTGATTGAAATGTAATAGTTTGATTTGTGATTTTCAATCTGCATTATGTTGAAGGCAAAACAGACTATCGCAACACGAAACTGACTATCGCAACGAGAGAATCGCAATGCGAAATGAAAATCGCAACGAAAAAATCGCAATGCGAAATGAAAATCGCAATGCGAAAACTAAATTCGCATTGCGATTTTCATTTTCGCATTGCGATTTTCATTTCGCATTGCGATTCTCTCGTTGCGATAGCCATTTCCGCGTTGCGATAGCCATTTTCGTGTTGCGATTTCCCCGTTACGATAGTCAAATGAATGTCTAATAAGTGATAACAACTGAACAGATCATAGCAATGTTCAAACTCAAGTTACTAATACATGCCTAACTGAAATGTAAAAGTGCACATAAATACACATAATAAAAACGTTGCATTTAAAAATCACCTAAGTTAACATCCCAAAAGGTGAAGCCGGTTGTGATTGGGATTTTGAAGATGATTGCGATTTTGATTGCCTTTTGCTTGACACCATATGAGCTTTGGATTTTGATGAGGATCCATATTTTGGTAGAGGAAAAGATGATTGTGATAGCACTGGTGATCCACATGTCAACCTTGTATGACCACTTTCCTTGCACCGACTACATGTCGATCTCTTCTTCTCTTCACCCGTAGACGGTATACGATCGTGACTTTTGGTCGGCCAGGTAGCCTTCTGTCCTGGCTGGTGGCAAAACTGTTTGAGTCATCTGGTATGTCCCACTCAAAGGATGTGGAATAGGGTAGACAATTCGACATAAGTCTGTCGATATACTCTGTAGTGTAGCAATCTATAGCGTATGTGCTTGAATCATCTTGGTTTAGATGAAGAGCAACTTTTATAACATGGCCACACGGATAACCAGATGTTTTCCATTTCATACAACTACACGTCCTTGCATTTAGATCGAGAAGCCCATTTAAGTTATCCAGTACTTCAAACAAAGTGTTGAACATGGTTCAACTCTCCATGACGTTGACTTCACAACACGTTTCGTTATCTTTTTTTCAGTCCATGGTGTAACACGATGTTCCAATATTCCTGTAAATTTAAATAAATAATACTTAGTAAAATATGAAAGTTACGAATTCAAAGAAATAATACCTGCATGGTTTCTTTTCTTGTAGTACCACTGTTGAATAGAGGCTCGAAAAAACTCCATTAACATAGTAATGGGTAATTTCCAAGAATGACGACTTAGAGCGTTGATTGATTCTGCACTATTAGACGTCATGAAACCATATCTTGCTCCAAGTTGATGTACTCTTGACCATCTTTCAAACCCGACATCTTCTAGTGTTTGAGCACACTGAGGCAAAACACGTCTTAAACAGTTTATATACTTATTGAAATCCACTTCCCGATAAGCTTTTACAGCCTTCCAGTATGTCCATTTGTGTTTTTTTATACCATCAGATACAAATGAACACCACAAAGTCCATGAAAAGCATATGGGAAACACCTTCTAACAGCGTTGTCAATTGAGTTTGCCCTATCGGATATGATTGTCAGATTGCTAATAGGACCTATGTAATCCCTAAGATGCCCCATAAACCATGTCCATGAATCAGAGGTTTCAGATTTACCAACCCCGTAAGCTATTGGCAATATCCCATTGTTAGCATCCATGGCTACTGCTAATAAGTTTACTTCAAGGTATCGACCTTTCAAATGTGCTCCGTCAACTATAATAACTGGGCGCATGCAAGTAATAAACGAACGAATCTAGAAAATAATATAAACAAGAAATATAATCATTTAAATGTGAAATGCATGTAACTAATAAAAATGAGTTAACAAAATTATATTGATTTACTAACCGCAGCACCAATGGCGATAAACAACAACTCAAAGTGTCCATCTCTATCTGTTTTGATATGAGTTACCGACCCAGGATTTTTTAGCTTTAAATTGTGACAATAAGCCGACAGTTGGGCAAACGATGCTTCTGGCGACCCCTCAACAATTCCAAGGCATAACATTTGGCTCTCCAAGCTTGAGAATATGATATACTAATCTTGAACCGAGCATTCATGTCAGTCATAATTTCATGTCCCGATATACCCTGCCATTCAAAAACATTAACTCAGCCAGAAAACCACCCAACACCTTTTGTTGCCTGTCTATGGTGAGGAAAAACTTGGGTTCTTGAACATGTATGTTTATCAATAAAAGTTCTAACTTGAAACATTTCGCAATCTTTTATCCTCTTTGCAGTCATACGCCACGTACAGTTTTTGTCAATCATACACCTTGTTTCGAAACGATCTTTGCTTGATTTGTTAACTTTTAGTTGATAGCCATCTTCCACACATTTCGTATACAAAGCTATCTTCAAGTCTTCCTTTGTATCAAAACAATCATCTTTCTTGATACGAATAACTTTTGTGTAACAATCAACTGCTTTCTTTACCAACTCTTCCGATATCTGAAGTAATTCTGGCATATTCCAGTTACTCCCGTGGCATTTCTTTTCTTCGGGGACTTTTTCTTCTCTTTTTCTTCTTCAGGATTATATGAATTATAGAATGGATGTTCAACATGTTCATTCACAGTCGTAACTTCCTCCTCATTATCATCAATAACATCTTCCTCGGCAACGGCTGTTTCATCATCAAAATTCGGGTATTGACCAATATCAAAATCATTACACGCAAGGTTTGTTTCTTCTTCTGAAACATCATCAAAATCCGAGTATTGACCAATATCAAAGTCCGGGTATTGACCAAGATCAAATTTCGAATACTGACTAGTACTCACAATTTTTTCTGTTGGCTCATCATCGTCTAACTGGTCAATACGAAAACCGGAATTTGGTGCTGAAAGTTGATTGGGATTTGGATTAGAGAAAGGTTGTGGGTTTTGAGAAAAACTTAGTTGATTACTACCTGCTACTGGCCCAACAATACTACTTCTAGGTTTAACAACATACAATGTAACATCATCACTTGAAACACTAATGTAAGCAATGAATCGTTCAACATCTTCATTGTCGGTTAACAAATAAACTTTACCATTTCTCTGATAAGATAGCCTAAATCCACTTAGGGGCTCTAAATTCAATTTCTTTGAAACACGTAACATTAGAGTTTCATAAGTTAACTTTTTTAATGATAGTTTTAGTTGAAGATTCATGGGTAAAGGCGTATATTGTAAAACACCATGAACATCCTCCCATGACCCTCCAAAACACAAATCTATCCAAACATGATCAATATTAGATGATTTCATGGTTTTAAATTAATTTACTAAACAAATGAGCTGCGAAACTAAAACCTGTTGCCGGATGGGGAAGGATGTAGGAACAGATGTCGCCGGAGAGAGTGATAGATGGAGATGGAATGAGTTGCGATTTAGGGATTTAGGTTATGAGTTGTTGCTGCTGCGTAGATATATACTCAAAAAATTTGTGTTGTGAAACTAAAACCTGTTGCGAACTTTGAAAATCGCATTGCGATTCTGTATTATCTCGTTGCGAAAGTCAGTATCGCGTTGCGATTTTGTATTATCGCGTTGCGATAGTCAGTATCGCATTGCGATTTTCCAAATTCGCATTGCGATTTACTTATTTGCATTACGAATTGGGAAAACCGCAACGCGAAATTGGAAAATCGCATTGCGATAGTCATAATCGCGTTGCGAATCTGGAAACTGATTTGCGATAATGGAGATCGCGTTGCGAATTAGCGATCGCATTGCGATTTTGTTGGTCATTTTGGCAAATCCGGAAAAAGTTGGTTAAAATCGTATATTATATGGGATTTTTGGTCACTAAGGTTATTTTCTCTAAGTTTAATCTGTTAGAGATAGGATGGGCCAGTGACTCTAATTTGACCGGTTCTAACCTAATCTAATCCGATCCGATACGATCCGATCCGATCAAATCAATTTTCTTTTTAGAAATTAAACTTGGGTCGGGTCGAGGCTTTTAAAGTTACGTTCGAGTCGGGTCGGATTCGTGTTTAGGGTGAAAATATATGACCCAATCCGACCCCAAAAAATTATAATTTTATCTTATATATTTAGAGATAATTGTAATAATACTCATTTGCATATTATTTTCTTTCAATTAAATCTCTATTTTTATTGAATAAAAATAATATTTTTTAATAAATATATTATTTCGGGCCGAGCAAGATCAGATTCGGATTTTATCTCAAAAAATTGGGTCAGATTCGGGTCGGATGAAATGTGTATATTTTACGAACTGGGTTCAAGTCGGATGGAGGATTTATAATTTCGGATTGAGTTAGATGGACCGAAAATCGAACCCGACTGACCCATGCCCATCCCTAGTTAGAGATATCATAAACTTTTGTCTTTTATGGCAAAACTGTGCAAGTTTCGCCATTAATTTGATCAATATAGGTTGGGTTGATTCAGATTTCGAATCGGGTTAAACTTCGATAATTTAAAATCGAGTCATTTCGAATTTGAATCATTTTCGAGTTAAATCTCTGGTTGCTACTATGCTAGCAGATGAATTTCTTGAACTGAATATTTTTTCATAGATCATACCATGAAGTTATAATTAAAATAGTAGTAAAGGTGTGAGGCCAGCAGGAATTAGGGTTTTGAGTTGTAATAAATCTTGTACTTTTTGACATCGTGAAATTTCTTCTTTGTTCGTGATTTTTTCTCTTTTGAATTTTTCATGTAAATCTTAATATCCTTTATTTTTCTGTTCGATTGTATCTGTTTACCGTTAATTATTCCGATATTATAACATCTTTTGAGGATGAGTGCTTCTAGTTAAATTAAGGAATCTTTTATCCTAAACAATGCCAAGTTGTCCATTTGATTTCAGCTTCCATATCTGACAGATACCCATAAAACCAAGCAAAGCATCAGTATTTTGCTTAAATTATCAGATTATTATTGTTTAGCCCCAGATTTTGCATGGGATTTTACAGTCCCATCCAACAAAGATAAAGATAAGCCTCACTGCACAATTGTACACTTTGGGGACCTTTTTGTAACACATGGAAAAAGAAGATGGTATAGAGGAAACAAGGGACAGCTTCTTTAATTTTTCTTGTCTTTCTGTTACATGAATCTTCTCCCGTTTGGTGCTGTTAAAAACCAAACATACCTGCAAACAAAACGATTGTCTTTCCTTAACTGTATATTAAGGCTGCCGCACGTGAGACTTCCCCTCTGATCAACAGCAACAAAAACAGCATATTAAAGCTCAAGTTATTTGTTTCTTTAATGTTATGAGAGTTGACACATCACATAAAAGCATGTGCTTTGCCCTCAAGAACCCTTTAAACAGAACATAAACTCTAAATGTCCCCATAAGGTCAATGCCATCGACATTATGTTCGAATTCGGACTTACAAATGATTGTATGAACCAACCGAATCGATCGTAAATTCGATCTTTTTTTCAAAAAGGAAATGCATGAAAGAATCAAAACCCATTACCTAAATTTGGTGAAGAAAACCCTACATTTCCACATTAGGAACATGCATGTACACTCCATAGTCCCATTTGAATTACATTCAAAAACTGCAAAATAAAACACAGATGATGAAAGGGTTTCTTTTATATGACGTAATGACAATGATATGGAAAGAATAAGTACTGGATGACAGCAGAGTCACAAGAATAGCCTATATATATATATATATATATATATGTATGTATGTATATATCTTTCTTCCCATCTCCTTGGCTTCTTTCCCCTTGGAATGGTTGCACAGAATCTTCCTCTAACTTCTTTACCCCACTTGATCTTCGGTGTGTTAATCGTATGCATATTCGAATCGAGCACATGTAGGCTAGCATGACAGAGCTGGAAAGCCACTCAGTAGCACATGTAGGCTAAATTATTTTATACTTCCATTTAGTATATGATCCAACCAAGAAAATATACCAAATTATCAAAATTCGTTGAAGTATGGGAAGAAAGAAAAGAAAATTTATTATTCAAACTTCAGAGCCAACCAACTCTCCCTATTGATTTTACTGATATGTGGAAGCAAATATGTCCAATTATATACACCAAAAATGGATGATTAGCAAATTGGGGGGGGGGGGAATTTGGCGTTTTTGAATTTTTTTTTCAATTGAAATTTTGCTGGTCGGACCATGACCAAAACCCTTGCTGTTCATCGACTTCATTGAACATGTTGCAGAAGCTCACTTCTTGAACCACTTGGTCGGGTTTTAGGCATTGGAGGTGGTCTGGTCTTGATGAGCCATGGAGAAGTTGAGTCATGCTCGTTGGCCTCGGGAAAACTTGTTTACCGCTCGTCAATGGCGTTGTTGCTCTGCAGATATCTAAGTTGACGTCGCAACTGTTATCGCTCCACGAACCCTCGTTTTCCTTCTTGATGCTGATGATTTCATTCGAATCTCTGGTCTTCAAAGCCAACAACTACACAAGGGTAGCAAATTAATTTCTAAGAGTTGGTGCAGCATCAGTGATATAATATAACTTATATATATTTCTAAGAGTTGACGTAGCATTAGTGACATTTACCTCGGCATTAAGTTTGTTGTTCTGAGCTTGAAAGGCATCGTTATCGGCCTTGAGAGCATCAAACTGTTTCTTCAGGGCATCGTAATCTTTCTCCAATTGCTTGGTTTTCCACCTAGCCCGTCTGTTTTGGAACCAAATAGCAATCTGTCTAGGTTGCAGCCCCAAGGCCTTGGCCAGCTGAACTTTCCTCTCGGGTTCGAGCTTGTTGCCCAACTCGAAACTTTTTTCCAGTGCCTTGACCTGTTCTATATTGAGTCTCTTCTTCTTCTCCCCTAGATGTGATCCATCATCGGACAGCTCATCGTCTCCGTGCACTTCCTCCGACTTGTCCACACCCGAGAACGACATCGATCTTTTCATCACAAACGCCGCACCACCACCGCCGCCGCCGCCGCCTATAGATCCAAATTCCAAACAAGAAACAACATAAACACACAAAAATGATAAAGAAAGGGAGAAAGATATATACATATATACATATATATATATGTACCATTGAAGAGGTGAGGAGGGCAAGAGGGGAGGTAATTGAGGGAAGTAGGGGAAGGGAGATGGTCATTGTGGTGATCTTCATGGGGTTGGAACATGAAAGCATGAGGGGGGAAAGCCATTAGAGAGGATGAAGATTGATCAATGATTAATCATGAGAAGGCTAAAGGAAGGGATTATAAGGAGTACGCTCTCAAATGAGTGAATCAAACGAAGAAGAAGACATGGGAGGCAAGGGGGCGGTGATGGATGGGGTTTCAGAGAGACTGAATGACTGCGACTTTTAGGTTGGGTTCAGATTTTATCTTAAAAAGTCGGATGAAGTCACCCCTAAACTCGGATCGAATCAAATTTCAGGTGGAGTGTATATATTTTCAGTTTGGGTTGATCGAAAACCTAACCCGACCCATACTCACCCCTAAACTCATCCATGTGAATAAGTGCTTAGATACTTCTTTTTATTAGGGGTGTTCATAATTCAATTAAAGTTGAATTAACCAACAGAATTTAAATTTTGGTCGGTTAATTTTGAGTTTGATCGGTTAACGTTTAATATTTTTTAAACTTTGATTATCGATTAATTCGGTTCGAAATCGATTAATTAACTGAATTAACCGAAATTATTATATATTTAGTGTGTGTATATATATTAGTTTTAGGGGTGTTTAAATTTCAGTTTTAACTGAATTAGTTGACCAAATTAACCGAATAAGCCAAAAAATATTATATATATAATATATATTATTTATATATTATTTATAAATTTCGGTTAATTATATTAACCGACCAATTAATCGAATTTAATTCAATTCGATTAAATTTCTTTTGAAAAAATTTGATTCACTTATAAGTTAAAGGGAAAAAAATTGTTTAATGAATTATGGATAATTCGATTCGATCAGTTAATCCAATTATCAGATTCAACGCTCCTACTTATTGTTTGAAAAATAAAGAGAAAAAAGTTGGACAAATTTGTTGTTTCACTGGCCACGTGTGATGAGGAAACTTGGGCAACAAGAAAAGTGGAGAATCCAAGGAGAGAAAATAATTAAAAATGTGCATTTATATTAGGTGTCATGTCCCCCAAACATTCATCTATGGTGGAAACGTTTGTCTAATTTTACTTGTAAAATGCTGGGAATTTTGGTTAAATAATAATATTAATTATTGGATTAATGTCAAACCAAAGTGATTAAATTAATGTAACTCATAACAATCATGATTCTTTCTGATAAGACTTTGATGAAATATCTCAACATGATCAACATGAACATCAACATCATGCTTCACACGAGTATCGACCTTCCATTGATCTTCATAAAGTAGATATGTTTGATCATTTTTCACATGTATAAGTATGTACATTTCAAAATATCTTCTGATAACTCTTCGTGTAACATAATATTATCATATATGTTTTGATATTAGGTGTGATCATACTAACACTAATATATCGGATCCCATCAGAATTACACTCCTCATTTTAAACCCTTCATTTTAAAGGTAATTTCATTCTTCTTTTCAATAGTAAAAGAATTCAACATGGTCGGTTGATTGGAAGTCCCAGGACTATCCTGTTTTCGTGGACAATATCAGTTAATTATGGAGAAGAAAAACATGGGGAGGCGAAGGGTCGTGGCACAAACAAAGGCTCCAGTGCAAGGGTGGTCTCAGTCTCGGCAAACATGGCCGGTTGATCGGAAGTCCCAGGACTATCATGTTTTCATGGACAATATCAGTAAGAGGATCCATCATTCAACACTGAAGGAAGCTTTCTCCGTCTATGGCGAAGTAATAGATGTTTTCATAGCATACAATAAAAGGTATGGAAAAAAGACAACCTTTGCCCTTGTGAGATATAAGAAATTGACTGCAGCTAATCGTGCAATAGAAATGGGAGATGGGAGACTGATGGACGGTCATTTCATCAGGGTGTTTAAGGAAAA
Source organism: Hibiscus syriacus (assembly GCF_006381635.1). Taxonomy (NCBI): domain Eukaryota; kingdom Viridiplantae; phylum Streptophyta; class Magnoliopsida; order Malvales; family Malvaceae; genus Hibiscus; species Hibiscus syriacus. Next base: position 230,216 of record NW_024062201.1, read on the forward strand.
AAGCTTTCAGACCAAACCTACGTAGAGTGCAGTAAAAACAAAGCAGGTCTGGGTAAATCGCAAGGCTTTGAGGGACTCTAGGTCTTTCAAAGAAGCTCTTCTTGGCTGCAGCACTCCAGGGTGTGCAGCGCCTGCTGTTCTACTAGAGAAGATAAGACGGTGCATGTCAAGCTCGTTGAAGGAATGGAATGATCCTTATAAGAGCAGACCCGATTTGCATTTTAAATTCTGACATGGATTGGAGGAATCTCTGCCTTGTTGGAAGGATCAAAGGCATGTATAATCCGGATTTAGTTCAGGAAGTGTTCATATCCGAAGGCTTTAATGTCAAAGTCAGCCCTTGGCATGGACTATTAATGTCAAAGGAGTTTATGAAGGTCTTATACACTTGTAAAGCGAGAATGGTCCTATTACAGGAATCGAAACTTACTTCAGTAAAACCAAGTCTCATAAAGCGTCTTAAAGGCAAGGCTTTTGATGAGCTCGCTTATGAGCCTTCCACAGAGGCGTCTGGAGGTCTAATCTTGTTATGGGACTCAAGCTTTTTCAAATTGGAGCGAATGACTCATAATCCCAGATTCTTGGCGGTGGAGGGCCTTCTACCTCTCTGGAACTTAAGTACTGTGGTGATCAATGTGTATGCCCCTAATGGTTGGCGATTTGACCAAACTGAGATTATTTAACTGAATATTTACCTTTTTCACACCAGTTGATATATATTTCTCGAAGTGGCACCCTTTCGGTTGAGCTGGCGAAAGGTGCGTCCCTGGGGACGCGCTTTACCCGTGTTTTCGCTGAGTTGGATGCCACGTGTGGAAGGCGCATCCCCGGGGACGCTCCTTCACTGCCACGCTGGTATTTTGTTTAATAATAAATATTTTATTTTTATTATTATTATAAATTAGTAATATATTATGTAAAGTGTTTCGATTATAATGTAAGAATTATAAAATGTATTTTGTTAATGTGTGTTAAAGGTGGAGTGAATTATCTACATTAATATGATAGAACAATATATGAAAACCAGTTTTGATTTTATTGTAGTTATAGGAAAAATGTATGAAATTATAATATTATACATATGGTTATATTATTATTTTTGATTTTGATTATCGATCTATTAATTTTATCAGTTAATTATTTAAATGTTATCAATCTAGTCATCTCTTATCAATATTTAACGAAAATATTGATGCATAAGTTAATAAATTAGTATAATTACATATTTAATCTTCAAGACTTACATATTTTATGAAATTAGTCTTATTGAAAATTTAATTTAATAAATTTAATCCTCCAATCAGAACATGAAATGTGTCATCGTATACATAAATTTTTTAATAACTTTTAATTTGTTTAATTTAATATTTTTCTCTACTTAGAAAGTGGAATTATTATTATATTTTAAAAAAAATTATATCTAATAATATTAATTATTATATTAAATAAATATATTGAAAATATTTATGTATTTAAAAGTTAAAAAAATTATTTAGGTGTACATACATTGACAAATTATATAAATGCAATAACATTAAATTATTAGAAACAAAAACATTCATTTAAATACAATATTAATTACATAAGAGTTAACAGTTATATAATGATAACAGAGCTGGACATTTTTTTCTATTGTGCCCGATGTTTCTACAATGCCCACATCGTTTTTGTTCTGTTGACTTCTCCCGAATATCTATATCACAATGTATTCTAGTAGATTTTGGACGACCTGAGTCCCTCAATAGCAATGGATCTGGTACAATTGTAAGCCAAGTTTGAATCTCATTTGGGTCTCTTTCGTTTTCTATGGGCGGAAACTCAAATTCATATACCTTGAATACTTGTGAAAGTTGGTATACGGGATCAACATAATTTTTGTAGTCTAAATGCGAATGTGAGCAAGCTGCAATGACATGAGAGCATGGATATTTGAATGCTTGAAAGAAACCACAATCGCACCACCTCTCTTACAGATTAATTCTGAAAGAGTTAGCTCTAATCCCTTACAGCGGACGTGGCATTTCGGTTACACAAAACAATTCACGGGTGCGAGAAAAATTTGTAACTAACATCCCATTTGATGCAGCCACTTTTTTCTGTAGGGGAGGAGGAGGGGTAGTTAGGGAAAATGGATGGGGGCATTTATGGCATTTAATGGAACACGTGGCAGTCGAGTCATCAGAATCCCGTGAAGGCGGGTCCCCGGGGATGCGCCTTCCACACGTGGCATCTAACTCAGCGAAAACACGGGTAAAGCGCGTCTCCGGAGACGCGCCTTTCGCCAGCTCAGTCGAAAGGGTGCCACTTCGGGAAATATATATCAAATGGTGCTAAAAAGGTAAATATTCGATCAGTTTGGTCAAATCACCCTAATGGTTACAATGTTATGAAAGAGTTCTTTAATCTGCTAAGTGTTTTCTTGAGTAGTGTCAACCGACCCATGATTCTCGGGGGTGACTTCAACTCTATTAAAGCAGCATCTGAAAATTTTGGAGTAGCCCCAAATCCAGCCTCAATGGTATTCTTCTCAGATTTCATACAGCAGTGGCATCTGATAGACCTACCACTCTCTAGGAGCAATTCCACTTGGTTTAGAAGTGGCCCCTCTCCCACAGCAAGCAGATTAGATCGTTTCCTCATTTCACCGGAGGTCATGTTAAAAATCCCAAATCTATTTCAATCTTCTATTTCACGTGGGTTGTCAGATCATAATCCGGTTATTCTAAAATCCTCCAAGTTGAAGCGAAAAGCCAGCATATTTAAATGGTTCCCGTATCTTGCCGATGATCAAGGTTACACAGATTTGGAAAAAGAATTAGTGCAAATTGCAGTGGTGAAGGGATTGGTAAATTCTTGGTAGAAATGAAAAAAGAAACAAAACTCTGGGTATATTAATGAAGTGATCGGGGATAACCAATTTGCCTTTGTGGCCGGGAAACAGATTACAGATTGTTCCCTCATAGCGAATGAACTCATTGACGACCTCAAGCGTAGGAAAAGAGAAGCATTGATTTTTAAAGCCGACTTCAGCAAAGCTTTTGTCTCCGTAGACTGGGGTTTCTTGGATTTCATCATGAAGAAGATGAGGTTCGGTAATAGATGGCGTTCTTGGATCAAAACTTGCATTTTGACTGCGTCAATCTCTGTCCTCGTTAATGGTTCTCCATCTCGCAGCTTTAACATCAAAAAAGGACTTCGACAAGGTCGTCCTCTGTCTCCTCATCTTTTCAATTTAGTGGGCGAAGCTTTAAGTTGGCTGCCAAATAAAGCATCCGATGTTGGTCTGATTAATGGCGTTTCGATTGGTTCCTCTAACTTGAGGATTTTCCAACTTCGATTAGCGAAGGATTTAATTATTTTTTTTCTGAAGCAAATCTGGATATGGCCATGAACATCAAGCGTCTTTTGAGAATTTTTGAATTAGCCTCTGGGCTGAAGCTAAATCTATTGAAGTCGAAGTTGTTGGGCATTGGCGTGAAAGAAAAAAAAAAGTTCAAGATTGGACAAGAACCTTGAATTGCTCTTTTGACTCTTTCCCTACGACCTATCTTACAAAGATTTCAGTTTCCCACTCACCAATCTCCTTCGATTTTCCTCTGCATTCCCAGTTATTCTTCTTCTTTTTCCCCCAGAAAAAGAGAGAGAGAAAATTCGATATTTACACTGTTTTTTCTGATCCAAATCCCAAGATCTTTGCAACCCAATTCTTGTTTTCACCTGATAAATCCAAATTCTCATCTGGGTAATCTCCACTTTCATCATTTTCCCTATAAATGTAGAGGAAAGTTTCAATTTTTCCTCCTTCCCCGTAGTTGCATCATAAACATTTTCTCTTCATCCAATCAAATTCCCAGAATTTTTCCTTTGGTTCTTTTGTTGTTGATGATAGTAGGGTGTGCAAGTTCGAGGCCAAAACGATGCTGGCATTGTCATGCACCATATTCACCGGTTCCGAAGAGCTACAAGATGCAAATTCATCATCCCGCACAACATAGAGGATACAGCTACCATCTCGTGGCATTAACATCAACAACATTGGGTAATAAATCAAGGAAAAAAGAAAAGGGTTATCTGTTCTTGAAGCTGGAGCTTGGTCCTAATTGATGGAAGAAAAAATCCCAAAAGTTTTCCCCAAAACTCCCATTACAACTGCCCTTGGAGAGCCCGAAATGATCAACACCTGGGAATTAATGGCAGGCCTTGAAGAAGACGATGTTCATAGAAAGAATTCAGTGTCTCCAAAGCCTTTGTGGGTTCAATTTGAAGATGATGATGAAGAATCAGGGTCTGTGATCACAGATTTCGATCCCGAATTCATTTCGAGCATTCGGAAAGCACTCGAAAACCTTCCTCCTACCAACCCTTTCCATCTCAAGCCTTCCGTGATCGAAAAGGTTCATTTGAAGCTCAATAAGGATAAGGTCATTCTGAATTCTACAACCTTGAGGGCCGTTTGGTTCACGGCATTCTTAATTACCCGGAGAATGAAATTCTCATCGTTTGGTTGACCGGTAATCTTATTCTTTATAATCTTTTATTACCAACAATAGATTTTTGGGATATATTATCAGGAATGTAATTACCCATTCCCTTAGGTATTGTTATATTATCGGCGTTTTGGACTAAAATGTCCTTAATTTTTTTTCAAAATTTTTCTTCTTCTGTCGTTGAATAATAAAAACTCTACGAAGGTTAAATTACAAATTTATCCTTAAACTATTTTAGATTTACAAAAAAAATCCATAATTAGAATTTTATATGAAGTTCAAGGGTTAAAATAAAATTTTACACTTTCATTAAACCTATTTATCTTTTTAATTTTGTAAAAAAATTATATAAATTTTATGAATTTAAATTTTTAAAGAAAATATATAAATTAATTATAGTAATATTATAATAGAATTCAACTTGTTAAAAAAGAAATATATAATAAGGGCAATTTAGTAAAATATACATTTCAATAATCTTTTATTCTTTTAACCAAACACGGTAATCTTACATTCCTACTAAACCATCCAAACACAAAATACAACATTCCCAATAATCATATTTCCTGGTAATCTTTTATTCCTACCGGTAATCTTACATTCCGTGAACCAAACTACCCTTAGAGGTATCCGGAAGAAATACGAGGATTATTGTTATGTTAGATTAACCCTCAAAGGATTGGGAGTTCGCATCTACGAACGGGACGTATTGATGCATTCGAGGTTTAAAGACAAGTTGAGAGAGCTGTTCGGATCTTGGGTCAAGTCTGGATCTGGGTCGGATGTTGGGCTACTGAGTAGCTTTAGGTTGAGCTTCTGGGTGTTGTAATTGGGTCACTGGTGTTGGGCTTGATGTTGTTTTGGGCTACATTTGGCCTGCAAAATGATATAATGTAATTGTATAATAATAATAATAATAATAATAATAATAATAATAATAATAATAATAATAATAATATAAAAATAATATTTGTGTAGACCCGGATAAAAAGGGGTCTACATAAGGCATTACTACTAAACGAACATCGTTCATATTGTCACTGCATCAAATATTTATCGATGTTTAAGTCGAATCCAAATTTTCCTTCTGAGTGCAACATTTGGTTAATTTGGTTTCCTGCATTCATAAACCTAAGGCCAAAGTTTGTTCATAATTGAGACACTAAACTTGATAATAGCTAAACAATAACCATCGATGAGTGCTTGATCACATACGTTTTCGATAGAACAGACTGTCGACACTAGTTTTTCGTCTCATTCAATATTATTATATTATTATTATTATTAATAATTAAATTTTAATTTTATTTTCAGGCCTCACAACAAAATCCAATTTAGATCTCGAATTACAACAAGTCCAATCGAGCCCGGTTACAATGTAACCCACCAGGACTAAACAGAGACTCGACTAACCCAACAAACATGCAACCCAAAAGCAGGCCTAAAGTAGTTAGGGTTTCCAAACCCTAGCCCCCTTTCAGCAGCCACCGTCGAGCATTGAAGACTTGTCGCAACCACAGAAACCAATCCCAAGCCACCTCTGTTTCGTCCACTCCCCAGCCACCACTGCTACAGCCAATTTGAGACCCTGCAAGTGTCAAAAAACTCAGAACATTTCTACAAGCAACCACAAATGCAAAACCACACGCAAACACTGCCATTTTATTTTGTAATCATTTTGTATAAAAAACAGAGAAATCATGTAAGATATTGGGCTTATAAAACCCGAATAAAAAAATTGTAAAGGGGGCGCTCGGTTTTCTTTTCCAGATAAAAAAAAGCAACAAAAAGGCAGAAAATTCGAAAGTTTCGAAGATAAATTTTGTGTTTTTATATTACAGTTTTTAGCATTCGAATATAAAAAAATAAAAAAGTGAAGAAATAGAGGTGAGTTACCTTTGGCCGAGCACGTCGTTAGCGTTCGGGGAGTCGACTCGCGGATCTAAATGATGAGGAGGACCGCACCAACGAGGGGACCAATCTACTTTGGTTTGGGCTGGATCCAACGGCGGAGAAAGAAGATCAGAGCCCAAGAAATCCGAAGGGTCTCGCCCATTTTTACGGCGTTGGAGGTCGTTTCGCGTGAAACCAAGCCCGGATCGGTGACGGGGAGGTCAAGGCGAGCCTTATGGTGAATCTTGGTATCCAACGGCCACCAGAAGCGCGGCTGACGGCGGCCGGCCAGATTCTTAGAGAGAAACTTCTAAATTTTTTTAAAACAAATTAAAATGAAGAAAAAGGAAAAAGGTTGGTATATATATAGGAAACGTTTCGGGGGAAATCACCTTAGGGTCCCTTGAACTTTTCCATGTTTTTGCAAAGAGGTCACTAGAAGGGACCAATTTTGTTATTTTCCTATTTATATTCATGCTTTGCAATATTTTGTATAATATCAGTTTAGTCCCTTTAACTTTAGCGTGTTTTTTCATGTTAGTCACATGTAGGGATTTTCTCTGTAATTTACCCATTTATGTGCTTGTTGTTTATTTTTAGGAATATTTGCTATTTAGCCCTTGCATGTTTTCGCGTGTTTTGCATTTTAATCTTGTAGTGACTGTTTAATTTTTCTTTGAATATTTAGGGACTTAGTTTGTAATTTTACCTTTATTTATTCAAATATGTAAAATGTAGAAAAATTTGGAATATTTATGAAATAGCCCCCATATTTTTGTATGTTTGTATTCCAAACCCTAATGTGTTTTTTAGTTTTTTAATTCGGCCATAGAATTTTAATTTACTTTAATTTAGTCTCATGTTTTATTTATTTTCATTTTAGTACTTAATGTTGAAAATGTTTGTTTTAGTCACTTGTATGTTTTGTTTTGTTTTGTTTTAATTGTTGCATGTTAGTTTGCTAAATTAAATTCATCGAGAAACGCCTGTTAGAACGAATCTAAGGCCTCGTCTAGAGATATTTAAATAATTGAACATCCTTATTCTCATTAAATATCGGTAAAATAATTAATTATGTTTGCTTGATGTGTGCTTTTTATTTGTTTTATTTTTGTATGTGTTTTCCGGTAGATTTTCAAAACAATAACATTCGAATCGACATTGAGAATAGTAATATCCTTTCGTTTCGGTCCGAGTAATAAATGACTGCTTTAAGGTACGTGAGGTCATTTATTCTCGATTGGAAATCATTAGATATTATCGTTTTCATTCAAATTGCTTTGTAATTTTAAGGTGAAATAGTAATATCTCTTTATTTCAATTGGAGTAATAAATGACTGTTTTAATGCACGAAAGGTCATTTATTCTCGATCGGAAATAATTAGATATTATCGATTTCACTCTTAAAATTATTTTGGGTGTTATTATTTTGAATTAATATTGAACTTTATAATGAAATTCTAATATTTCTTTATTTCGATTGGAGTAAGAATCAATTGCTTCAAGGTATGAGAGATCGATTCTTCTCGATAGGAAATAATTAAATATTATCATGTTTCATCCGAAAATTCAAAGAACATTACTTAGGGGATCTTAAATTAAATTAGACTCGAACTTGTAAATTTTATTGCAAAGACAATTAATTAATTGACTAGGTACCGAATTAGGGCGTTGTGGGGTGCTAATCCTTCCCCACATGTAACTGACTCCCGAACTCAAATTTTGGTAACGCAGACCGCAAGTTTGTCGTTTTAATTAAAATTAATATTTTATTAAAATGACAAATTTATTTTTGGGTGCCCAATCACACTCTAATCAAATATTGGTGGCAACTCCTCGAACCACGTTTTTATCACTAACCGATCGATTCAATAATTATTTTTGAAACGAGACCCCCTTTTCCCCTCCTGAAAAAAAAAACGTTTCGACACATACTATGGCCCAATACACGCACTCAGCTGAGTCCGACCCGAACAAGTGGTTGGCATGTGATATGCATCAAATTAAATGGACAAACAATCAAAGAAGGTGACCAGTAAAAAGGGTGTTAAATGAAACTTGGTGTTTGTTTATGTCCATGGGTACCAAGATCAGCAGTTGCTTGAGCTGCACGGTTCAACATGACGGGTACCCAGAATGCTCCCTTGGCAAAATAGCCGCTATTGACTACGGCATTGGTAGCTGCTACAGCGGTTCTCCCTGTAAAACTCGCAGCTGTTACCACTGCAGTCCCAGCACCTGAGGCAGCAGAGTTGGTGATGTCTGAAACATGCTGGTGTTGTTCTCGTCCGTTGATTTTACGGTCTCCATGCTGGTGTTGATCCTATCAGTTAGGCCAATTCTATTGCTAAGCTCAGAAACTTTGGTCGCCGCGGTTGCGGAGACCCGATAGGACTCGTCCAAGCCTTTGGCCTTGAGAAGGGCATCTTTTCCCAAAACATACACTCTGGCTAGCATTGTTTTGACAACAGTCACAACTACTCCAGGAGAAGAAACAAATGGATTTGTACCGGTAACCTGCAAAGATAATCAGCGGTTTTAGCTCGATGAGCTAACGAGAACAACTCAAACTAATGCTCCATGTTGCTCATCGTGCTGTCCCGAAAATCTAAGCCTGATCGGGGAAAAACAACAAACAGAACTGCTGCAGAGACCTAAATTCGAGGACGGTTTCGATTTCTTCATCATGCCAAAAATGTGATATCCGATGGGGAAGGCGGGATGCACAATGTTCACTCGCTAGAGATCGAGATTAAGAATGTATCTTAACTTATGGCCTATCTCAAAGAATGAGTAAACCTCATTTTCATTTAGTTCCATATTAGTACTCACAAGTTCATCAAGAAATCGATCCGATGAACATCTTCATTTATAATTTCAGTGCACTTGCGATATATGTATACGCAGATTAGGAACATAATCATGAAAATACACCATTATGGAGAGCGTTTTCCGGCGTTTACTCGATGATCGGAAACAGAGTAGCAAAAGATAATGTGATGATTCCAACATGCTCAATTGAACAACAATACCGTTATTTCATGACCGTGATACTCCCAATCACTGCAATAACGTCCCATATGCCCGCAATATCGATAAATACGACCGAAGAAGCTATTTAGTTCCCTGGTCGTAAGTCAGAAGTAAATAGTAATAAAGGGGATGAGCTTTGGGGACAGCCATATCCCATAGAATCCTCCAAAGTGAAAACGTTACATTGACTTTCAGTGTAAGCAAGTCAAATAATGTAAGCTTGAAGCAAGATCATCAAGCCTTTTGGCTAAGGTGCAAAAAAGGGCTCAACTTACATTAAAGCATACATAACTAAACTAACGAGGTTGGTTCAAATGGTAATTAGCTTGATATCGCTTAAACAAGGTTTTAGGTTCGAGTCCTTGTGAATGTAGAAAATCCCCGCTAGGAGACTCATACACCAAAATCAGGTGTGCGACACATGTCGGTCCAAATTAATCAGGCGAAGCCTTATAACACATAACTAAATGTATGTATGCATGCATGTATGTAAATGAATTAAGAAGAAAAGAAATTATCATAGCTTATATCAACAATGGGGTCAATAATGAGTAAAAGAAGCAAAATTTGTGTGTCTATATATGTATGTATATGTATAGTTTAATTTACTGCAGAATTTTCCTAAGTTGATACCAAATGGTGAAGTCTGGAACATGGAGTTATGTCCATCGATATCTTTGTCCTTTCGGTTCAAATCATGTTTAGTTGTTTACTAAAAGATGAACAGGTTTCTGAGACCATAGTACCACCATGTTCCTACTGACTAGACTTTGGATGGGGTCTTATGAGGGGTCATAATATTTGCCTGTGACACTTGTGAGCAAACACTGTACAACAACGAAAATGAATTCGAATTTATATCGTTGGAATCGAATTTTAATATAAAAAAAACAATCGACGGTCAAAATTAATAGTTAACGAAGAAATCTTGTAACATGTAGGGCATGCATGGTTTGAAATAAAACTTAATTAGTCTTCCATCAAATCACTCACTAATGATGATTTTAGGGCAAATTATAAGTATCACACACTTGATCCCAACTTACCGACATAAAGTTATCGGTTTAGTCCAATAATTCTCTGTTCAAATTAAAAGGGATAAATTTCGATCAGATACCGCTCATCTTACAACAATAGATCTCATGCAAGAGAAAGTAGTAGTATATTGCCATTGAAATTAAAAGGCTTTGCTAGTGCAAGTCCTTTTATCATACAAATTAGGTAATTAGATTGCAAACCCTTGGCACATGGGGGAAGCATCTTTAAACTATATATATATATATATATATATATATATAATTACATAAATAAACTCCTAATTATCGCAGCCTCGGCGCTATCGGCATCAATGGTGGCTAACAACTGCGACAGCCGCTCACTTAGGTCGTCCACCTCCCTGTGCAAACTTCTGATGTAATTGCATGTCTCTTGTAAAACCTTGGACGCCGATACCTGCACGGTGATGTTATTGTTATAGTTTAAGTATTTTCTATTGATTATATAATTTCGTATCCCTAAACTTTTAACATAACTTTTTTGAATCTGATTTTGTGACGTGAAATTATTCGTCGGTCTATATTTGAAACGATGTACATAGGGTCAAGGGCATGCACTGTTTCAAGTCAAATGGGGGGAGCATAAACCTAAGAAAATATGTTCCCTTGATGTCCGGGGGTCAAGTTTTTCAAACTGTATTTTCAAGGACCAGTACCATTATTTTAACTGAAATATAGTACTATTCCCATGTGGCACATGCACCACGGGAATTCATGACCATCATCATCATGTACCTTATTGGAACGCCTATCGCGAATCTCGGGGAGGAACTGACGTAACTTCGAGATGAGCTCGATGATCTGATCATCGGAAATCCTCGAAACGCCCGCACTCGACTGCCTCGACCTTCTGCTCGACATGTTGGGGGAGAAATACCAACACCGCCCAAATAACGACCAAAAACCGAATAACACAAGATATGCAAATGCACAAGGAAGAAGGAGGAGGACGAGAAGTAGTGTAGCGTTAGATATAAGATATGAAGAATTGAAGTTATAAGAGAGATATAAAGAGGTAAGAAGGACCACACAAAGATAGTGATGTTGGACGTGAAGAAGACGAGTGCATTGGAGAAAGCAGGTTGGACTTATAAAGAAAAGGTTTGGGTTTTAAGTAAAAACCGAGTATGTACTCATATCGTGTTCATGTTATAAGATCGTGCCGTGTTAAAATTATCGAACGGACAGAGAAGAGAGGATGGAAATAAGGGTTTATGTTTATGTTCCAAGTTGGGGTTTGATGGCAAGTGGGATTTAAGAAATGTGCTTGTTTTCGAGCTAACATTGTGGACCTTCATGTGCATATCTTAATACGCAATGCCATGTGATCATCCTTTTCACACTTTTGTATTCCTATTTCTTTTCTTTCAATTCTGATCTCGGTAATTCTGATCTCGGTGATAAAACGAAATATTATTATCTTTCGAAAATTCAAATTTAGACAAGTACATCTACAAGATGTATGCGCTTTGTACGAATAATTAATCTAATTGAACTCAGTATCGAAAATTGATCTAATCTAATCGAAGAAAGATATAAGAAGGTTAATTGATGAGCATGTGAACTAAGACCCATAATTAGACAACATTTTTGCAATAATATAGTTTTGTCTGGTCCAATACACTGTTCGTTGTTTTTGGGAAAGATGTTTATAAATTTAGTACAATATTCATTTTATAATTAATCAATGAATAAATGAAATTTTTAGCAACCAAGCAAAAATCAAAATCTCTCCCTCAAATAATTATTAATGTCTTTTCTTCCTTTGTTTGGGACATAACTACGTGAGTGTTGGAAACCCTTGTTTTTCTTTTTTCATATAAATTTCCAAACCCTAAATCACATGACTCTTCTCTGACACACGGCATGACACGTGGCATATCTTAAGAAATAATTAAATCAAAATATTTTTAAAAAATAAAGGAATAATTATAATGGTTTTAAAACTATTAGTACCTTAAAATTAGGAATGGAGAGTATTATTTTCCTCTATTTACCGTTATGGAGGTTTTTAATGAGACTCTAGGTCTAGATCGATAATTATCAATAAAATACCCTTCACCGAGCAAAAAAAAAACTTGAAATTAGGAATGAATATGGTTCAAGTCCAGTTTTTGGTCCACTCAAACTTGACACAAAATTTAAACCTTTCTACATGCATTTGACTCGATTTTAGGACCTCATCTGATTCAAAACTTGACTTGAAGTGTAACATCCAAAAGTTCGAGTTCACCCGAGATGTAAGTGGACTCCGTGAAGTGTTATAATTTAAGTTGTTGGTCTTAATTGGGTGGAGATCGGGCCCAATTAGTCACAATAAGGAGATTTCTAATTGGTAGAAAATGAGGAAGTACCAAAAGTGTTATTTCCCCATTTTCAAAAGATAAACCTTTATATTATTTCATTTTTCTTCTCCTTCTCATTTTCTCTCATTTTCCTATCTTCTCTTCCGCTTCAAAGGCCATGCCAAAGTGATTCAAGCCATGGGTTTTTATAGCTAAAGAGAAAAGTTGAGAGAAATCATCCAAATCACAAAGGAAAAAAGTTTGACTAATCAAGAGACATCATTTCGGGTTTCTAGCACCAGGGTAGTGTATTTCTAATCCTTTGGAGTATTAATTTTTCATAAATTTAAAGATTTTGCTAAGAACTAAGTATTTAAGCATTTTAGGGTTTATATTTGATTTCATGACCAAATGAAGTTTTAGACGTTTTAAAGACGTGTTATGCCACTTTAAGACCTAATTAACTCCCTAAAGCTTTAGCACTTGATTAGAAACCAAACTATGGCCTTTAGAATGGTTTTGGAGTGGTTTTTTGTGCCTAAATAACCATTTTAGGGTTTGAGTATTGATACTAAGATGAACCGTATTGATACTGGATGAATTGGGGCTAAAATTAGGGATTCTAGGCTTGGAGTATAGAAGTTGTCAAGGAGAGTATCGATATTGCCTCTCCAGTATCGATACTGAAGGTGACAGTATCAATATTGAGCCTCTTTTTGGAAGCATAATGTATTTTTGGTATCGATACTCATAGGGGTATCTATACTACAAGTAGAGTATCGATACTACTCCCTTTGGATGGTCAGTTTTAACCCGGTTAAGGCCCATAAGAGCTAAGAATAATCCTTAATAGTAAGAATAAGTTTGTAAGGGACTTGAACGCATAAACATACCTAGAAATACTCGTGGAAGCGGGTTAAAACATAGGTACCATTCTAAGTTGTATACAATGAAGTATCTTTTGCCGAGCACATATGCAGATAATAGAGAACGAGGATTGTTACAGGGGATGTATCGACCAGTGGAATAATAAGCAAGTTAGATTTAGAAATAGCGAAGAGCATAGGCTTCGAGAACGTCGGAGAACCTAGGAGGAGTAAGTCATCCTTTCACTTCGAGGGGTGTTGAAAGGAAGTTCAACGAGGGCGATTAGAGTGTTGCTACCTAGTATTGAACCCGAGTCATACATCAGGCTAACAGATAATACAATCAGTGAACATCAACCTCAAAAATAGTCGTACAACCTCAAAAACGCTTACAGACTTGGCCAGAGACAGAAAATGATTAAAATGCCCTTAAGTATCGAACTACCAGAATAGAGCATGCCTAATAAATAAAAGCAGTAATAGACTAATAAACCTTTGTATAATGTTCTAGATAAGGGAACGAACAAGATAACAACTAGGAAGAACAACAAACGAGAATAAAAATAGCTTAAGTAACTAAAGAGATAAGTATCATAAAATTTTCCTTTGTACGACACTCAAGAAATAGCTAGGACACTTGAGTTACTTTAGTAGTAGGGTGATGTTCTATTTATCAGTATGTCCAAGTATATACCAGTCAGTGCAACAACATTTTCTTTTGTCAGCTGGGTGTAGATGCCTTAAGACTCGATGGAGTAAGTTGGCGGGGTGTACGTTTCTAATGTAGTTCTGAATATCACCCCATTTTACACATGAGTTCTTAAGTAAGCTAGAGGGGTGTGTGAGCTCTGAGATGTAGCCCCTCAGCTGCATCATGATGCTTACCTCAACTCATGTGTCGTATAGTATTGTATGCAGGCTATAGGAGTGTGTAAGCTACGAGATGTATCCCCTTAGACGCACCATGATACCTCAATTTTTGTGTGTTACATAGTAGTTTAGGTAGGCTAAAGGGGTGTTGAGCTCCGAGATGTAGCCCCTCAACCATACCATGATGCCTACCTTAGCCTATGTGTTTATGTTTATGTGTTTCATAGTAGAGTTAGTGTCGCATTCATATAATGCATAAGAGCGCCAATAGCGCATTTAGACAATGTGCATCAGATATAGTCATTAAGGTTAGAGACTCTTAGAGGTGTATTCATGGTTAAGCCTTTAGTATAGGATATAGGTAAGTATGAGACTCCTACTCTAAACATATGACAACTATGCCTTAGGTAGGTAGCACTTGATCTAGGTCATGCATGTACCTACCTCTTAGTACCATATCTTTAGCACACTTATGTTTATGAACTCTTAATGTTGCTCTAGATTAGCGATTATTTTTGGGCTTTGTAAGCTCAGCCTTCAGATGTTTTCCGTTGACAAGTCATTAGCTTGAGCAGTTCGTGGAGCACAGTCGCAACAGGACTTCCAGCTTCTCCTTCAGAGTATTGTATTGTAGTTTAGAGGGCATGTGTATTCACAAGACCTTACTTATGTATTTAGATTTATAAGAAAGGGTTTGTATTATTGTGATTATAAATTATGTGTCATTGAGCTCCAGTTTATTAAAATGTTTTAGTAACTGTTTTGTATATTATATGATACCATTCAGTATGTTTGAAAAGAAAAATGATAATGTTTTGAAAATCAGGGGTTGCCTCGGTAGCCCAATATGACAATTTAGGCCCAATCGGGTTTAGGGTGTTACATGAAGTTTGAGGTAAAAACTCAAAAACCACACCGTCTAACATATAGACATAGTTTATTTTTTAGGTATAATAAGGATCTAACTGGGGAAAAATAATATATAGAGCGATATTATTACAATATATCTGAATATATAAAAAATAAGTATAATATTATTTCGAATCGTGTCACATTTTTCATCTTAAACTCAAACCCGACTCAATTCGACAACTTCATCCTAAATAACTTAATCTAACCCAAACTTGAATTTTAAAAGAAAATAAATCAGACCTACTCAGATTGAATCCAATCAATACCCATCAAATCCATATCAAAATATGTCCCTACTTAAAATATAATTAAACGAACAAAATTAGAGACAATGTCCCTCCTTTCTACAATGTACCTCCGTCCCTACTCAACATAATCACGTGTCACTAACAAAATAAAATAAAGAAAATTGATTTTGCCCCCCCTTGCTCTCACTTTCTCTGGATCTTATTACTCCAACCTCTATAAATTTGATTACTTTTTCCTTTTTGCTAGTTACCAATTATTATATACGTTAATTTATGTTAGTATCTATTCTAGATACTATAATAAAGGCTCGGATATATTATAATCGCTAATGATCGAACTCATGATCTTTAGAAATAATCATCATCTCTTTAGTCACTGAGGTAACTTGGTTAATTAAATTATTATCGAATATGATGGAACGTATAATAATAGGGTAGGGTTTTTTAAAACATTTTCATTTTAATCAACGTTATAACTTGTGACTAAATATTTGAGGTCAGACATATTGTTGCTTCTCCTACGGAAGTTAGACATTGACATATCAGTTTGAGTTGCCTTTTTCAGATGATAACTAACATTTTTGCATGGAAAACCCATGCATGTAATGCCCTCCTCACATTTTCCTTGTAATACAATGTTCTCCCTATTCTTCATTTTGCTCGAACCAAGCAATCTCGATAATAAATAAATTATTGGTGTTCTTTGAGATTCTAGGTTGGAGCACCATGAATATCAGGGGTGCGAGCGTTCAATGTCAGATAGTTGAGAGTTATCTTTTGAACATATATCACATTTTACTTACCCCATATTAATGAAAAAAATGTAACTTCTTTTTAAATAATTTCTTCGTAATTTCTCTCTTGAGTGATTTCAATGATAAAAGAGAATGTTATTCTTCCTGAAGAAAATAAAGTCGCTACGTCCACGGAATATTTGTGCATTGTCGTTTTTTTTTACTTGGGAAATATGATATTATTAAGGATTTAATCAAACAATCCCTAAACCTAAGTTTAATGGCTCGTTAAAAACAACCCTAAACCTATATGGAGGAAAAGAGTACAATACAACTAGGTAAAAATTACATCTCAAAGACCTACTTCTCATACATACACCAACTAAATAGATTGTTGATTGATTATCATAAGATTGGAGTGTACTGTTTGTATCTGGCTAAATGCTAAAGTTGTATTTTGGTTTTGCTTGCTAGGACGAATGTACTCTTTTCCTGTTTTTAACGAGGCATTCTTCCTTAGCGGATTTTTAACAAAATCAAATTTTGTTGAGCAAAAAAAAAGGTCCAACATTTGATCCTAACTTTATATATGAATATAATCTTACGTTCCATGACCCAAATACCATGTAAAAACTGAAAATATAACTCTACAAAACTTTGATGATGAAATGGTTTGGGAATGCTTCTCCAAACGAGCTTTTCCAACGCAAAAGTATCGTTTTTCTAGTTTTTTTATTTGAATCTATAATTACGTTTCTAACGTAAATTCTTGGCTGAAAAGGAGTTGTTTAGGAATGCTTTCCCGTTTCAAATGGAATTTTGGGCGAAAAACACTTCCATAAACATTTCCAAACAACCCCGAAGTCACCAAGTTAAAATTTTGTGCAAATACAAATTGATTAACTAATAAAAAATGTTACATAAACATGACCCCATTCAAGAAACAAGATATTAATTACGGATCATATTGAGTCAGTTTGAAAGCAATATGTATGTATATATATATATATATATGTAATCTTGAAGTAGATATATGATTGTCGACATATCAACACCACTCTTCAACTCGAATTGTCGCTTTTGTGTAGTAACTACATGTTTCTTAATCAATTCTACAAGGCATTAACTTTAAAAAAAAAAAAAAAAACTTAAGGGTCACTGTTGTCCCTGTAGTAAACTCAATTTATCATTTTTTTCTCCTATCGTTTTTTACATCAATTTAGCCCTCGAAGTTGTCCATGTTGTTCATCCTAGCCCTCGAAGTTCGTTGACTATTTTTTACTAATAGCACTATGAGTCTTCTACATTTGTGGATTAAGAGATTAGGTTAAAATATTTATTAAACACACTGGTTAGAACAAATTCCCAAAATTTTATTATTTATTTCAGTGAGATTAAGGGATCTTGTCAAAATTTTGGGCATTTTTTCTAACCGTTGTATTTAGTAAATATTTTATTATTTATATTTTTTTAATAAATGTCACGTCATCATCAAGCCACGTCAGTAATATTTGATGATTTGAAAATTGTTGGTGTTGAAAAATGCAAAAGACTAATGGTTATGTTTGTCAAAATGGACTTCGAGGACTAGGATGAACACCATAGACAACTTATAGGCTAAATTGATGAAAAAATGACAGGGACGAAAATGATAAATTGGGTTTACTACGTGAAAAAAACAAAACTTATATATATATATATATATATATACTTTTGTTGATTTGTTGATTTTCTTTTTGGGACTAACTTGAAAAGTAATGGAGAAAATTGGAGGGAAATAACTAGATTTGGTATGCCCCAAGTTGGAAATCTAGAGTTCATTTGCCAAATATGGGATTCTATGAGGACTTTTTTGAATAAGAAAATGACATTTTGGATTTTTTTTTGGGTTAGATGGAAATAGGGTTTTAATTAAAAGAGAAAGAAAAATAAAAGGCTTTGGCATATAATTAGCAAAAGTGTACTAAAGGTCCCATACACATCACCTGTAATTAGCAAAGGAATTTGAACTCCATTTACTGCCTCTGCATGTGCCTTTCTTTCGGCAAATTCTACCGCGGCAGCTTTAATATATGACTAAAGAAATATGCTATCGGTTTTATTATTATTATTTTTAATATTTTCGGTAAAAAATTACCGGAAACATTATTATTTTTACCTAAAACATTAATGTTTTTAACATTTATGGTAAAATGTTCAATAATAACAAAACCGGTAGAAAAAAAATAATATTTTAGGTAGCGTTTTACCAAACCCAGTAAAGAGCCCAATAATAACAAAATCGGTAGAAATAATAATGTTTTCGATAATTTTTTTACCGATTTTGTTAAAAAATAATAACAAAACTGGTAGCGTCTTTTCTTAGTTGTTTATTAAGGCTGCCGCACGTGAGACTTTCCTCTTTCTTTCTTGCAAGCCCAAGCATTATCAATATTGTTACAAAATACAACAAAAAATAAATGATCGTACGGTAAAATAAGACATATTGATATGTATATAAAAAAAAGTGAGAAGTGAAAAATACGAGTAGAAGAGAAGAATTTCACTGTACCAATTTAATTTGAATTGATTTTTGTATAGAAGCCACTAGTTTTATTCAAAATAGAAAGTATCTCAATCACAATGAAGATTTACAATCATAATCGTAAACTAAGTACATAATTAAGATGTTTTCCTATAATAATTTAAATAAAACTAGCAACTCAAGATCACGTAAGGACCGTATAAGGAAAGATTAAAACCTAACCGAGAAACTCAAATAAAGATAGATACAAACAGATCTGATCACTGAAAGACCATGACAAACCACATATTAGACTCTAGGGACATGAAAATCTATCTACGAACGCATAACGAGTATCCAAATCCAATCCGATGGTCCAAAGCAGGGAAGATCAATAATATAACATATAAGAGACATCTTGATCAGTCGTGACGATGTCAAATCAAACCTTAGAAAAAGATAAGTGAAAATAATAGTTAAACAGCCGAAAAAAAATGCTATACAAATATACTTATTGAAAATCAAAAAGACAGAAGAAAACAAAAAAGACAATAAAGAATACCGATAATTAAAAATTAACATTAAAATTGATGATGTCGCCCATCAATAAATATGAAAAGAAAAATGGATGAACGGTGTACCAATGAGAGAAAACTATGAGAGAAAATTTTTCTTTTAAGAATTGACAAGCTCGAACAAATTGAATTGATTTTCAAATTATTATTATCATTATTATTATTATTATTTGTGTAAAATTAAATATAAAAATACAAAAATATTAATATATTTTGAACAAATTTCATCATTCAAAATTGATCATATTTCAGTTTTAATAAAAAAAAAATTAAAATGTTTAATTTAATTATTAAAATTTTGAATTATTTTATGTTAGTCATTCAAGTATTAAATAAAAAATAATTGGGTGATGTGATTGATTTCTTACTAACATGAAATACATTTTACTGATGTGGAAGCAATTTGTTGACCACGCAATTTTTTTCACCTTCTTTTTTTCCTCACCATAGAGAATCTTAAATTTTTTTCCGTCACACTAAGGGTTTGTTTATTTTATGTAAAATAATTTTAAAAAAAAACGTTTTTTTAATGTTTGGTTAGAGGAAAATCAGTTAGTCAATTTTAAATATTTTCCTAGTCAACAGAATTTTCTTTGTATTTTCTGGAAAATGACTTACGGTCTGATTTTCCGTAAATCATTTTCCGAACTTTTTACTTCAAAGAATAAATACTCAAAATAATTTTATTTTATGAATTTAATATTAATAAAATATTTTAATATCATTTTAATCAAAATATTAATTATTAAAATATTTAAAAACATATTTATTAATATTTCTAATAATATAATATTATATTTTTTAATGTTATACTAAAATATTCAATTACATTATAATAATATAAGATATTATATTTTTATTTTAATAATATATAATAAATTGTTAATAAAATTTATATTATTTATTAATTTCATATAAATAATATTATTAAATTATTAATATTTTTATTAATCGGGAGTAAATACAAGATAGTATCTTTTCATTGATAACTCTCAACATTTAAACATTGAACGCTCAAACCCCTAACATCTTAATATTTTATTAATAAAAGTATAGAAATAATATTTTAATAATAAATAAATAATTCTAATATTTTAAATATAATAATATTAATTTTATGATAAATAATATTATTTATTTTATTTAATATTTGTAATAAATATTTTTTAAAAAAATTCATCAACTAGTGGAAAATGATTTACACAACCTCTTTCAAAAACCGTAAAACGTTTTCCGGAAAATGTAATTCATTTTACGGAAAACATTTTCCATAAAATATTTTGAGTGAAACAAACGAACCCTAAGTGTCATTATTCAACATTTTCTCTCACTATCAATACCACTCTATCCCGGGATAGACCTAGGCGGGGACGAGTGAGGGCAGTCGAGCCCCCTAAAAGTTTAAAGTTATCATATATTTTAGATTTTTTATGTAATTTTTATTAAAAATCTGTTTTAACCTGTATAATTTTATAAGTTTAAGTTCACCCCTAATATAATATCCTTTGCACGTCCCTGGCTCTATCAATTTAAAATATCTTTAAAACTTGCAAAACTCAACTCAAAATTTACGAGAAAATGACTATGAACTACAATTTCCATTATTTGATCAATGTAGAATCAGAATATATAGCTTATCTCATCTTTCTCCACCTTCCTCCACCTTCTCGTGATTGGGATTTGAAAGAAGATGATTCATCACTAGAAAATTAAATGAGTTAAAAACCATCCTTTTCTCACAAAATTGAAAAAAAAAATGACTTTCATGATTTTGTATAAAAAAAATAGATGTCCAATCATAATGTTGTTAATTATTTAACGATAGGTGATAAAAATAGAGCAATCTAAAAGTTCAAAAATCAAATTAAAAAAATTTAAAGCTCAATAACCAAAACAGAAGTGTAGTAAAACTTGAATGATAAATTTAAAGTGTTGCTTTGTTGAGTCCTTCGACTATTAAAAGTTACAAAATGGTCACTAGACTATTCATTATGTTTTAAACTCGTCCTTTTCTATTAAAAAATTGTCGGTCGATTGAGTTGAACATTAACATGATGACTAAAATCTAATAGTCGTTTGAGATTTTGGGATCGTATTTTATCATATCACAATCAATAGGTTAACGTTCAGCTCGTCAATTTTTAATGAAAAATGATGAGCTTGGAACATATGAATAGTTGAATGATCATTTTGTAACTTTTAATAGTCGAGTGACTCAACAAAGCAACACTCTATAGTCGGAGAACCATTATATAACTTTTAATAGTTAAGAGACTTAATAAAGCACTACCCTATAGCCGGGGGACCATTTGTGTACTTTACCCTAAAAATAATTCACGTAAATATTGTAGAAAACGAAAGAAAGACTTTATAAACTACACGAACAGAAATAATACAAAGAAATGAGAAATATTAGTGAAAATTAAGGGTATTATAATGAATTTATCTCCGGCAGATTATGTCTTTAATTTCCCATACATGCTTGATTAATGAGTAATAAAGTTTAGAGTTTGTTCCCCCTCCCCGACAATACATAGAATTAATGATGTTTAACTAAAAACCCACCAACTTAATTACCTTCTAATGCACTCTTATCTTATTCCTCTATGGGTTTTCATATAATTTTTAGGGTAAACTACGCATTTAGTACTTAAACTATCAGTTTTGGTCCCTTTTTAGTACTTAAACTTTCAATTTTTTTCAAAACTATGCCTAACGTTTAGTTTTTATTTTGTTTTAGTACCTCGCCGTAAAGGGTGATTTGCACATGACACCTTTTTTATTGGTAAATTGTATCATTCATCACTCAACTATCTTCTCACTCCTATTTTGGTGACTAAAGTTTAATTTTTTAATTTAATTACTTAACATCCTAGTTACTCCTAATTTAATCACTCTAACTTTCAAATTTATTTTTTATTTTTCATAATATATTAATAAAATAATAATAAAAAAGTCATTTCACAAAAAATTATTAATAAAATAAATTAGAGTGATTAAAATATGAGCAATTTGAAAGTTGAGTAGTTAAACTGAAAATTTTTAAACTTTAGTACCATAATAGGAGTGAGAAGATAGTTGAAGGATGTAATTTACCCATAAAAATTGCAGTGTCGTTAAGATTTTAACGGTGATGTACTAAAATGAAATAAAAATTAAGTTTTAGGTATAATCTTGAAAATTAAAAGTTTAAGTAATATAATGGACTAAAAATGATAATTTAGGTACTAAACACATAATTTTCCCTAATTTTAATATAAGATAAATTATGTGTTAGATATGGTTTTTTGTCTAAATTTTTATGTAATTTATCCATAAAAAATCTAAAGTTTTTAAAGGTAGGGTATTAAAATGAAACAAAATTTAAAAGTTGGGTATAATCTTGAAAAATATTAGTTTATACTAAATAATGTGCATCATCAATATAAAATAACAAATAGTTAAAAAAAGATGGCAATTTTTTTTTGCTTTAATTATTTTATATAAAATATCATCTTTTAAATAAATATACATTAGACTAATTTTCTTATTTAGATTTGGGTAAATTACTTATTTAGTACCTAAATTATTAGTTTTAGTCTGTTTTATTATCTAAACTTTCAATTTTTTAAAACCATACCTAACGTTTAATTTTTGTTTCAGTTTAGTACCCTGCATTAAAAACTTAACGCGTTTAGTACCTAAACTATCAGTTTTTGTCCGTTTTAGTACCTAGACTTTCAATTTTTTCAAAACTTAATGTTAAATTTTAAACAGGGTACTAAAATGAAACCAAAACTAAGCTTTAGGTATGGTTTTGAAAAAAAATTGAAAGTTCAGGTACTAAAATGGGTCAAAACTGATAGTTTAGGTACCGAACACATAATTAACCCTATATTTTATTAAAATTCGGATTATTCGAGAAGCATATCACCTTATGTCAACAGATTAAATGGTTGAGCACCAACGACTGCAACAATGTGATTGAGTGTTCATTGTTAAATGGTTGAGAGTATATTTAGAACATATACTACTTGTAATCACCTTAACTTAATAAAATAAATAAATTTAACATCTTTCCCCTCCCACAAACCAAATGAAAAAGGTACAAGAAAGAAGAGAAAAGAAAAAAAATGTAAATAAACAAAGATTATTCCTTTCTTAAATCTTAATTAAAAGTTGAAACTTGAGATAGTAATATTATCTCATAGGCCATCCTTGCATTACATATGAAATGAAATGTGCATTAATGTTTTTGGTGGCTTTTACTAATGCATTTGGCCATCTGTGCTGCTTTTCTTACAAGGAAATGAGTTTAGGGATGTAGAAGCTGTTGCCACATGTGCAGAATCTGATGAAGACAGTGATGAATAATATGGAGTTGATGTAACTTTCCATGTCTGCAACCAACTTACAACTTCAAATACTGTCCGCAGGGATGGAGCTAGAATTCTAGTTCAAGGAGGGTAAGTATAATTAACAATAAAAAAATAAGAGACAAAATATAATTAATAATAAAAATGGGGGAAAATAAAAATAAATCAAAACTTGAAGGACTAAATAGGTATTTATCTCTATATAATTCTTAATAATAAAAAGTTTGGGGTGCAGTGGCCCCCTACAAGTACACGTAGCTCTGTTGTGGATTGTCTGATAACACCGAAACCCCCTTAAACATTCCACTAGCTTCACACCATCCTTCGAAGAGACGATGAACTTGAGGTCTCATGTTCGAGCTCTATGAATATCAAAGTCTTAGACGTGTGAACGTTTAATATTCAATGATTGAGAACTATTTTTAAATATATATTATCTTATACTTATTTTGGATTAATAAAAAAAAACTTTCAGGTTAACACTCGGACCTCGAATCACGTCTTGGGACATATCCGTTAAGGTACAATTTATAAGTATTCTTCCTTTTTCTTATCATCATCATTTGGGTATTGATTGATGTGTTTGGAATAGGAATTAAACTCGACAATAATTTAAATATTGATTTAGAATTGAATTCGTAGAGCATGCCTAGTTTCATTGTAACATTAAGAGTTAATTTCATCACACGTTCTCAATATATGATCCTCATTTTAAATTGGTCCCTAAACTTTAAAATGTTTTAATTTCATCCTTAAACTATGACTATCATTCTATGTTAGTCCTTAAACTTTTGAGCATTTCAATTCCATCCCCAAACTATGACCTTTTTTTAACGTTCCAATTTCATCCCAAACTATACGTATATACTAATCACATCCATTGTTAATAAAATCGTTAGGCCAAATTATATTATTATATGTTTGGTTAGGTTAAACTATGGTTGAAACTAGTTACATATTTGGATTAATTAATTTGGGGATGTAATTTGAATATTCAAAAGTTTGGGGACTAATTTAGAAAGATTGTCATAGTTTAGGGATGAAATTAGAATGTTCAAAATTTTAAGGACTGATTTAAAATGAGAGTCGTAGTTTAGGGTGAAATTAAAATATTTAAAAGTTTAGGGATTAATTTAAAATGAGGATAATAATTTAGGGACATCAGATGCAATTAACTCTCGTCTAAGATTTTGTTGCTTTAAATGTACCCACTTCCATTTGGAAATCATCATTGTAATAATTGTTTAGCAAAGGGTGAACATGGAATCATTCCTTTCATGGTTTTTGGCTCAATGGCTGATTTTTTTTAGCCATTAATGATGGCAATGGTGAAGTTTTGGATTGTGGATGTTAGTAGAGGGAACAAAACTATAATTTGGCCAAGAAAATATGATGAATGATTGGTAATTGAGTTGAGGGGTTGACAGATAAGTCCCACATCTGCCAACTTGAGAATCAATGCCTTTGGGGAAGAGCTCCATTAATATTGGCCAAAAGAATAAAAATGATGCAGGGACCTGAATGAAAAAAAAATCATTGATGGGTTCCATATGGAAGATTTTAGACAATGACTCCTAATATGACTACCAGTAGTCAACATTTTTTTTTTGGATAAGTAAAATTTTTATTATCCAAATAAGAGAAAGTATATTACAACACAATCAAGGATCAAAGAAAGCTAATTACAACAAAAGAATGGTTAGCCTATACCCCAATTGGTACAAAGTTGCATATTAACAAAATCAAGCCTATTTAGTTCTGTATTCCTAAGTTGAGAACCAATAATCTCCTTAATAGCAATGAGCAAGTCATCCATAGTTCTAGCTCTTCCTTGGAATAGACGTCTATTTCTTTCTTCCCAAACAAAATAGATGAAAGAGCTCCAAGGAATCTTCAAAATAGAGGAAAGAAGAGATTTACCTTTCCAACAAGAAATAGACCAAGCAAGCTTGATATCATAAGGCATATGAGGCTTGGTTAAGAGTGAAAGATGCAGAATTCTATTCCAAAGAGAATCAATCATAGCACAATCAGCAAATAAGTGTTTTCTTGTTTCAAGGCCCTCGTTGCATAAGGTACAAGAACCTTCAGTGGTTATCCCCATTCGAATGAGTATTTCCCGAGTGGGAAGCCTATCAAGAATTGTCATCCAAGTGATGATACTGAATTTTGGAACATGGAGGGGAATCCATATAAGTTTATGCCAAGGAACTTTTTTCCTTTTTGGTACGAATCTCATCCCAAATATAATTGCTTTTAGTAGCTCCTGTATTGAGAATAGGGATGGCCTCAGCTTTCATGTTTAACAACCTGTTAAAACAGTAATTGTAAGTAGCATTAGTAGGCAGCTGAAAGAAATCCTTTGATTTAATAACATAGTTATAAATCCAAGGAATCCATAAGGATCCTTCACCAGCAAGAAGGTTACGGATAAGCTGAAATATGCAGACTTTATTCCAAGTTTTTAAATATTTAAGTCCCAGCCCACCTTCATATTTGGGACAACAAATGTTGCCCCATCTTACTCTTACACCATTGGCAGCAGAGTCGGTGCCTTTCCATAAGAATCTAAAACATAGCTGGTTAATCTTGTTGATAGCATCTTGAGGAAGAAGAAATTGTCTGCACCAGAAATTAGCTATACTTTGGAGGACAGTTTTGACAAGTTCAAGTCTTCCTGCATAACTAAGATGTGTCCCAGACCATTGATGAATTCTTAATCTGATTTTGTCAATAAGAGGAGTACAATCTTTAGTAGTTAGTTTTCTGGTGACAAGTAGAACCCCAAGGTATCTCACTGGAAGAAGACCATTCTTGAATCCAGTAGAATTAATGGTATTATGAAGGTTCCTTGGGGAAATTCCAGCAGTAAAGAGATCAGAATTGGCTGCATTAAGCTGAAGTCCTGACATTTCATAGAATTTGTTAAGGACAGAGGTAACTCCAATGACTTATTCTAAGTTTCCTTTATAGAAAATGAGGAGGTCATCCACAAAGGTTAAATGAGTGAGTCCAAGTTTTTTGCATTTTGGATGATATCCAAATAAGCCTCTGGCAGCAACAATGCTAAGGAGATTAGAAAGGATGTTCATAGCAAGAACAAAGAGGATATGTGATAGGGGATCACCTTGTCTTAGGCCTCTTTCACCTTTGAAATAACCTATCAAAGAACTATTAAGAGAGATAGAGTATCTAGCTTGAGTGAAACAGACTTTAATCCAAGCAGATAATTTAGAAGGCAGATTTATGGCTTCAAGAATAGAAGAAATGAACCCCCAATGAATAGAATCAAAAGCCTTTTGGAGATCAATTTTAATGGCACATCTTGGAGAAATAGTTTTCCTTCCATAGCCCTTGACAAGTTCTTGAGCAAGAAGAGTGTTGTCAATGATATTTCTACCTTTGACAAAGGCAGTTTGGTTAAGAGTAATGATTCCAGGCAAAATAGTGGTCAATCTTTTAACCAAAATCTTGGTAATATATTTATAAATGACAGTACAGCAAGATATTGGTCTATAATCTTTAACCTTTCTAGGATTGGAAATTTTTGGGACCAAGGCAATAATGGTAGAGTTAAAGGCTAGCAGAATAGAGGAATTGGTAAAGAAATATTTGACTACTTTAATGACATCCTCACCAACCACTGACCAACAAAATTTAAAGAAGAAAGGGGTAAAACCATCTGGACCAGGTGCCTTGTCATTACCTTGACTAAAAATAGCTTCTTTAATTTCCTCAGAAGTGATGTCTTTATCCAATTCTGCAGAATTTTCAGGAGACATATTATATTGGAGAAGGTTTTTAAAAGATTGATGGTCACTGTCTCTAACTTTAGGATCAGTATTTCCCAAAAGATTTTTGAAGTAAAGAATGATTTCAGAGGAAATATCATCAAATGACTTAAGCCTACTGCATTGTTCATTCTCTAAGACTCTTATTGTATCTCTTTTGTTCTTGGAAGCAATGACAGAATGAAAGAATTTAGTGCATTTATCACCCTCCTTAAGCCATTAAACTTTGGCTTTCTACTTTAAAAACTGATTTTCTGCTGCTTCAAGGGCTGACAGTTCAGTCTGAATTTTAAGTTCAGTGTCAATGGAACTAGTTCTGTGCAGAGTAGAGAGTTAAAATTGTTCAAGTTCAGCTTTCTTTTGCTTGACCCTTGTTGAGATATTACTAAAACATTCCTTATTTAAAGTCTTCAAACTTGTTTTCAGTCTTTTAAGCTTGAGAAACAGATACAACATAGGGTTACCATGGATAGGTTGCTGCCAAGAGTTATGAAATTCATGAAGAAAATTTGGATGTTTGGTCCATAAATTAAAAAAATTGAAGGGTTTAGGGTGATTAGCAGGAGAATCCTTGTAAAGCCATACAATGGCCATGCAGTGATCAGAGGGCCCAGGGGATATAAATTCCAAAAAAGAGTTTTTAAAAGTTGTGATCCAATTGGAATTAACAAGCACTCTGTCAAGTTTCCTAGCAAGAAAGGATTCTTTTTGTTTATTGCTCCAGGTGAAGGTAAGTCCAAAGAAAGGGTGATCCTGAAGGAGAAGGTCATGGATTGTATCTTGGAAATCTTTCATATCAGTGGAAACAAATGGACCAATAATTTCATGGTCAGAGCTTTCTGAAGAGTGAAGGATAATGTTAAAATCACCTCCAAGGATCCAGGGAAAAGAACCAAAACTAGAATCAAGGTCTTTTAAGTGTTTCCATAAAAGCCTTCTTTGTGAACCATCATTGCTACCATAGATTGTAGTAATATAAAAAGGTTGACCCTGAGAAAGACCTTTGACAGAGATACTTTAGGCAGTAGCATGGCAGAAAGATAGATTAAGGCCTTTAGTCCAAAGAAACCAAATTCTTCCATTGGATGCACAATCATAGTTAGTGAAGCAGTTCCAGTTGCTAAACTTAGAATTAAATAAGTCTTCAAACTTATCAGATTTACTCTAGTCTCAATCAAGCAGAGAACATCAATTTTGTAAAGAATAGCTCTTTGTAGAACTTAAACCCTCTCTTGAAAATAATTCAAGCGGGACATTATACAGATGAACCCATAAGGGAACACAAGAAATATCAAAGTGCAGTCTTTAGGCTCCCATTTCCTTAAGATTAGAGGCTTGTTTAAAATGTTCCAAGGACCATTTTCCATAACCCAGTTTCTTGCAGAATTAGAATTGAAAGTGAATAGATATAAGTTGCTGCCTGCAAAACTCACCTGGACACGAATCCCCTTTGTTGGGTTATTCCACAGATTCTCTATCATCCTCTGCATAGTAGTGAAATTGGGTGTAGCCCCAAGGAATTGACCCACGAGTGATGTCCTCCATTCGGCAATTCTAGCTTCAAAAACTTTTGGAGGAGGCTGAACAATGGGGTTGGAATCGCAAGATTTTGGTAGGAAGAATTGAAACTCATGTCCCTGTTGACAGCCGAAAAGCTTTCTCCAATCCATGTATTAGAGAAGAAACAACACCCAGAGAGAAATAAAAGTGTGAGAACAATAGGTGAAGGAAAGAGGACGCCTTAGAAGCACCGACGACCTGGGTTATGTTAGTCCTACTAACGTACGCCCAGAGAAAATCAGTTATCGTGCGCCGCCCGAGTTTTGCCTTAGTAGTCAACATTTGTAGACTGCATTCATCATCAGTTTTACGGATTTATAATTAAAAGGGTAAACTACAAATTTAGTATCTAAACTATCAGTTTTGGTTCATTTTAGTACCTAAATTTTTAGTTGTTTTAAAATTATACTTAACGTTTAGTTTTCATTTTATTTTAGTATCCCGCCATTAAAAAATTAACGTATTTAGTATCTAAACTATCAATTTTGGTTTGTTTTAGTACCTAAACTTTCACAAAAAAAATTCCAGAACTTAACGTTAAATTTTGAACAAGGTACTAAAATAAAACAAAAATTAAAGTTTTTAATGACTGGTACTCAAATTAAACAAAAATTAAACTTTAGGTATGATTTTGAAAAAATTAAAAAAATTAAGGCAATAAAACGAATCAAAACTAATTATTTAGGCACTAAACGTATAATTTACCTTATTTAAATTTCATAGTGGTTTTTTTCCTAGTAATATTATTTTTAAAAATTTTAACGTGGAGAATTTGTACATTCGCATTGAATATTTTTAGTTGTGTGCAAAGGCCTAAATAAATCGAATTTAAATGAATGAAGTTGTATCTTGTTCGTTTCTTGATTTTTGAAAGGATTTATGTTAATATTCACTTATTTATTTTAAAATATATTCGTGTTCGGTTTATTTAATATTCGTATACATATTCATTTATATTTTCGTCAACATATTCATTTATATTTTCGTCAACATATTCATTTATCGTTAATGAACATGTTTGTTGCACACTTTTTTTACTTCTTTATTTACAAGTAAAAAAAGTATGTACACCATTAGTCCTTAAGTTCCTTAGATTTCATATTTTCAACTTCAAAGTTCACTTTATATTTAATTTAGTCCTTACATAATTACATTCATCAATATTTAAAATGTAGAAAAAATAAAAGAAAAAGGAGAACATAGTAAATGAACTTATAAACGAATAGATAAACAAGACAATAAATGAGTTCGTCTGTGAAAGTAAACGAATTGAACAAACCTCTCTGTGTTCGTTCGTTTATTAAATTTGCAGTTGCAGGCTCCTTCGGGTCGGCTGCCTTGTTCTACGATTCGTCCGTCTTGCACCACTTCGATGCTGTCGACGTTTCTTTTTGTTGAAAGACGGTGAGCCACTAGCACTGTGGCGCGGCCCCTCATTAGCCTTTCGAGTGCTTCTTGTAGTACACACTCGGATTCCGCGTCGAGTGCGCTTGTGGCCTCGTCGAGTAGTAGTATTGTTGGGTCCTTAAGTACGGCCCTTGCGATTGCGATTCTTTGTTTCTGACCTCCGGAGAGCTGAAACCCTCTCTCACCGACCGGTGTTTTGTACCCGTCGGGCAATGCGCTAACGAAACCATGCACATTAGCTGCCCGGGCAGCTTCGGTTGCCCCTTCTTTTCCATAAGCAATATTATCGAAAATGATGGCAGCAAAGATGACGGACTCTTGTTGCACCAATCCGATTTTAAGCCTAAGAGACTTCAAGTTCAATCTTGGGATATCTTTTCCATCAATCATAACCTTTCCAGCTGTAGGATCGTAGAATCGCTCGATCAATGACCGAACTCTTGCCGGAGCCACTAGCCCCGACAAGTGCTTGGCTTTGGCCTGCACGGATTCGGAGGTTAAGGTCTTTGAACACACTGACATAAGGTCGTGAAGGATATGCAAAATCAACATGCCGAAGTTCAATTTCTCCATGGATTTTTTCAACCGGCTCCGCCTCTGGATCGTCCAGATCAATCATGGTTGTACGATTCAAAATCGAGAACACCGAACCAACAGCTTCACCACCCCTAACAATCTCGGGAGCAAGACTAACAGTTTCCGCCACAGAATTCGCGGTGACCACCAATACCACGAAAACATTGATCACCTTAGAGAACGTCGAGACACCTTCGTTAACGAGGTGAGCACCATACCAAAGTATGAGAGCTTCGGAAGCATAAAGGGCAAGCTGAGACAGGCCGAAAAGGAAGCCCGAAGTTTGGCTGCGACGAAGGCTTCGCATCTGTGGAACTCGGAGCTCATGGAAAAACAGGGAAAGGATCTTGTTCCGCGCATTGAATGCTGCAACCGTTCGGATGTTGCTTACACCTTCGGCTGCAATCATGCTCGTCTTTGCATGCGACTTTGACGTGTCACCGGCAAACCCTTTGAGAGAAAGTTGCTGCAGTGCAAAATAAGCAGCATATATGTATCAAGTTGTCAAGGAATCCAAAGCATTTCAGATCACAATCAGTTACTATTAGCCATGCTATTCAAACTCCTCATTCTCCATTAAACAACCGATTCCGACACATATTTTCCTTACCCGAACTCGAATACGAGCTCGTATACATATACGTAACACAGATATACACTTTTTCATCAAATTTTACAGTGTAAAGTGGGAGTAAATCAGCATAATCATTCGCATTTTACCACATAGGCCTACAATGGTACATGGGGAACACTGTTTACTGTAAAAAACCTGACACTCTAACTTTCTCTAGGGAAATAAAAACAAAACAACAGAGAAAAAAGAAGACCTCAAAATACACAAAAGATCATGAATTATATATGATCAATGGTAAAGAATCTTCACTATTTTATTGATCACTGATTGATTATATATATATATATAGTGGTTGTTTTATTTTAGTGTTAATATTTACAAATGGTCGTTTTAAATGGGGAAATTTGAAAGGAAAATTTTGGTTAGTCACTCCGATGGTTCCGTGTGGCATTCTAATCGGTCGATTGTGTGTCGTACTAGTCTAGGGTGTTACACATACGGTGCAGTTAACTCATTAGAAATTAAGAGCTACGAAATTATAAAATTTTAGAGTGTGAAATTAGATATCAATAGAAAATATAAAAGAAATAAACTACATGAGACTTCAAAAGTTTTCATGGGTGCAACCGCCTCCCAACACTCCCTCGGTCCATCCCTAATCTCGAGCTCTGTCTTTTGATTATTGAAAACATGCCTCTCGAGCTGTCTTTGAATGGCTATTTATATAGAAAACAGGTTTCATTATATGTTTGGTGAAAGTGCATTTGTTCTACTTTATGTGGATTGTTGAAGACTCAGGTTTGATGAAAAGTTGGTATTGACGTTGCTTGAACTTGCAGATTGGCCTCAAAAAGTTGCAGCAAAAAAAAACAATGAAACAATGGAGAATTATGAAGCTCATGCGAGACAACATTATCAGATTTCATGCTTTACCTTTACCCCTCCAATCGGGACGGACTTATGATTTTATATAATGTGATGAAATTATAAAATTTTACGGAAAAACGAGCTTATAAAACTTTAGAGGGCAAAAACATATTTTCAATAAAAAAAATATATAAAAATTTCAGGGAGGTTGTTGTTCCCACTTTTCCCCCCTCGATCGATCCCTGATCATCCAACATAAGAGTGTTCATAATTCGGTTAAAACCGAACTAACCAACCGAACCAAAATTTTGATCGATTAATCGGTCGGTTAATTTTGAGTTCGATCGGTTAATGATTAATAATTGTTTTTCAAACTTCGGTTAGAAATCGATTGATTAACCAAATTAACCAAAATTAGTAAATATTTAATATATCTATATATTATTTAACTTTAGGAGTGTTTAAACTTCGTTTTTAATCGAATAAACTGAAAATATTTAATATATAATATATATTATCTGTATATTATTTATAAATTTTGATTAACCGACCAATTAACCAAACTTAGTTCGATTCAATTAAATTTTTTTGGAAAAATTTTGAATCAATTAACGGTTAAAGAAAAAAATTAAATAATAAATTTTGAATAATTTGGTTCGATCAGTTAACCGAATTAACCAATTTAACACCTCTGATCCAAGATACTTCCTAGTCCTACCAAATTTTAAGATTCAAAACTCATTATTATTGGCTACATTCTCCCCAACACCACCAAACCCTTGTCTGCAACTTGAGATAAGAGAAAGGATCATAGATGCAAACTTTTCAAACCCTAAATTAGCATGTACACAAGTTGAGCTACATGTATTATTATAAGAGTAAACTACATCTGTGCTCACTTAATTATGGACGAATTTTAATTTGATCACCAATTTTTCAATTTTATTAATCAGACTACTTAATTATTTAAATGATGCCAGTAAAGTGACTTGATTATTAAGTGGCCTCAACGATTAAAGGGAGTAATGTTCTCCCTTGAGGTCATGGGTTTGAACAGCTGCATTTGCAGTATGCGTGTCGTTAATGGTTAAAAAAGATTATGAACAGATTATATACTTTGTAATCAACGCAAACTATTCAAAAAAAACATTGGACGTAACTTACTTAAAATCACATTCGATCATCAGTACTTATATATTATATCAATTTGATCTTGATTTTAATTTAATTTAATTCTATAATCATATGCATGTGTCATTATCTAATTAATTTTTTTCTTTATTGAATTGTGTAAGGTATGGCTCATAAATATATCGGTAAAGAGGACAGGGGTACAGGGTTAATTTTGTAATTATGTACCAGAGTTTTCTATTATAAATAGAGATGTAACCTAAACCTATTATTATTGAATAAAAAAAATTTTCTAGCGCCGCCTAGGCACCGAGGACGTAAGCACATTGCCGAACCTCGTTAAAATTCTTGTGTTCTTTCGTTTACTTTTCCCGATTTATTTCAACAAATTGAATAAATTAAAATTAAAAAATATTGAGAGATTAAATTTTATTGATAAAAATTTTATTCATTTTGAACAATTGAAATTTATTTTTTAAAATATTATAATTCAATTCAAGTTTTGCTTACTGAAGTATAGTGTACGCTCCTCTCCTAACGATAATTTGTGATTAGGGGTGAGTATTCGATCAAGTAGAGTAAAAAAGTTTCTAGTTATTTGAGTTGACGAGCCTTATTTTACAACTCGGACTTGATTTGAAATTTTTTCAAGTCGAGTTGAGTCGATTTTTCGAGTTTCTCCTTAAATTTAATTGTAAATATTTATAATATTATAATATTATTTAATTCAAATTTAAGTGACTTTCTATAACCATATATACAGTACAAATATATTTCTTTATATTTTTTCATACGTGATATACATATATCATACAAAGTCCAAGGACTCTAGTTAAACTTGAAAATAAATCCACTGATTACTAAAACAATTCGAGTTATTCGAGTTGCATTTTACAACCCAATTTGAACTTAAAATTTTTTCGAGTCGAGTCGAGTTTATGAAATTGCAGCTCGATGTCAATTCGAGTCGAGTTTTTCTCACTCCTATTTGTGATTACAAGTGATAGTATCTATTCTAAAGACTCTTAATCATTTGACAATGAAAGCTCAAATATCCTACAGTCTTCGCTAATGCTCAAACTCGAAAACTTTAGAGATAATAACCATCTCTTTAACCACTAAGGTCGTTTGATCCGTGCACCCGATAATAATTTCTAACCTAAATATAAATTAGTTTTCCTAATCACCGACCAAGAAGCTATTGATTATTCCACATAAAACCCTAGCAATAGCTTATTGACCATGGGGTTGAAGAAAATGAACATCAAATCCCATCATTTAGTCAACAGCATACGCATGTTAATCATGTTATCGTCTCCAACACAAAAAACAAACCTCCAAAAGAATCCCGACAATTCCTCTTCCATGTCGACTGGTTTCTTAAACACGATTATTACACGTACAAAAATGGCTAAACACATGAATTACTATAAATCAATCACCATAAAACAACCGGAAAACCAATACCCAAACATCAAAACTCTCCTCTCTTTTTTTTCTCCCATGTCTAGCAAAAGATCAAGTGGCAGCAGGAGCAATGGAAATGAAGATTTTAGCCTCAGACTTAGAGAGCTTTCATCAACCAACAAGAAGAAGAAAAGAAATGCAGCTAAGGTAAGATTCCATAAACCCCGTATCGACCGAACTGATGGGACGGTCTGTTGAAAATTTCGAATTCGTATATAATTTAAGTATCTTCTTCGCATGTATCGAAATGCAGGTTCTGGATGAAGCATGCAATCACATTAAGAAGCTTAACGGAGAGGTGGAGGATTTAAGCAACCGCTTATCGGAGTTACTGAACTCGTCGGAGGCCGAAAGTAGCATTAATGCAGACATCCTTAGAAAACTTTTACAACAATAATCACTGCAATTTTTGTTCTTGCATTTCACTACAGTACTTTATGGTTCAAGTACGTAATATATATATATATATATATATATATATATATATATATATATATATATATATATATGTTACTTTGCATTTGAGTTGTTCCTGCCGGATATTGTTGGCATCCAAGAGAACAAGCAAAGGGTTTATAGTTTACATGTTTTGCTCTTTGGGATTTTTTTTGTTTGGCATAATGCAACAAAACACTCCTAACGTTTGATAATAGTGTCAGTTGATCCCTATCATTTTTTTAGGAGTATATTACCCTCTAACGTTTCATTGTAAGTCAAAAAACCTCATTATTGGTTGAAAATCGTTAGTCAACTAACGGTCAACGCCTAGAGTTGACTCAACATGAACATGTGGAGGGAGATGCTGACGTGGCATGTCTAGGTCATAGTAGATGATGATGTGTTATATCTATGTGGATCAAATGCTGACGTGACATGTCCACGTGTTATGAAATACATTTGGACATGCTACATCAGCATTTAGTCCATGTGGATCTGCCATGTCAATATCTCCATCCACATGTTTCTTGTTGAGTCAGCTCGAGGCGTTGACCGTTAGTTGACTAACTGTTTTCATCCATCGAAAGGTTTTTTGACTCAAGATGAAACGTTAGGGTAATATGCTCCACAAAAAAGAAGAGGGGTCAAATTGACACTATTGTTAAACGTTAGGGTTTGATATATGATAAGTTTGATTTTTTTCAAATATATATTTTGTAATATTTGTTGATGGACAATGTAAACATCGATAATTTAAAATAGTTTATTTTTTTTAATTTGAATGAAAAATTACGGATAACAATGACATAAGAATTAAACTTGTGTTCTCAATGTTGCTTTTCGAAGTTTAAGCAGACACATGCTTACTTGGACCAACATAATAATGGAAGCCAAAAATCTATGGTAAAAACTAGTGTTTCAAAATGATTTTATCCTGTTTGATCTAATCATAAAATGGATATCGTCTCTCAAAATTAACACGATATTTTTAAATTCGTACATTTAAATAAGAAAGATAAAACTAAGCAACGGGTTTGTGTTAAGATGTCATTACTCACGTTCGATCGAGTCAAGTCAAAAAAAAAAATTAAATCGTCTAATTTGACAAATCTTATTTTGTAACTTGATTTTGACTTAAAGTTCTTTCGAGTCGAGTTGAATTTATAAAATATGAGTTGAGTCAAGTCAAATCGATTTATTCAAGTCTTTGTTTAAATTTAATTATAAATATTTTAATATTATATTACTGTTTGATTCCAATTTAAATGGTTGCCATAATTTTTTTTTATTTTTTTTGATAGAAACAACTAATTTTGTTCAAAATATGAAATATCTCAAATTATGATAAAGATTTACAATTACAATCGTAAATTAAGCACATAATTAGAAAATTTTCCTATAATCATTAAAACAAAATCAATAACGTAAGATCACATAAGACGAAAGATTAAAAATCTAACCAATAAACTCGAACAAAGATGATACAAACATATCTGATCGCATCGGCAAACGAACCACAAAAGGAGATCAAGCTATTGAAAGACCACCGACAAACCACAAATCAAACTCGAGCGATGTGAAAAACTATCCACGAACGCAAATTGGGTATTCAAAATCTAATCCTACGGTCCAAAGCAGGGAATACCAACAAGATATCAGATAAGCATTATCTTGATCGGTCATAACGATATCAAATCAATCTTTAGAAAAAGATAAATGAAAAAAACGACCCAAAAAATGCCAAAATCATAAGAAAACATGCCATAAAGACAAATGAAAATGCATCATACAGTCAGACTTATTAAAAATTAAAAAAAAACAGAGATACGATATAAGAAAAAAAGAGACAATAAAAAATACCGACAATCGACAAGCAACATTAAAAGTGATATCGCCACTGATCAACAAAGACGGAAAAAAAAGAGATAAGCGATACACCAATGAAAGAAAACTAAAGAGTTTCCAAAATCATATATAATACATTATTTATTAAAAAATTCATATATAATATACACATATCATGCAAAATCAAGAGATTCGTCTCAAACTTGAATATCAATATACTAATTATTAAAAAAAAATTAAGTTATTCAAGTTACTATTCAAATTATTGAAGTTGCATTTTCTAACTAGATTTGAACTTAAAATTTTTTGAGTCAAGTCGTTTATGAAATTACAACTCTAAGTTAATTCAAGTTGAGTCATTTCGAGTCGAATTAGGGGGAAAAAATTAAGTCAAGTTTTGCTCCTACAAAATGGGTATACCATATCTTCTCAAAACAACAAAATCGCTCAATTTAACATCAAATCCAAGGCCACAAAGGGCAGAAGCTCATGGTTTACTCGTCTTCCTCCTCGTCACCGTCTCCACCAGCAACCTTCTTGGCAGCTGCTCTCTGGTTCTTCCTCTTCACTCTTCCGGGACGGCCACCTCCAAACGGACTTGTCAGAGAGAAATCGATATGTTTCTGGGAGTCAACCCTCACCATGAAGGATGGAATGTTTACCACCTGCCTCCCAACCCTATCAAGGTAAAGGCCAAATATCAGGATACAAAATTCGGGATATCTTTCGGGCAGCCAAAGAATCGGTCGAGCCACATACATATTCAACTAGGCAAAGCACAATACGATAAATCCCACAACTCGGAAACCAGAAGCCACATTGGCATATCAGCAATCTGCCAAGAGATTTTTCGTAAAACAAGAGGCAGTAGATGCCGTAATTCTTCCAAAAGAAAGAGCGATCTCTAAGATTAAATCGTGAAGCCATGAATCGCTAGCCCGAAGTAGTATTTTAGCTGATGAAGCAAATTCATTAGATGTGAATTACTAAACATACTTTTAAACAGTCATCATTTGTAAACACATGACAAAAGATGCTCTGCAGGCGATAAGAAACGAAGTAAAACTTTACCTGATATGCCTTTGTCTGATCAACACACGGGCGTGGTGAATCGACTTGGCCATACCAGACTTGAACACGAGGGTCTGCAGGCGGAGTTCAAGGAAATTCTCAACGGTCAAAACCAAGACATAATCGAGCTTGTTCTGGCTCTCATCCAAAAGCCCATATCTGTTCATCCTACGCAGAAGTGCCTCACCTTCGAAACTACGACAAGGGTTCTTCTCATCGAGAGTGAGAAGATCCCTAGCGGCATTTCTGATATGGCTCAAGGCATACTGAACCCTCCACAACTCCTACAAGCCCCAACTCGGCATCCAATCGTTCCTTCTCATATGGACGCCTCGGCTTCTTAAACGTCTTCCCATCTACAACATCGCATCGATTTCACCGATAAATAAATAACTTTCAACAAAATAACAAAGTTTAACCTAACCTCAAATGAAGCTATAACAACCACACAGCTAATTGGCATTTGATTCTTTTTAGACTAATCAACAAAAGCAGCAAAACCCATTAATATAAACAAGAAAATTCCCCATTTAAGATTCTAAAAATTACAATTAATCGAACAATCGTGCTAATGGTACACACTCCCACTCATAAACCTAACCCATCATCCCCTAGATTCAAACTCGAGTGATGAGAATTGGAAGCTTTCCAGTTATTAAGTCAATTATATTCATCAAGAAAACCCATTTATGAGAACCCAAAAAAATCAAACTTGAGAACCGATAAGTTTTCATTGCTATGACACATACTGAAACTAAGCAACGGGTTTGTGTTAAAAACAGATGCAAAAGAAAGAGGGAAGAAAAGTGGAGAATGCGTTTAGCTTACAGTTGCGGTAGAAACTGACGTGAACCATGGCGGCGGCGGCGGTTCTTCGGAGGCGAGAAAGATAAAAAGACGAAAACCGGGAGAAATGAAGGTGGCTGGAGGAGTGAATATTATACGAACAGTTCATCAAAAGTTTCCTCTAAT
Organism: Hibiscus syriacus; assembly: GCF_006381635.1. Classification (NCBI taxonomy): domain Eukaryota; kingdom Viridiplantae; phylum Streptophyta; class Magnoliopsida; order Malvales; family Malvaceae; genus Hibiscus; species Hibiscus syriacus. Next base: position 269,731 of record NW_024062201.1, read on the forward strand.
TTTAGAAATTGCCTTTTACTGTCCCCGTCCCCGTCCTCATATCCATCCCCGTATCCGTATCAGTGCAACATAGTCTGCAAGTACATAATCTGCAAGTACATTTAGCTGGTTTACATCTAAACTGACCTTGCTAAATTCTCCTGAAAGGCTTCACTACTGTAATTGCTCCTTGTTCACGGATTCATCCGAGTTCCGTTCGATCTCGATGTCGACGAGGAATGCCTCTCGTTGCCGATCTTCAGGGTTGCTTAAAGTAGCTTCACTTTCATTGTAACCATGAAGGAGATAACCAAGTAGACTCTCATCTTGATCTGCAGGAAATGACTTAGGAAATTGGCTTTCATTAGGCTCAATTCCCTCATTCGGAATGTCGCCATTCGAAACATTCCTCGGGTTCATGACGTTTTCTAATGCCAAAAGTGCAAGGCCACAGAAATCTGCAATCTTTGTTCCTGCTTCTTGCTTGCCTGCGAATCCGGTTGAAAATTTAGTACCTTTCTTTTGTTCCTTGAAGCACAAGAAAAGATTATTTAAGATCGTTAGTTCGCGTAACCTTTACGGAACAGCTCGAATCCTTTAATCAGATGATGTTGGCTAACTGAAGGTTGGGAAAGTAGAGATGCCAGAAGAGCATGCAATGCTGCAAGCAAGATATCCGGTCCATCGGTTGACATTACTTCACTCTCTTCATCATTTCTCCATTTTCCATCGTAAACGTTTTCCACAACATTCATCAGCAGATCATCGACACTCGGTCGTAAATTTGACCTTAACACGCCACCCTGCAATGTAATCGGTAATCACACTTTTGCTTGATTCATTCAAAATACCAAAGCTAGACCATACCATAGTGAGGAGAGTTTGTAATGCCTTCAATGCAGCGATCTTCAATGATAAAGGAGAGGTTGAGGATTTGTTTTGCAGATCCGAATAGTCCATATCTCGATTCTCCTGCAAGGGATCGATTGCAGCATGCTTCCTTTTCCTGTCAGCGGGCTGCATCGGTGTTTCAACCGTCGCAGATTTTTGCCTATTTAGATACCAAGAGGCATCTAAATCGAATAATGCACTAATGGTGAGTTCTTCTGCAATTTGCAAGGCTGCTCCTGCATAGGATCAAACTTTCATTAATCCGTGCATCGGATCCGTTTTTGACGCTTATGATTTAGCAAAGTTCGTTGCATACCGATACCGATAGATATAAGCAAAGTCCTTATGATGAAGTAAAGTTTTGTTCTTAGCAATGGCAACGCACATTGTTTCAAGCAATCATTAAGTACCCTAATGATATATCCAGCATGGGGCAATAGTTGGCTGCAACATTGTAATACAGAACCGGAACGTTATCGTCGACAAACGAAAGCAAATATTTGTGTCGGAGATATATCTATACCAGACGGTCGGACCCAAGTCCCAGTAACATACCTGGATGTTCCTTTGATGATTGCAAACATATCCTTCCTGCATGATTTCCATGGACTTCGATGAAGCTCGAGAAAACGAGCCATTCACCATTAGCACTCTCTTTACAAGAGTTAACAATCGATGAACCAGAACAGTCACCTGTCCAACAAAAAATACGATCTTTTACTTCATACGTGATCGAAGTATGAGAAAATGTTGATCGATTAGTGTCGGATTACCTGAACTGGATAAGAATTTGTTAGCATTGAGCTGCAGCAAAGCATTAGTGTGGGGATTATGCATGTCAACAATTGCTTGGACTTCCTTGCTTTTAGATATGCTGCTCTTTCTGGTGCTAAGCAATGGCAAATCGACATGATTTCGTTACGTTTATCGTCTGCAAACACATCGAAACGCTTTCAAAACAGCAATCATAACAAACCAGCTATCCTTGTCACCTCTCGATTTCGGAAGTGATGCTAAGAAATAAGCGTAGCTCTATACATCAGAAATCAAACCAAAAACGAGATCATATATCGATATAGATTTTGATTCGAAATTGGATGCATTGCAGATATCGATATATATAGAAATGACACTGCATTCACCTTCATCATATTGGAACTGCACTGGCCTGAGACAATTTTCGAAACAATGACAGCTTCAGCCTGCAAAACATGAGATAGCTGAACATGAAGGCTTTCGATTACTTGCATTACAATCAAGCTTAAAAACAATCTCCAAAAGCGAGGAACCGTAAAACCAAGCTAACCTTTTCGTAATGAGGAAGAAATGATGCCGGAAATAAGTCAATTACGATACATAGCACTGCAAGTGCTCCTTCCTGAACAACTAGGCAATCGAAGTAGCTTTCAAAATCGATGTAGTCGAGACTAATAAAACAGTAAATGACATCAGTTAGAACTTACCATTACAACCTCTGAGAATTCATTGTCTAACAGAAGGTCCAAAACTGGCTGAACGAGCTTCCCGGCATGCGCCGTTACATCCTTCTTGATTTCTGAATGTTTACCCAATCTGAAGTAGGAAACAAGAAGACACCGGTTTCAGAGTGATGAAACCTATGTTACATGGACTCTGTTGTGACTTGTGAGTGTCCGATACGTCTGTATTTATTCGAAAAACGAAAATTCGGAGCAATATACGATGAAATCACCTCTTTAACAGATCCGATAAGGAAGCAAAAGTGGCCACCTTGATAGAAATATAATCTGATGCTGGCTGCAAACATCAGCAAGAACCACAAGTGGTCATGCTAGAAAATCAATAACCATATGAAGATACAAGTAAAATATGCTGCCCATAGGAGAGCTCATGCCTGGATATTTGCGACGAGTTTACCGAACCAGACTGGATACCATGCAAGTAGCCGATTGGAGTTGCATTCTCGACAAGTCACCCCTAGTAAACATATTCCGGTCCAACGATTTCGCGACTGTGACAGAATTGAACAATGATTCCTATAAGAAACCATGTAACATATCTGCAACAAACTAGAAACTTAAAAACAACAGCACTGACCCTGGGACTAGACACAAGTGAAAGCACACAGTCGAGCCACGAATCGACAGCAACGGACCAATCCACGGCGATCTTCGAGTCGGTTTCTCGAGGGAATGATTCAGAAAGCAACCCGAGGTTCCTAATGGCATTGACAACTCGCTGCAAATCACAGTGTTGAGGTGAAGGGTTGGTTTCATTAGGAATTTGGTCATTCATCAGGTATTTTAGCATCCTCGGCTTCGATTTGACATCATAAACATCATGGTACTCCATCGAAAGAGAAGACACAAAACTGAAGTTTGAGACGTTTGATGGTTTAGAAAGTGAGAGTTGTAACTGTTGAGTCATGGTTTATTGTATCTCTTTGGCTGGTTATGTAACGCTTGTTGGAATTGGGACAAGTGTTCTGGTGAATATTAACTAAAACAAAACCAAAACCGGTTAAAAGGAGCGTTGTTCTCGCTTGACATCTTGAGTTTGAGCAGTTGCGTCTATAAAATGTACGTATATTATCTATAGAGTGTGTGTCTGTTCTTTTAACACATTTTTGGTATGTTCCTATAGTACATATTTTCTTTTCTTTTTATTAGGACTGGATTTAGCGTTTGATTCTCCAGATGACGTTTGTTAAGTTATCTTATTGATTTATCATTAGACTCTCTGTCTAGATGTTGTTAGATGCTTATAATTATCAAAAATAGATCGCAATTGAGTTATGGTAAGATTAATTTGTCGAAGAGCCATCATTGTTACGTGCATTTCTATATTTTCTTGTTGATGGTGTTTATCTTTCTTTATAGATAATAATATTTGTTTACGATAATATTTATCTTTCTTTATTTAGTTTATTCATATTTTCAAGTAATTAGTTTGTGCGCTTTAATTATTTTAGGAGATATGTTTGACTAATATGTTAAAGTATTGGAGTCTTGGTAATGTTTAGTGATTAAATTGAAAACAATTTAAAAGTATAGTGATCAATTATGTAGTTTACTACTAGTTTATCTATACCAGTAAAATAGATAGGGTAAATTATGTATTCAGTACTTAAACTATCAATTTTAATTAGATTTAGTACCAAAACTTTTATTTTTTTCAAAAACATACATAAAGTTTAGTTTTTATTTCATTTTAGTACCTGTAGTTAAAAAATTAACTTGTTTAGTACCTAAACTATCAGTTTTAGTTTGTTTTAGTACCTAAACTTTCAATTTCTTTCAAAATTAAACTTTACATTTTAAATGGGTACTAAAATGAAACAAAAAGTAAAGTTTTTTAACGGAGGGTTACTAAAATAAAATAAAAACTAAAGTTTTTTAACGGCGGGTTACTATGAAATAAAAACTAAATTGTAGGTATAGTTTTGAAAATAATAAAAGTTTAGATATTAAAACAGAAAAAACTAATAGTCTAGGTATTAAATGAGTAGTTTACCCTAAAATGAAAAGAGGAACAGAAATATGGGTAAAACACGCAAGGAAGCTCAAACAAGCAATTTCAGAGCTATTTTCTTCCCCAAATCAAACCTTTTAACTTCATAAAACCCAAAGAAATTCCGTCTGTGTTTCCTCTTATCTCAAAAACCCAACAATTCAATTCTCCGAACCAGCCCCCTTTTCCCATGCCTTTTAAGCTCGCTTGAATCCGGGTCAATATCGAACTCCGATATCAAATTCAGGGTTTCAAAGGTTAATCGGATTGGACTCGAGGTGGGTTTTCGATTTTGAAGCTTGATTTTCGGTTTTCAACAAAGAAAATTGAAAAAACAGATAGAAAATGAGTGCTCAGAAGAAGAAAGCGTTTCAAATAGAGGCGTTTAAGCATAGGGTTGTGGTGGATCCGAAATATGCAGAGAAAACGTGGAAGATCCTGGAACATGCGATTCATGAAATTTATAATCATAATGCCAGTGGACTTAGCTTTGAAGAGCTTTACAGGTTAGTAATTTGTTCTTCTTTCCTTTTTTTATAATATTTTTTATGTAATTTTGTTGAAATCACGTCCTTTGGTTGTGTAGTATGATTGTGATTTGAAGTTTAGCTGGAATTTTAGTTTAATTGTGTCGAATTTGAGCTCAGTAATCTATGTATTAGGCTATCATGAGCAAGGATTAAAATTCCGGTTGTGATTTCGATCACTCCGCGTTTATCGCTATTGCAAAGCCATTGTGGTGATTGCGGGTATGGCCGCCATACAATAACAGTCACGGAGGGCACCGCTACCACGTTCGGTGGTCGCCAACCGCTATTTAAATCCCTTGTCATGAGCTTTAACTGTATATCCTATATGCTTAATTAGTTTACTTGATCATCATGTACTTGGGACGAATGCAGTTCTGATGATTGAAGATTCCGTGTTCTTTATGCGATGAAATGGTTTAATATTATTTCGAATGTGTAACCTTGAGCTCTGCCATAGAATTGTGTCTTCAACATCTGCAAATTTTTAAGATTTTGATACTGAAGCGTTAATGTAAATCAGGAATGCGTACAATATGGTACTGCACAAATTCGGGGAGAAGCTGTACTCCGGGCTTGTCGCAACTATGACTTCTCATCTAAACGAGATAAGTAGTTCAATCGAGGCTGCTCAGGGAGGATTATTTCTGGAGGAACTTAACAGAAAATGGGCAGAGCATAACAAGGCTATGCAAATGATCCGAGATATATTGATGTACATGGATAGGACTTTCATCCCGAACACACACAAAACCCCGGTTCATGAGCTTGGGTTAAATTTATGGAGGGATGTTGTCATCCATTCCTATGCGATCCAGTCTAGGCTTCAGGCTATACTTCTTGAAAATGTAAGGAGGGAACGGAGCGGTGAAGTCATAGACAGGGGTCTAATGAGAAGTATCACGAAGATGTTAATGGATCTAGGTCCTTCTGTTTATCAAGATGATTTCGAGAAGCATTTTCTTGAAGTTTCAGCTGATTTTTACCATCTCGAGTCTCAAGAGTTCATAGAGTCCTGTGACTGCGGAGAATATCTAAAGAAAGCCGACAGACGTCTAAATGAAGAAATAGAGAGAGTCTCACATTACTTGGATGCCAGAAGTGAAGCCAAGATAACAAATGTCGTAGAAAAGGAGATGATTGAAAATCATATGCACAGGCTTGTGCAAATGGAGAACTCAGGCTTAGTTAACATGATAGTCGATGAAAAATATGAGGACCTAGGGAGGATGTATTGCTTGTTCCGTCGGGTACCCAATGGGCTTGTTTTAGTCAGAGATGTCATGACTTCATACATTCGTGATACTGGTAAGCAGCTGGTTACCGATCCCGAAAGGCTGAAGGATCCTGTGGATTTCGTGCAACATCTGTTGGATTTAAAGGATAAATATGACAAGATCATCACTTCAGCATTTAGCAATGACAAGACTTTTCAAAATGCATTAAATTCCTCATTTGAATATTTCATCAATCTGAATTCCCGGTCTCCAGAATTCATCTCATTGTTTGTAGATGACAAGCTTCGTAAAGGTTTGAGGGGGGTTACTGAGGAAGATGTGGAGGTGGTACTCGACAAGGTGATGATGCTCTTCCGTTACCTTCAAGAGAAAGATGTATTTGAGAAGTACTACAAGCAACACTTGGCCAAAAGGCTTCTTTCAGGGAAGACCGTATCTGAAGATGCTGAAAGAAGTTTGATTGTTAAGCTCAAAACAGAGTGCGGGTATCAATTTACATCAAAATTGGAGGGTATGTTCACTGACATGAAGACATCGCAGGATACGATGCAAGGTTTCCATGCAAGTCATGGTGCGAATATAGCAGAAGGTCCCACACTTTCCGTTCATGTTCTCACTACGGGATCTTGGCCGACACAGTCTATTACTACATGCAACCTTCCTGCTGAAATCCTGGGCATATGTGAGAAGTTCCGGAATTATTACCTTGGGACCCATACTGGACGAAGACTCTCTTGGCAAACGAACATGGGGACAGCTGATTTGAAGGCAACCTTTGGTAAGGGTCAGAAGCATGAACTGAATGTTTCCACGTACCAGATGTGTGTCCTTATGCTCTTCAATAATGTTGATCAACTAAGCTATAAGGAGATCGAGCAGGCGACCGAGATACCTGCCCCGGACTTGAAAAGGTGTTTGCAGTCTCTTGCCTGTGTCAAGGGAAAAAATGTGCTCCGGAAGGAACCTATGAGCAAGGACATAGCAGACACTGATAACTTTCTTTTCAATGACAATTTTACAAGCAAATTCTTCAAGGTCAAGATAGGCACTGTGGCTGCGCAAAGGGAGTCCGAACCTGAAAATCAAGAAACAAGGCAGAGAGTGGAGGAAGATCGAAAACCGCAGATTGAGGCAGCAATAGTGAGGATCATGAAAGCTAGGCGCGTGCTGGATCATAATAACATTGTTGCTGAGGTCACGAAACAGCTGCAGTCCCGGTTTCTGCCCAACCCCGTTGTAATTAAAAAACGAATCGAGTCCCTTATCGAGCGGGAGTTTCTGGAGAGAGATAAAAGTGACAGGAAATTGTATCGCTACCTTGCTTGAGAGGAAACGTCGTCTTCCCTTGTCAGGGCTTTGATGCCTTTTATTGCTTTCGAGTTCCGATATCGAACCTGCTTGGCCGGGTGTGTGTAATCTCACTTCCATTTTATTAGTTTACAGATTGTTTCATGAACTATAATCAGTTCAGGTGAATTCTTGATGTATGTATCGATTGCATTGTGCTGCTTTAATTCACCATTTGCTTATATTTTGTTTATCCTTTGAGTTGAAGAGAGAAAACATGGACCTTCTGTGTAGACAGAATGCATGAAGCTTCACTATGTATATCATCTGTTTCGGATTCGGATTCAACAGCTACTGAGTCACACATCATTATCCTTAAAACCATCAATGTCATCTTTGTCGTCGTCGTCATTATCATCATTTTCAACAACAGAGGAAAGTATAGGTATTAAAACGAATCAAAACCGATAGTTTGGATACTAAACGCATAACTTACCCAAAATTTAAAACGGACCAAAACCGATAGTTTAAATACTAAACACGTAACTTACCCAAAATTTTATAGCAAATAATTTAAAAGAAAATATTTATTACATATTTATGTAAACTAGTTATAATTTAAAATCTTTTTAAAGAATAACTTTATTCGTTTTATATATTATTTAATTGTTATACGTGATTATATGTATTAACTAGATAATTATTGTGTATTTAAGTATTAAATTGTTATACAATGATTATTTATATAAATATTTCATATCAAATTAGTTTAATAAATGATTATTTTACTTATAATAAATGTTTAATATGTTATTATTTATGTGTACAATAGAAAGGGAAAAGTACACAAATGGTCCATCGACTTTAGCATGTTATTTTATTGAGTCCCTCAACTATTAAAAGTTATAAAATAATCCTTCAATTATAGGATGTTGCTTTGTTAAGTCCCTCGACTATTAAAAATTATAAAATAGTCACCCTACTATTCATATGTTCCAAATTAATCCTTTTTCGTTAAAAAAATTGATGACAGTCTGAGTTAGACGTTAACTCGTTGATTGAAATATGATAGTTGTTTGACATTGTGATCAAATTTTATCATTTTATGATCAACAGGTTAATGTCAAGCTTAGATTGTCGTCATTTTTTAATATAAAAGACAAATTTAAACTATATGAATAGTCATGTGATCATTTCGTAAAATTTAAGGATACTCTCAAGTTGAACTCGAGCAATTACATTTATAGGTATGTGTTATTGTTAATATTTAAGAAAGATTCTGAATAAATATTATCTTGTAATCATTGCAGAATATATATATATATATATTCTTAAACTTGTTTTTGTTAAATAAAAGATACTAAATTTGTAGCCATACAACAACAAAAAAATGATAGTGTAATGGACTTTAATTTAACAAAAGTAGAGGGACTAAATTTCTAAAAATTAAAGTAGAATGACTAAATTCCAAATGCACAAGTATATAATCCTCCTCCCAAAAAAACATGGAAAATTGACAAATTGTAATAGTTTAAAGATTCAGCATGGGAATTTTGTACATCTTAATAATCCTAAAATATTAGTGTAAACTACAAAGTTAGTATATACACTATTACTTTTGTTCCGTTTTGACAAGCAAACTTTATTTTTTTTTCAAAATCATACCTAACATTTCAGTTCAGTTTTATTTTGTAGCCCACCGTTAAAAACTTAAAGGTGATCTTAACGTATAACCATAAAATAATACCACATCATCATTGAAAATAAAAATGAAAAATGTCACATCAGTAATTCTTTAATTTTTTAATGATTTGTACCAAATTGAAACCTTATGATTTTAGAAAAAATAAAGTTTGAGCACCAAATAGAACAAAAGTAATAGTTTAAGTACTAAACATGTAGTTTACTCATAATATTAAATTGGAGACCTGCTCATGAACTTACTTCTTCCAAAATCACTGCAACTTCCATGATCTCACTGCCCCTTTGAATCTTTAAGGTTACCTTATCCCCCACATTGTATTCATCCAATGTTTCGCTCAACTCTCCTTTGTTTTTAACCTGAATAAGAATGTCGTACTATTACCAGCATAGAATCGTCGATCGTTATGCGGATTATTCGAAAGCATGTAGCCATCGAGAACGATGAAGTCGATATCAATATTGACAAGGAAGAACAGATACTCACCGGTTTGTTGTCAACTGCAAGAATGATACCCCCGAGTACAAGATTTCCGGCTAAGCCCCTGGTGGTAGGGAGTAGTCCGGCCTTGGCGGCAAAACTGTTGCCGGGAACCTAAAGACCCGTGTTCTAGATGTAAGAAAGTTCAGAGCTTTATCGACAGCAAGGTTGTACTTTAAAAGTTCGATCTAAATTTGGGATACCTGGAGGATAACATTAAGTTCATTAGCAATCAGGTCGGGAGCGATTTTGATATTCTGCTCGAACAGCCTGAAAGTGTATTAACAATGAGATAGGAAGCACTAAAGCTTGTTCACATGCTCAACTCTTGATAATGACACCCATCATCGTTTTAGACCCGAATTTTTCAGACGTGTGCATTGAATGATCGTTAAACGCAGAGAAGGTGAAAGCAAACGGTCTTTATCGGCGAGATGTGAAATGGGGGAGACCAAGAATTTGACCAGTAAAGAAACTTACTTTGCCGAATTTGATCAGCTTAGGTACAATCTTGAGCACAGTGGAGGACGGGATGGCGAATCCTACACCTGCCAATGTGCCTGAAATGCAAATACCAAAATCGGAATGCATTATGTTAACTGGACCAGGTGTGAGTTTCAGATACAGGTCTGGCATGGTTATTGTTAATTTTTTTTCTATATTTTTCCCGGCAATCTCAAACTGATGCTGCAAGTCTACAAAAGCATATGGAACAGTATGCGTTTCTATGGTTTGAAAACTATCCACTTTAAGTTGTAAATGACCTTTTATCGTGTTGGTTGCAGGATAGTAGGATACAGAAAGATCTTGTAGACACTGAAAAGCTTCAAACAAATTTGGCCGATGAGACTCTGACCGAGGCCTGTGACCTGAAAAGGGCCCTTGAAACGGTGACTTTACTGGAGACGCAACTGAAGGAGATGAATCCCAACCTTGATTCAATCTCAGAGTAGGGATTTTTGTTTCGTTTATCTTAATATTTCCAAAGAGTGATCTATTTTCCTCAATGGATGTGCACTAGAGAACTTGATATTATAGATATCGGCAAAAGGCATCGCTGTATAACGAGCGAGTTGAGGGGATGCAGAACTTGAACTAGTGGACTCTTGGATCCCTTCTCCGAAGGTGTTGTTTTCAGTGTTAGACCCCCAAAGAAGAGCTGGAAGAACATCGCAAACTTATCCGGTGATGAAAAGGTTGCATCTCTGTCTTGACCTCTTGTTTATGAATGATCAACATGCACGTCACGACCTGACTTATCGATCTGTCTGTCATACTCGATAATTACAATTTTGGTTTACGTTCGTGATTCAGCTTGATGTGTCTGGTCGTGACAATGCATACCGATGCATCGTTTTACATCCCTTTACTCAAGAATGTTTCCATTGTCGGAAATTACGTCAAGGATCGGACAAAGGATGCACAGTTTATAATCGTAAGGTAAATTCCATTCCTTCCGATAAATTTCGAGTATCTACAACTCGTATTCATTTACTAGATTCGTTTTCGTATCATGTGACGAAATGCAGCCTGAGGAATAACATGTTCGAGTTGGCCGATCGACTTGTCGGAATCTACAAAACCGAAAACTGCACTAAGAGCATCACCATCGATCCCAACAGTTTTGTGGTGCGCCAGAAAGCTGCATGATTCAACGAGTTTGATTCCTTTCCCTAATCTGTTTGTTCCATAATATTAACCCAAACTACATCCATCTATATCTATATCTATGTCTATGTCTATGTCTATATCTATATCTATATCTATATCTATATCTATGTCTATATCTATATCTATGTCTATATCTATATCTATATCTATGTCTATATCTATATCTATATCTATGTCTATATCTATATCTATATCTATATCTATATATATCGTGTATGAACTATGAACTTGATATAAGTGTTGTAGAATTTTATCTTTTATATGGAGAATATTATTTTAATATGGGTATATTATGTATTAAGCACTTCAACTAATAGTATTGGTCTGTTTTAATAATAAACTTTCAATTTTTCTAAAATTATACCTAAACTTTAGTTTTTGTTTCATTTTAGTATGTTGATTTTAAAATTTTAGCTTTTGTTTCATTTTAGTACTCATGTTCAAAATTTAATATTAAGTTTTGAAAAGATTGAAAGTTTAGGTACTAAACGGACAAAAACTGATAGTTTAGGTACTAAACGTATTAAGTTCTTAACGGTAGGGTATTAAAATGAAATAAAAACTAAAAGTTAGGTATGATCTTGAAAAAAATTGAAAGTTTAAGTATTAAAACGGATCAAAACTGATAGTTTAGATATTAAATGTGTAGTTTATCCTTTTAATACACTATATAATGATTTTTTAAAGTTCATTTATTAATTATATATAGCAATGATTGATTATAAATAGGTTTATTTATTAATTATAAAATTTATTTTATTTGGTTAAAGGATAATAATGTCATTTTAGACTTATTCCCTCCCCATTCATTAACGCTGTTTTACCTAACCAAGCGGCAAGCACTGAATTACTCATTCTTTATATTTTATTTCTATTGAATCTTACTTAATGTTATATTTTTGTTTCATTTCGATCATTCATCGTTAAAAATTTCACAGTAATATTGACATTATCATAAGATAATATTATATCATCATTGAATAAATTAAAAAAAATATCACGTCGGTAATTCTGTTACTTTTTAATGCCGGGTGATCAAAAAAATTAAAGTGTAATAATAGGTATGATTTTAAAATAAAAAATAGTAAGATGATTAAAATAAAATAAAACCGATAGTTAAAGTACTTATTTTAAAACATTTAAAATCAAAATTTTCTATTAATAAATATTTAATAAATAAATAATGTCAACAGAGTTAATTATAACTAAAATTGACACTAGTGTTCCTGTCCCGTCTTCTTCTTCGTCCGTGTTTGAAATTATGGTGAAAAGTGACCCCATTGCTTTTGTCCTAAACCATTGCTACTTTTTCATCCTTTTTTCCTATATGTATCGGGTAAGGAGATGTAAGATAGTAGGTTACCCTAACATCAGGTTGAGAGCAGTTTCCTTAAGAGACCTAAATTATAAAATGCCTTCCGTGAGACTTGATCTCACGACTTCAAGGTTAACAACCTCATAGCTACCTTTTAACCCGTTTGTTTTTTATTTATTGTTCGATTAATTCAAATCGAATATTATAAAAGTAAAAGTGATTCTCCTAATTCAATTCGCCATTCATAAACGTCAAAGTTTTAACCTCTGACGTTGTTTAAAGAATCAATATCTTAGCCCATTTGACCAATCGATTATTGATCAAATATCAATTATATTGATATCATTATTATTATAATATTTAATAAATTATTAATTTTTTAATACTTTAAACAATTATAAAATAATATATATTCCGATTTTTTTTAATTATTGACAACTCTTACATACACTCATAGATATACATGTTCGAACCCATAACTTTTAAAGAGAATAATCATAAATATAAATGTAACATTTCGGTTTATTAAAAATAAAATTATTATAAATTTAAATTAAAAATATTTTTAAAATTTGCACCACCAAACCCTAAAATAAAAAATGATATTACGTTTATACTTGGATCGATACCTTATGTAAACTATAAATATTAAAAAGATTATTATTTGATATATAGAAAAGGTGTAAATTAAAATTTATTTAATCCTATTTATTTTAATCTAAAATTTTAAAATCTTAATATTTTGTGTAAACTAAAATTTCATAAATATATATTGAGTTGAACCGGTTCAGCTGAATTATTGAAGCTAAAATTACAACCATACCCAAATTCTGTTCCCAGGTTCTCAGCAAATTTAAACCTCAGAAAAATAGAGAAAAAGGCAATCATCAATGATTTCCCACTTTTTGGGACCCACTTTAAGAACAGATTATTATGTTCATTTCCCATAGTCCCCCAACAATTTTATTGACAATTTTACCCAAAAAAATACCTAACAATTAAATATTACCTGTAACAGATATTTTTCTAAAGTATTATTGATCTAAGACCTTCTTTGACATAGGGATAATAAAACATGGATCATTCGACGTACCTTATCGAGTTATGTTTGAGTTGGTGTCACAGTAGAAAGGCGTGAATCATAATCCGCACTTTCACGTGGTTATGTCCGAGTTGGTACCACGGTGAAAAAGACGTGAATCATGAGGCACGCCTTCGTCGAAAAATCTGACACGTATAGAAACCATTATTCACCTTGAATTATTGGGTACTTCATTATTACCTAAGCCTTAAATATTGGCTATTCACTCATCCTCTCTCCTATAAATATTCCCGAATGCAAACATCAAACCATAACAAAATTACTTTCACATTACTCTTTCTATAAATTCATTCTATCAAGTTAAGTAGATTTTATTACAGTTTTTAGAAGGTAAAATTATTTTTTTATTTAATTATTTGACTAAGTTTTATTATACTAATTATTTTGTATTTTTTTACGGTTGTAAAAAGAAATACAATATCATATCTCGAGATATTTTGTCGATACGGTAACAATATTAAATTGTGTTATTTAAATTATTGTGTGTGTTTTTCAATTTTTTTAGCATTAGTTTATATTTTAATTCTTATATTATTTATTAATTAGACATATTTCAACTATTGTTTTTACATATAGAAGACTCTCAATCTTTCAAACTCTCAACTCTCAAAATGAAGTGTATTTTAGCTATTGTTTACTATAATGGAGAAATTCAGGGAGATGAGGTGTTGTATTCGCATCAAATCATTCTGTCAGAATATCATTCAAGAGAAAATCACTCTTGAGGAGCTGATCACTAAAATTCCAAGGAAGATTCATGTTGGAAGTATTAGAAGATTGTCCTCATTACAGTACAGATTTCCAACCTTATTATTTCCGTTAACTGATACAGCATTCGAAATCTCTAACGATGATGATAGTTGATTCTTAGAATTAAAATTCAGATGTTGATACACAAATGTATGCCACATCTATTGAAGTGTTTGTGGTTTGTGGTATGTCATTATGCTCTCACTATGGGCTGGCTCAACAAGCTGATCAAATTGTCAGCCCAACTCAAGTAAAATGTAATAATTTTAGCTCGTTAATAGGAAATACACATCCTGATACCATCCCATCAAGTTTAATGGGGATACATTCATCAACAACTTGTTACAATCTTTACCGAGGTGGCTCTAAGAACAATACGTATGACAACATCACTTCCAGTTCAAGAGGAAGATAATTATCTGTCAATTTCTTTGATCTAAATGTGGCGATGCCCTCGACACAAAAATCTATTCAGTACATATTTGACATGATGCCTTCAAGTTCTAGGGGAGGCATTCAACTACTAGTTTCTTCGACCTCAATGTCTAGATGTCTGCGACACATCATTCAGTTTAAAACTCGTATGACACGATGCCTTCAAGTTCAAGGGGAAGACATTCAACTACTAGCTTGTTTGACCTAAATATCGACATCATAGAAGAACCCTCATTTCACAAGAAGAACCTCTTCGTGAGCCAGGTGTTGATGATGTTGAGACTGAACTATTTGTTGAGCTAGAATCATCACAGTTTAACATGGACTTCAATGATGATGATGTAGACGAAGTTCCCAAAAATATAGTATACACCGAACCTCCAAGCTTACATGTATGAAGCTGACTATGGTGCAATGTACAAGCTAGAATTTACGAATATACCTAATGTTGGTGACTACATATTTAACTCATCAGTCAATGATAGTGAGTTATATATCAGAATAGAGTTTTTATCCAACGAAGAAGTGATGATTGCAATTAAGAATTACAATATTCGTAATTTTGTTCACTCCAGAGTTAACCGATCTACCACCAAAAAGAATGTATGCTACTGTGTCTAATGTGATAACGGATGCAACTGAATGATTCATGTATCGAAGAGGAAAAGGAAAAATAAAATATGAAAACTAACAGTATACAAAAGTCCTCATATATGTTGTGCTAGATGGATCAATCAGGACCATCCCAACTTGGACTCCGACATTATCTGCTAAACCATCATGCCCATGATCAAAGTAAGCTCTCATATAGCTATTGCGGTACTGATTTCAACTATACAGTCTCAATATGAGTATATCATCTCCTATACAAAGCATGGAAGACAAATAAGAATACTATTAAAAAACTTCATATCTAGTAAGATTCATCTTACAATGAAATACCAAGTTGATTTAGGGTAGTGCGAAGACTGAATCCTGGGACAATAGTCGATTTTGAAACTTGCCATGCATACCACAATAATCGAGTTCTTTGCAATCAATGATAATTCTACAAACTTTTTTGGACTTACCCACATTGCATTAATGTTGTGAAATAGTGTAAGCCCATGATTCAAATTGATAGGACATTATTGTATGAAAAATACAACCAAGTTCTACTATTGACAGTTTTCCAATATAGTAATCGAAACATTTTTCCAGTTGTTTTTGCCCTTGTTGAAGGAGAAGATACAAACTCTTGGGCTTTTTTCCTCAAACAATTACGCTTACATGTTGTTACGAGGGAAAAATATGTCATTTTAGATCGCGAAGATGGGATCAAAGTAGTAATGGTATCTTTGGGTCCAATGTGGCAACCACCCTATGTTTAACATCGGTGTTATATCCAACATATTGTTGTAAACTATCATGGAAAGTTTAAGAAGAATGATGAGCGTCAATTATTTGTGTGCATGAGTATGCCACAATACCTTATTTCATTTCTCAATCATTTTAATTTTTTATGGGAACTTAACAGTAAGTATTACATTTAACGCTAGGTTATGAACTATTACTTCAAATGCTTGGGTCCATGTTTCAAGATTTGCAAGGAAAGAACGAGCAAAGATATAATTACATCAGCCCTATTAACAAATAAATTTGGACAAATGCATATGATGGTTGATATTGAAATGGACACATGACGACCAACTTGGTTGAGGTTATTAATTTGACCTTAAAGGGGGCACTCCATTTGCCAATAACATCTTTGGTTAAAATGATGTATTTTAGTTTGGGAGTGTTTTTTTCCAAGCTCGGGGTACAAGCTCAAACTTGGATGCAAAACGGTCATGTTATCACCCAAGATTAGTTGCAGATCTACAAGAAAGAATTGATGCATCAAATATATTATTTGTAACAAGCTTCTCTCGAACCCATAAATTATTTCATGTCACAGAAATGTCACACCTCTTAAAGGGATTGAATCTAACTCGTTCAGAGTTAATCTACAAACATGTGGTGTGACTATGGGTTTTTTCAAGCTCTGAAGTATACATGCTCCCATGTCATACATATTGCTCTTATACCCATCAAGACTATAACTGTTTTGTGAATCATGTGTACCAAATTTTAGAAGTATTCAAGGTATATAAATTTGAGTTCCCCCATAGGTAATGAGAAAGACCCATATGAGATTCAGAATTAGCTTCCAATTGTACCAAATTCGTCCTTATTAAGGGAGGTAGGTCGTCCAAAATCCACTCGAATTTATTGTGATATGGATATTCAAGAGATGTCCAAAGAAAACAAAAGATGTAGACATTGTAGAAACCTAGGCCACAATAGAAAAAATGTCATCTCTTTTATCATCACGTAACTGTTGATGATCTGATGATGTAATTATTGTTTCTGAAATCTCAGTTTATGTTATTTCATTTTCGTTTAATTTCAATTAATGTCATTTGAGCATCACCAAGTAATGGGCTACTCAAGTGAAAATTAAATAATAACATTACAAACTACATAATAAAAACAATAAAAACAATAAAATAGAAATATTAAATACAAACGATACAATTCAAACTATTAAATAATAAAAACATTAAGAAACAAATTAAATAAAAAGTCCATATTAAATAAAAACATTACATTTGCTGATAAATAAAGAAAATTAAATAAAAACATTACAAACTAAACAAGTCTATCTATTTATGTGTCTTAAATGTGTTCCACAGGGCGGTGGTTGTCTATTTTGATGAAGGTTTCTTCGTATAACTTGCTCTTCCTCCTCACTCCTCACTCTCATCATCATCATCAACATCATCAGCAGTAGCAGCTACATTTTGTTGATGAGGGATGGATGGTGATGTAGCACCTCCATAGAATAAGGACTATGGATCTCATCGCTCATAGAAAACTGTAAAAACTACGAAAACATTGACATCGATGACTGTGAAAATTGATTCAGTGGTTTCTCTGTTTATGGTTCAGCATCACCTGCAAAATAAGCATCATATGAAGCCTACGCTAGATCTATAAACATGAAAGTATAATATCCACAAGGAGGTGTCATAAAACCCTGCGGCGGTGGCATCTGAAATGGCTACGGTGGCATTTAAACCGACTGTTGTGGCATCTAAAATGGCTATGGTGGCATCTAAAATGACTACGGTGACGTCTGACCCGACTGTGGTGCCATCTGAAACGGTTGTTGTGCCATCTGCAATGGTTGCAGAATGTAAACTAGTGTAGATGGTTATTGATGTGATGGTTCTAGTGCTGTAATTGAGGACGAGCCGAAAGTCTTTGCTCTTCGTCCATGAGTCGGGGGACGATGATGTTGTGACGGTGGATGCTTTTCTCGACGCCGATAAATGCTCTTACCTCATGCTTCCTCAAAAAGTAGAAACAACTTCCTGTTCGTCTTGAACCACTGATAATAGTCATGCGCAACTGAATAATGATCCACATAAATCGGCTCCTTACGGGGAATGTGTCCACGTCGATCCTCCTAGTTCACAGCTAGATGACTTCTTTTTTGTCCCGTCTATCGATGTTATGCATATTGTCGATATTCCTAGGTGCTTCAGGAATAGATTTTACAAAACCAAATTGGCAGAGCATGTGATCAATAGGATATCACTCGACAATAGCATAACATATTAGATGAACCACTACTATCCATACATCTAATAGGTCACTCAAGTGAGGTGAGATGTAATGCATCATTTCTTAAGTAGAATAAGGAGTCAATTGAAACTAAAACGAATATATATAATTCTTATCAAAATAACATTTTAATTATATAATGATAATTAAAGGTAAATAATACAATTTAAATACATATCTTTGTACCAATCTTTTGATCAATGAGTAGTCGAATTTCTTCTAATTTTTATGGTATATCACTATTATATTTCATTATACATTACCACCTATTAAGTATAAAAAAATCATTCTATACAAAAAATTATTTATATACGAACTTAATATTAAAATTACCTCATTAATAACGGGAAAACTAACGAGTTTTTCACGACCAGACATAAAAAGGGCATGCAATACCATGCCCATGACTGTAAAAAAAGGAGACATTCGTCGATAGTATTTTTCGATAATCAATTGCTCGTTGCATTTCTCTATACAAATATGCCAAAATAGCGAAGCCCCAACTGAATGAGTTGACAACTCGAAAATCTGCAAGGTGACGCAATCACATACAATGAACTTGGTTACGATATTTATCGGGCATCAAAATCCCTCCTATGAGTTGTAATATGCAAGCCTGAGAAAATATTTTTGCCTGCTCCTCAGAATAGTCGTCTTTTAACTGTAAAAAATTTGTAGTCAACCATGCTAACTGTATTCGATCACCGTTGAAATTAGGCGGGATATCTCTAAGATACTCATCACACAAGGAATGTCAATCACCATCCACCACACCAGAAATAACATCTCCATCTACCGAAAGCCCAAAATGTATGGAAACATCCTCCATTGTAATAGTGCACTCCCCACATGAAAGATGAAATATGTGTGTCTATGGTCTCTACCTCTCAATCAATGTAAAAATAAGGTTGGGTTCAAGGTTACAATGTCCTTCATATCTAGTTATGTCACCAAATCCACCCGCAGCTAAATACAGTCAGACAAAACTCAATATCTCTAATTTAACGTTACGAATAAATGATTTAATATACGTTTATTAATCTAATTAAATAAATATTATACAAATTAAAATATAAACTAATACTAAAAAATAACTGAATAAAACATTCACAATAAATAAAATAACAAAATTTAAAATTATTACCGTATCGACAAAATGACTCGATATATGATTGTCATCTAACCATCTGTCATTTTATAACTGCAAAAATTAATAAAAATTTGTATAATAAGATATAATAAAATAATAAACTATTAAATAATTATAATACAATAAAAAAATTAGCTAATAAAAACTATAATTATACTTACTTAAAACTTGATAGAACAATATATTGAATGAAGAGAATGTTTTTTATATGGTACGAGGGTTGGATGAGAGGGTATTTATAGGGGACGGGGACGGGGACGGGAGGTTGGGTGATATTTAAATTAGGACGGTTGGGTTTTGATTCACGTCTTCTGGCACCTGTCTTATTCCCAACAAAGGCGTATTTCATTATCTACTCTTTTCTACAGTGACACAAACTCGGACAAAACCATGTGAAGGAGCGTCTCATGATCTACGGTTGGTCAGAAAGGGTGTTAAATCGATAATATTTAAAGATAGAGTGTCTAACAAGTAATTTTTAACTTTTAGAGTTATTTTTGGGTAAAAATGCCCATTTTGTCGATGTAAAAGTCTGTACCTTTCCACTATAAATAATTTTCCATATTATGTTGTTGTTGCAACAGATTTCAATAAAGAAAAACAAGGGAAAAAAAGAAGGGTATTTCTTGGTATTTTTGAGTAATAGTTTCTTTTCTGGGAAATGGCTTCCATTGGCAGTTCTTCCTCACCTTTCTTGATCGAAAGGAATAGAAAAAGCAAACCTTTTGTTTTCTCAAGTTTTAGGTCAAGAAAGATCGAAACTTTGCCTGTTTTTGATGGTTTAAAATGTGGGGTTTCCTTGATTTGTAGATTTAAGCCTGTTAGAGTGGCTGGTTCTGATGATGATCTTGGTCATGGTGATAGCTCAGATGATACATTTCAGGATACTGTTGAGAAGAGCAAGAAGATTCTTGCAATGCAAAAAAACCTACTTCAGCAGGTACTTAATTGTAAAGGTTGTTTTTCTTTTGGATTAAAAAATGTGCTTCTTTTGTGTTTATGATGGCCGTTTATTTTCTGGGTTGTGATTTCATCCTCTGGTTCTTTATTGAAACGTGGGACTTTGTTTCACTGTTTACCTTTTGCAGCAAGAAAAGATAAACAAGAAACTAGTACACATGTAATAGCCAAAGTCTCTTTGTAGCTTTCATGGAGATTGGATTCCAATTGTATTCTAATTTTTCACTCTAAATGCTTTTAGGTTTCAGAGTTGCATTTATTAAGGGTATTTGTTCTCATATGTCCTATGAAATATCGATTTACTCGTGTTCGCGATGTCGATTTGGAATAAGTATCGGTTTTTTTCTGCTATTGAAGTCCTTTGAATTGCTACTGAAGTGTAGGATTACTTGGATATTCATGTTCTAACAGGCATTCTATCGGGTATGAGTACATCCGCCATGTAATAAGTATCGGCTTTTTCTGGTTTTGAACTCCTTTGAATTACTATGGAAGTGTAGGATTACTTGGATATTCATGTTCTAACAAGCATTCTATCGGGTATATTTCCGTTCGTTGATGGAAATGAAGATTCTGTGGTGTTCATATATCGGTCTGTTTCTTGGTTTCGTCGGCATTTTGAACTCTTTAACTTCATATTGCTACCTTGGTTTGAATTTTGGTGATAGAAACCTTTTAGCACATGGAATCATGATAAGCTTCAATTAGCTTTATGAACAAGGAATTTTGTGATGTTTATGATGTATATTCAAACATTGTCATCCAAGAGCTACATTCCCTTGCTGATTTTGTCGGTGAGAATCAGAATTTTAGTTGTGTTATTCATTTTTCTGTATCCATGGCAGATTGCAGAACAAAGGAAATTGGTTTCATTGATAAAAAGTAGTGTTGCTGGCCGAGATGAAGACGAAGATGTTGATAAACAGGGGGATAGCTCTCTTCCCGATCCAGACCTTGCTTCTAGCAGCTCTGACGGGGCGGATGAAGGCGAAAACAGTAGCATTCCTTCAGGCAGTCGAGTTGATTCAGCTACAACAAATGTATCGGGGATCCTACCTTCAGATGAAGTTGGAGAGGAATCCGAACTATATTTGCCCCCCGAAAAGGCTTCCTCTACTATAGGTTCTATCGAACAGTTGAAAACCAATGATTCTAAAGCATTTAAGTCTGATGCGCTTCCTCTTCATCTCTCAAGTTCATCAGACAAAGCCCATGTTACAGATGAAGAGAATGAAAACTTGACTGAAGCAGTCCTGAAAGAGGCTGCTGAGGTAGATGATTCCACCGTTGAAGATGAAACCCCCCTGCCACTAGCTGGTGCAAACGTCATGAATGTTATATTAGTAGCTGCAGAATGTGCTCCGTGGTCTAAAACCGGTAATGCACCATTGACATATAACACGAGCTGACAGTCTCTTCTCCTTTCTCGATTTGTAGATGGCATGCTAACTTTCCCTTTTATATGTAATTGGAGACTAACATATTCCTACCATAGGTGGGCTCGGAGACGTTGCCGGTTCTTTGCCGAAGGCGTTGGCTCGACGTGGACATAGGGTTATGGTAATATTTCATATCTAGTTTTTATGTTAAATTGAAGCAGATCATTTTTATCTTAGTTCCCCAATGATGAACCTACAGATACCTACCGAACCTTAAATTGTCTCATAGCAACCTCTCTTTTTCATTAGGTTGTGGTACCTCGATATTCTGATTATGCCGACTCTCAAGATATCGGAGTTCGAAGGAAGTATAAGATAGATGGTCAGGTATGACAGAATACTATTTCGTATTGTTGTGAGTTTCTTAGCTTTGGTTGTTAAAAGATAATCGGCTTATTTGGCAGCACGATCTTGATGTTATGTTATTTGCAGGATATGGAAGTATCCTACTGCCACGCTTATATCGATGGTGTGGATTTTGTTTTCCTGGAAAGTGCCGTTTTTCGCCATATGCAGAATTACATATACGGAGGAAACCGTGTGGTAGAATTATCTTTTCTTATGGATATTTTATGATTTGTTAATGGTTTGATCTCGGAAACCGTCTTTTGGTGCAGGATATTTTGAAGCGCATGATATTGCTTTGCAAAGCAGCAGTCGAGGTAGTGAAGGCTTAGTTACTCTGTCTCGGTTTCGTAGTTTCTTTACCGATGTCTTAAAGTGAAGGCTTTCTTTTTCCAGGTTCCATGGTATGTTCCGTGTGGGGGTGTCTGCTATGGAGATGGAAATCTGGTTTTCATCGCTAATGATTGGCATACCGCCTTGTTGCCGGTGTACTTGAAGGCGTATTATCGGGACAATGGTTTGATGTCCTTCACAAGATCCGTTCTTGTTATCCATAACATTGCTCACCAGGTTTGTCGTGTTGATCAACTCTTGCACTCTCTTTTAGCGGAAAAAGTAATAGGATCATCGATATTTTTGCTTCAATGCTTTGTATTTCATAGCTGTTTTCTAAATGATGAACTTGAATCCAGGGTCGGGGACCTGTGGAGGATTTCAAATACATCGATCTACCGGGACACTACGTCGACCTTTTCAAGTTATACGACCCG
This sequence comes from Hibiscus syriacus, assembly GCF_006381635.1. NCBI lineage: Eukaryota > Viridiplantae > Streptophyta > Magnoliopsida > Malvales > Malvaceae > Hibiscus > Hibiscus syriacus. The sequence continues at coordinate 292,909 of NW_024062201.1, forward strand.
GTAGGAGGTGATCACTGCAATATCTTTGCGGCTGGACTAAAGGCAGCCGACCGGGTGGTCACTGTTAGCCATGGATATGCTTGGGAGGTTAAAACTTCTGAAGGTGGTTGGGGTTTGCATGGGATCATAAACGAAAATGACTGGAAACTGAGGGGAATAGTCAATGGAATCGATACGACTGACTGGAATCCGGAGTACGATATCCACCTCAAGTCAGATGGTTATGCTAACTACTCCTTGGAAACATTGAAAACCGGAAAACCTCGATGCAAGGCCGCCTTACAGAAGGAGCTAGGCCTTCCGGTTCGTGACGACGTCCCACTGCTCGGCTTTATAGGGAGACTGGATCAACAAAAAGGTGTCGATCTGATCGCCGAGGCGATTCCTTGGATGATAGGCCAGAATGTCCAGTTGGTCCTGTTAGGCACCGGCAGACCCGATCTCGAACAGATGCTTAAACAGTTTGAAAACCAACATCCCGACAGGATAAGGGGATGGGTGGGGTTCTCGGTAAAGATGGCTCACCGTATAACGGCCGGTGCCGATATTTTACTCATGCCGTCGAGATTCGAACCCTGTGGACTAAACCAGCTGTATGCTATGAGCTATGGAACGATCCCGGTTGTCCACGCGGTCGGCGGATTGAGGGACACGGTGCAGCAATTCGATCCGTTCCAAGAGTCCGGGCTCGGGTGGACGTTCGATCGCGCCGAAACGAACAAGTTGATACATGCGCTAGGGAATTGTTTGTTGACACACAGGGAGTATAAAACAAGCTGGGAAGGGCTGCAGATAAGGGGAATGAAGCAAGATCTCAGCTGGGACAATGCTGCCGAGAAGTACGAGGAAGTTCTTGTTGCTGCCAAATACCAATGGTGAGACCTGGGAATGATTTTCACAAATATTTTCGGGTGAAAAATAAAGCCGAAAATTGTTGTACTCTTATCGTGTTCGTGTTCGTGTTCGTATTATCTTTTTCGTGTGATGTTGCGTGATACAATTTTGGATATCGAACACCGATCGTATTATGAAATGGACATTTTTGTTTCTAAGGGAGTTTAAATCTTGATCATGCAATTTTTATTACCTTCATGTTCAGGGTTTGAAGTTTAGGGTTAATGTTTTTAATGGATAATTTGATAAAAGTTAAATAATAAATACTATAAGGGTAAAGTACATAAATAGTCCTCCGGTTATAGGATAATATTTTATTGAGTTTATTGACTGTTAAAAGTTACAGAATAGTCTCTTGATTATAGGGAGTTGCTTTGTTTAGTCTCTCAATTATTAAAAGTTACAAAATGGTCACTCAATTATTCATTATGTTCCAAACTCATCATTTTCTATTATAAAATTAACGATCGTCCTAGCTGTACGCTTCTCATAATCTCAAATGATATGTTAATTGAAATTCAAAATTTTCAGAGATTACGATCGTAGTCAAAACTTATCAATTCATCTCTGAATCACTATGCTAATCCATCAAATTGTTTGAATAAGAAAAATATTGGCTAAATAAATAAGAAATGTGCTTACAACTTATTGCCATTAGAGCTTGTTTAAAGAAAACATAGTTTTAGAACAAACTAACCATATCCCAAAACCCTACTTGTTCTTTCTTTGCTTCTTCGGTCCCGGAACCTCCAATCTCCCGGCCGGACATCCACACCGAGCTCGAAACAAGAGTACGGCTCTTCCGTTGCTCGGTGCCATCTCCCTCAACTCGGCCTCCAGTTCCCGGTGACGATCGGGCGGCAACTCGACGAGTCCTCCCTCACCACCACCATCATCAACCAAAGTGTCGGAGTTCTCGATACATCCCTCAGATTCTAATTCGATGTCGAACTCGCCTGCCTTCATGAGACCTTTACAATCAGGGTTCCTGCACTTCCTAGTGGTCGTACACAGATGCAAGATCCAAGTAGCCACTGCAGCACATGAAAAGCCTAATGCCATGGACGCATACATCAATGGAGTTCTCGTGATTTGATCTTTAAACATACGAAAAACAGGTTCAATGAATTCAATCATATTTCAAAGGATCCACAAGCAATTAAAAAAATTTCAAGTTGTTCGGGTGAACAGATGAAATATATAGTGTAGTTATCTCTTAACCTAAGAGAGTTTAAGTGAAAGTATAATTATCTCTTAATCTAAGGAAGTATGGTAGAAGTGAAATTCTAAACAGTCAGTTCGTTATCTACTAAATCGTATCACTACGGGTTAGTTCGTTTACGAGATTTTGGTGGATCGACGGTGAACATAAAAATTGGGCCTCTAATAGCACATATTAAAATAAATGATAAATTATGTGTTTAGTACTTAAATTATCAGTTTTAGTATCAAAACTTTTAATTTTTTGAAAACCATAGCTAATATTTAATTTTTATTTCATTTTACTATCTCGTCGTTAAAAACTTAACGGGTGATTTGCACGTGGCACTTTTTTTTTTGGTAAATTGCATCATTCATCACTTAACAATCTTCTCACTCCAATTTTAATCACTAAAGTATACTTTTTTAAGGGTATATTACACACTTACTAAACTTTACTCTCTCTCCTATTTCACTCACCGTACTTTCAATTTTTTAATTTACTCACTAAAATTTAGACATTGAACTTTTTTAGTCACTCGACCGTTAAATTTCTAACGGCGTTATGACGTTGCTAAATAAAAATTGAAAAATATTAAAAGTACATTTAGTGAAATAGTAGAGAGGGTAAAGTTCAGTGAGTAAACGTGTGACATAATTTATTATTAAAACAAGCCACATAAGCACCCCGTTACTGAGTTTACAGTTGAGTGACAAAAAAAGTTTAATATATAAAGTTCAGTGAGTAAATTGAAAAAATTGAAAGTATAGTGAGTGAAATAGGAGAGAGAGTAAAGTTCAATGAATACATGTGTAATTTACCCTTTTTTAATTTAATTACTTGACTTTCAAATTATTCCTAACTTAATCACTCTAACTTTCAATTTTTTTAATTATATATTAATAAAATAAAATAAAAATCTCATGTTACAAAATTATTAATAAAATAAATTACAGTGGTTAAAATAGGAGAAATTTGAAAGTTGAGTGGTTAAATTGAAATTTTTAAACTTTAGTACCAAAATAGGAGTTAGAAGATAGTTGAGGGATAATGATGTAATTTACCCATAAAAATTGTAGATTTAACGTCGATGTACTAAAATGAAACTTTTAAAAGTTGTGACAACTAGGTTTTTTTCCCATTCTTTCTTTCTTTCCAATTGTTGATGAAAAACATGTAGGATGGTGGTTCATACTGGCTTAAAAGGTAAGAAAAAGAGAGATTTTGTCGACGGTTGATGATTCACTTCTGATTTGGTCAGAGAGTCGTTGATTCGTCTAAATTTACGTCGAGAGATTATTTGGACCGACTGTCGAATAGGTCACTACGAGTACGATGTCCAAATAAATCTAAAAACATTGTGTATAATCATACCCGAAACATGAATATGATCCTCCAAATACATAGAAAAACATAATTTACAACAACCATACCCGAAACGTTTCTCCAAGTTCGAGTAACGAAAATTCTAGAGTTCAATGAGAAATACACAACCAAATTCACCAAATATCTACCTTTCCTGCTTTGAAGATTCAAGGATTTAGCCTCCAAAACCATTTTAGTGAATATGCAATATGATATAACACAGCAGAAATAAAAGCATATTTGCGCTATGCAAATCCATCGAATTGTTCGAACAGAAACATATTTGCTAAATAAACAAGATCGAAATCATACCAAATAATCGATAATTAACAGTAATCTACGACTTAGCAAACATAATGTGCATATTCACTAGATATTACATAATTGAACAAGAATATTGGGAAGATAACAGGTTAAAGAAGCTTGAGACTCAAGTCTTCTTTACTTGAGCCTCTTTAATTGTTATAAAGTTTGTCCCATAAAGTGGCTAATCAAATATTCCTTTTCAAACAAGAAACCTTCTATAAAGTCCTTACTTGTCGAACAAGTTAACTTCATAAGACAAACTTAGCTTTGTCAAACAAGGTTCCTTGGGAAACAAGATCTTCTATCATCAATGATTCAATGTATATCTTCTAGAAGAGACATTTAACTTCAGGATATATCGGAGCAAGCAATAATTCTCAGAATAACTAGATCGAGCAATTGTTTATTTGTGAAATACGACTATGAAGCTAAAAAATGTATGCAGATTTATGGTTTCTAATGCGATGAAGGTATCGATCAAATGAGTTCAGCATGTCTTCCGAAAACTATATCCCTTGGCAGTGACACAATATTAGAACATCAAAGATAAGTGATAAAGCTTGAAGTATTAACAAGCAACATATCAAAGAAAGCAATCATCAATATCGAATAGTTCAAGGTAACACGTTAGTTTAATATTGAAAAAGCTTCGAATTTCAATGATCACAAAAGCTTTAAGATGTAAAAATATCATAAAGAAGTGATTAAACAAATGAAAGAAAATATTCTTATATTCTCCACTATAATCAACTATATGTAATCCTTACAACTTATTGAGAGCTTATTTAAAGACAACATAGTTTTCGGCTAAACTAACCAGAGAAGGCACTCCTCTCTGCATTATGACTACTTTCTCTACTGCTTTAATTCATCTCTATCATATCCCGAAATCCTACTTCTTGTTCTTTCTTTGCTTCTTTGGCCCCGGAACCTCCAATCTGCCGACAGGACATCCACACCTAGCTTGAAAAACGAGCACTGCTCTCCCATTAATCGGTGCCATCTTCTTTAACTCGGCTTCCAATTCCCTGTGATGATCCGGCGGCAACTCGAAAAGTCCTCTTTTAGCACCATCTTTAACCAAAGTGTTGGAGTTCTTAATACACTCCTCGGTTTCTAATTGTATGTCGAATTCGGCCGCCTTCCTAAGACCTTTACAATTAGGGTTCCTGCATTTCCTAGTTGTACACAGAAGCAAAATCCAAGTAGCTATTGCAGCACAACAAAAACCTAATCCTATGGATGCATATATCAATGGAGATCTCATGATTTCCTCTTTAAACATATAAAAGAAGGGTTCGATGAATTCGATCATTTTCAAAGATAAACACTTTAAAGTTGGGAACAACAAGAATCCACAAGCAGCAATCACAGCAATTAAGATGAACACATCAATGGCAGCAGATCTTGATCCTTCACAAAACGGAATTTCTAAACAACTTGATGAATTGGGTACCTTTTGTTTCTTGGGAAAATTGTTCCTCGATGACGATGACGATTTGGGGTTCATCGGAAAATCATCTGAATCAAAAGAATTCGCCATGATTGTAGCTGAGGAAGCCTGGTCATCGGAGTTGCAGACTGAGATTGAGTTATGGAAATGGACCATTTCAAATCAAACCCAGAATTTTAAATCCAAAAATCGAAAAGAACAAAAGAAACCCAACAATTGAAAATTGAATCTCTATCAATTTTCCTTCGATCCAAACTGTAAATCCAGATCAAACCCACCTCATAAAACCTCAAAAAGCAACAAACCTTCCCCAAGGTCAGGTGTTTCTTAGTATCCAAATGAGAAAATTCCTTCAGAAAATCGCCCAAGGAATGGAAAATTTCAATCCCAAATTGAGATTTGAGATTGAATGAGGAGCAGAACAAGATTTGCGATTGCAATAATTTATAGCAGAAGAGATAGAGATAAAGGGGACAATGGAATAGTCCTTTTTAACCTTTTACTTTGTTGAGATAATTATTTATATATCTTAAAATCGTCTTTTTACGTAAAAAATAGCAATAGTATGAGGAGCAGTAAACATTTGAGGCTACGAACATAAAGTCATAGAACCCTTAGTCAGAGTGCGGTTCTGAGGGACTGTTGCTTTGTGATGCGTGCTCTCTAGGAGAGCTAGGTTTTGTTAGTTTTCTTAAGCAAGTAACTGATATTCAACTGTGATTATCTTCATGCACGATCTGGTGAGTAAAGTGTCTGTAGGATCCCGATGTGTAGTATGACGAGTTACCAAAGTTTAGCAAGCTAAAGATATTTATAGAGTTGTGTAATACGTGAACTCAATTGAGTAGACTCAGCTTGTGAAAGGTTTAGTGAAGGCAGACGAGTCGTGGATAAGTGTTGTATTTATGAAATGTTCTGAGCATTTAGAGTTAGACAACAAGAATAAGATTCTTTGGCTTTATCCCTCTCGAAAGTTTGTGTAAGGTTCAACATAGGTAACATCCTTGATGATCAGATAAGATTTTAGGTGCTTCAAGGCTTTTAAGTGTTTGACCTACAGATATGTTTGCATTTTATCAAAGTGAATTTCAAGGATAAAATTTCTTTCAAGGAATGGAGAGTTGTAACACCCAAATTTTGAATTAGTAGTTTCGGGCCTACCCAAGAGGTATATGGACCTCGTGGAGTCGTAATTAAAATCGTAAGGCCGAACAAGATTTTAATTAGGTTTGGAATCGGGCCCAAAGAGATTATAAAAAGGGGATTTTTGGATATAAGTCAAAATGCGAAAGACCAAAAGTGTGATTCTCCCAGTTGTGAAAAAATGATGGTTTTTTATTCTCGTTCATCTCCTTATCTTCATTCATTCTTCTTCTTCTCATTTTCCTTCTCGTCCTTCCCCTCTAAGTGTTCTATCTAAAGGTAAGTTTCTCTAGCCTTTTTATACTTTTTTTTTAACTTTAAATTCATCTTTAAATCCTCCATCAATGTCCTTGTTGTTTAGAAACCCATTCATTTCGTATTTGGCAAGAGGTTATGGAGTTGAGTACTCAAATTCAAGTGGAAGATAAGAAAAAAAGAGTGTGGTTGAATAAAGGAGTTTCATTTCGAATTCTCTAGCTAAGTTAGTGTATTTTGAATCCTTTGTTATGTTATGAATTTCCTAAATGCAATGTCTTGTTGGGGATTTCGGTGTTTGAGTATATTTGGGGGTTTTGTTTGACTCTTGTATTAGATGACATTTTTGGTGTAAAGATTGTGTTTTTATAGTGCTAAATAACCCTAAATAACTCCCTAAAGTGTTTGTGAGGATTTTTAGGGTTTTCAAGCCTATTTCTAGGTTAGGGTATCAATATTGGATTAACAATACCGATGCTAGATGAACTAAGATGATTTTTAGGCATTTTATACAGAGAGTATCGATAATCTAAGGAGTGGTATCAATATTGCAGCCCTGGTAGTGATATTGAGGGTAATAGTATCGATATTGGAGTAATTTTTGCGATCCAGTAGCCGTTTTGGTACCAATACTCAAAGGGGTATCAATACTTGACATAGGAGTATCTATAGTGAATGTAAGGTATCGATACTACTCATATCAGATGGTAAGATTCAACTTTGTTAAGGTTCGTAAGAGCTAAGGATGACTAGTAATGGTGGGACTTAGTCCGTGAGGGACTTAAATGAAAAAAGGTGCCTATACAAACGCTTAGAAGTGTTACGGCTGAAGTAACCATACTAGACGTAATACTTCCAAGTATCTTCAATCGAACACATATTGAGAAATGATGAACGAAAGATTATTCCAAAAGATGTTCCGGTGAGTGAGATGATGATCGATGTGAATAGTACGATAGAAGAAATCGATTACTACATGAACACCTATATCAAAGACGAGTAAGCTACCGTATTAGTTCAAGAGTGAACCAATGAGGAAGTATGATGAGAGCAACTCGAGAGTTGGTGTTAATGAACCATCACTCAACTATCTTCTTACTCCTATTTTGGTCACAAAAGTTTATTTTTTAAATTTAATTAGTTAACTTTCAAATTACTCCTAATTTAATCACTCTAACTTTCAAATGTAATTTTTTATTTTTAATTATATATTAATAAAAATGATAATAAAAATAAAAGTGTCACAAAAATATTAAAAAATAAATTAGAGTGATTAAAATAGGAGCAACTTGAAAGTTGAGTAGTTAAATTGATTTTTTTAAAAATTTAGTACCAAAATAGGAGTGAAAACATAGTTGTGTGATAAATGATGTAATTTACCCATAACAATACATTGTCATTAAGTTTTTAACGGCGAAATACAAAAATGTAACAAAAACTAAATGTTAGGTATGATTTAAAAAATTGAAAGTTTAAGTATTAAAACAGACCAAAACTGATAATTTAGATATTAAACTCATAATTTACCCAAAAGATAAATTCATTATGGAGTCCTCATTTGGTGAGTAAACATAAAATCATGCCACACCACTTGATCCAATAGTTTGAACCAAAATTTAAGGTATTGATAAGTTGGATTTTCCATTTTTTTTAAAACCTTATATATTTATTTAAAGAGATAAAAACACAAGAAATAGACACAAAAAAAGTACCACGTTGGGTGGAAAACCTAACTTTATATTTGTTTTTATTAATTTGTGGTTCACTCTTGAACAAAAAAAATGTGGATGTAATTAAAGGGACGGACGCATGATTTTATGTTAGGGGGCGAACTTGAAGTTATAAAATTTCAGGGGGCGAAAACAAGTTTTCAATAGAAAATACATAGATAAAATCTAAAATATATAGTAATTTAAACTTTTTAGGAGGCGATCGTCCCCTGCCTAGGTCCATCCCAGGGTGTGAGTATGTGGAAAGTGCAATTGAGATCCTAATTTCTAGCTATCAAATTTACAATAAAATGTAAACCTTAAGGACCAAATTCAGATTATACCGATAATAATTAGAAAATATTAGTGGCCATTTTGCAATCTACACTTTTTGAAGCTATAGTGAAATTATTATAAAAAGAGTCCACTCTACATAATGCAATGCACTATTTGAAACTAAACAATATTATCCATGGTGCTTTATGGAAATGGCAGCCCCCAACCAATTACTTTACATTATCAAATTCTTGCTTGGGATTTAACCTTTCCATTTCAAATTCGAGCTGATTCGATTCGAATCGTTACGAGTTTAAATTTATTATTTTTCGAATTCAAACTTATTTTATCAACGGTAAATACACATCGGATTGTATTGTACTTGTTCTTTTTTGTTAGTCTTTAGTGATTATAAGGGAATATGTGTTCATAATTTTCTTTAATATGTTGATGACACACTCGTTCTACATACGTAACTGTTTGAACTTAGATTTTCGAGGGAAAATAACATTATATTTTACTGATGATGTCAGTCAATGAATTCAACAACATCACACTTTATAATAGATTCAAACCTTGAAAACGATATTTAAAAATAACTATAAACTTATATGAATTATAAAACAAACACAAAATAAATAGAGTTAAAAAAGAAAAGTATAAGAGACGATAATCTAATTTAAGGCTAGGGAATAACATAGAAGAGACTCGACTGAAAATATTATAAAAAATAATCAGAAAAGTTCATTTAAGATTAAAGAATAACATAGAATTGACGGGATTAAAAATATTATAAAAATATATTATTTCTGATTGAACGTAATCGAAAATGTTAATTTTCTCTTTAAAACATTTTTTATGGAAAATACTCACGTGCGGCAGACTTCATATACGGCTAAAAAAGTGTTACATGTTTTGTTATTATTTAAATAACAAAATCGATAAAAAATGACCGAAAACATTATTATTTCTACCGTTTTAATTATCGATATAAATAAACGTGATTAAAAAAATCCGGTAAAAAATAATATTTTAGATAATGCTTTATCTAAAACATTCGAATTTTTTACTACATTTACCTATATCAATAAATAATAATAACATCAAAATCAATAAAAAATAATAATATTTTTAAATATTTTTTATCAATTTTATTATTTAAAATAATAACAAAATCAATAATATTTTTTAATCGTATATAAAATCTGCCGCACCGTAAAACTTCCCATTTTTATTGGGAAAAAAAAAACGAATGAAGAAATGGTGTCCACAGAATTAGCTTGAGAAAGATAAAAGAAAGAGACAATGAACTTGTGAGACTCCCTTTTGCCTTTTTTTGTAAGATGACGACGTGGGAGATCCTGTGTCTTTGGAAGCATTAAGATAAAGAAAAGTGGTGCCCGTTTCATCTTCATCTTCATCCCCATTCGCTGCTTTCATATTCACTTATCTTCATCTTCATTGACCGGTTCAAAATCAAAGGAAAAGCATAGTTTTTTCTCTTTATTTTTCATCTTCTTCTTGAACATCCAACATCCATGGCTGGTGTTCTTCTTTGGGTGGTAAGTCCCAAAGGGAATGCCACTGCTTTGCTTAGCTTGATACCCAGAAGTGTGAACAAGCCAAAGAAGAGGTCTTTCAAGAGGGTTTCAGCTATCTCGGGTGCAGTGGCTAACCCAGTTAGATCTTCAGAACAGAGAGTTTACGATGTGGTTTTAAAGCAGGCTGCTTTGGTTAAAGAGCAAAGGGGCAGAAAAGCTCTTGATTTGGAGAAAAGAAGTGAAAAAACTGATGGGTTTACTGATTGGGATCTGCTGAATGAAGCGTATGATCGTTGTGGTGAAGTTTGTGCTGAGTATGCCAAGACTTTCTATTTGGGTATGGCTTGAGCTTATGATTTTCTTTTTTTTTTGTTGTTGTTAAGTTGATGATTACGATATTATTAGTATTATATGTTTTTTTTGACAAGTTCATGCACATGGGGTCGATTTGACTCTTGTTTTTTTTTGTTTATTTGGTGATTCCCTGCCTTTTTTTTGTTGCTTTTTTTAATGTATACAAAGTTGAGCTTTACTCCTGTTTGGTTCCCGAGAAAAGGGTGAGAAAACTAATATGAAACACAGAAGCTGGGGAGTGTTATTGTGATGATTACTATTTGATATTCAACAGCTTTCATCTCTCTTTGTTTGATCAATATACTTGAAAGAGTTTTTAAACTGCAATAGTTTAGGATCACAAGATCATGTAGCTGCACTTCCTTTTTCAAGTGTAGGAAATCGGATCGAATCTCGGGTCAAGGGCCATGAACATGGAAATCGAATTGAATTATAGCATTCGTCTCGAATCTTGGTTTGAGGCCATGAACATGGAATTCGTATCAAATTATAGCATTTGCAACCTTTTACCTCTGAGGCCTCATGAACCGTTGTTGTTTCTTTCCAGGTACATTACTTATGACACCGGAGCGTCGGAGAGCCGTCTGGGCTATTTACGGTATGTATGGTGGTCGGTTACGTTGAGTAAGTCTTGCAATATTGTTCATTGAACTCACTGATTGTAGCTCGCTCACTCATTCAAACCATCTGCATAATGCAGTGTTTCTATGTCTTTCAAGCTTTAGCTGTAATATTTAGGATGATAGCGTATGGTGCTTAAGTAGTAATTGCGATCGGACCAGCAGTTTTATCCGGTGCAGGCGGCTTAGAGCAAGCATACGGTCCGAGTTCTAACTTCGGAACTTGTCCTATTCTCTGCTTGTAGGCTCCTTTGCATTAAAAGGAGAATGAATTGCAATCAACATCATTGATGAAAGTTTCATTGTCCTGTATCGCTTTGTCTCTTCGTTTTTCTTGCAGTATCCGTGCTCGATACTTTTCGAACACTTGTATAACGATACGACCCTTAAAGTACATGAAAAACCCATGTTGGAATCTCGGAGACGAATTCGTATCTGGTTTCGAGTTTGAGTGTCATTGCTGTGTGTTTCGTAGTTTGATATTAAATTGTTGCCTTCTGGTATGCAGTTTGGTGTAGGAGGACAGATGAGCTTGTGGATGGGCCTAATGCTTCACACATTACACCCAGGGCTCTTGATCGATGGGAGAAACGATTAGACGATCTTTTCGAAGGTCGACCGTACGATATGCTCGACGCCGCTTTATCCGATACGGTCTCAAAGTACCCTGTAGATATACAGGTTTGCTGCAGTTTACACAGTTAAAAGACCTTGATACTTTGCATGATCTTTGAGAATTAACCATGGATTTTTCCTTGTTTCAGCCCTTCAAGGACATGATAGAAGGAATGAGATTAGATTTAAAAAAGTCTCGATATATGAACTTCGACGAGCTCTACCTCTATTGCTACTATGTTGCCGGGACGGTCGGACTAATGAGCGTTCCGGTAATGGGAATCGCACCCGAATCGAAGGCATCGGTAGAGAGCGTCTACAACTCTGCATTGGCCCTCGGAATTGCTAATCAGCTTACAAATATACTCAGAGATGTTGGTGAAGAGTAAGTCCAATGTAACCGAAACTTCGTAGTTTTCGCTTTCTCTCGAGTGTTTTCTCATACTATGTATGCATTTTCCCTAGTGCTAGGAGAGGAAGAGTATATCTACCACAAGACGAACTGGCACGGTTTGGACTGTCGGACGACGACATATTCCGTGGACAAGTGACGGACAGGTGGAGGAACTTCATGAAAGATCAGATAAAACGAGCAAGGATGTTCTTCGATGAGGCGGAAAAGGGTGTTCCGGAGCTGAATCCGGCGAGCAGATGGCCGGTGTGGGCGTCGCTGCTGTTGTATCGACAGATATTGGACGCCATTGAAGAAAACGATTACAATAATTTCAACAAAAGAGCTTATGTAGGGAAAGTAAAGAAATTTGCATCACTTCCTGTTGCTTATGGAAGAGCACTTATGGGCACTTCCAAATTCATATGAAGTTTGTCATTTGTATTCCTTTGATTCTCTTTTTCTATATATATATATATATATATATATATATATATATATATATATATATATATCAGAAAATTTGATTTTGATTTAGGCCAAAAACTTTTAAAATGGAAAAGTCAAGGGTATAAATTAAAAAAAAAAGTTTGGGTCACTTTTGCTCATGTGGCAAACTCTTACTGTATTTTTACATCAATTTAGTCCTCGAAGTTATTTAGATTGTTCATCTTAGCCTTCGAAGTTCGTTTTGACTAATAGAATCGTTAGTTTTCTGCGTTTATCAACACCAGCAATTTATAGATTAGTCAATATTACTGATATGGTTTGGTGATGATGTAAAATGTATTAAAAAGATAAATAATAAAATATTTATTAAATACAATAATTAGAAAAAAAATTCTCAAAAATTTGACTTAATCTCATTAAAATAAATAATACTTATAATTTGGGGAATTTGTTCCTATCACCGTGCTTAATAAATATTTTAACTCAATCTCTTAATCCACACTCGCAAAAGACTCATAGTTATGTAAGTTAAAACGGTCAACGGGCTTCTAGAGCTAGGATGAATACCTTTAAAAACTTCGATGGTTAAATCGATGTAAAAAAAAATAAGGGTGAAATTGATAAATTGGAGTACAAGAACAGAAGTGACCCTTAAATCTAAAAGAAAAACATAGTATAATCGATGACGAATTATAAGATAATTACACGAGTGTATATCAAATCTTATAATTCTAAATGTTTAATAGAGTTGCATGAATCAACTTACCTCAGTGGTTACAGGAATCGTTGTTGTTCATAGAGGTCACAAGTTCGAGGTCACGAGTTAGAGCACCCGCGGCAGCGACTGCAATGGAGTGATTGAACGTTCATTGTCAAATAGTTAAGAATGTTTAGAATAAATACTAAAACGAGGGTCATAGTTTAAGAACATATTATGCAATTAACTTTGTATAATATTGTATAAATACAATAATCTTAGTTGAATAAAATTGTATTAACGAAGCTCTTGCACTCTCCATGACATCAACAATGGACCATGATCTCATGATTATCTGTAAGAGTTATGTAGTATTTGTTAATAATCTTTCTTAATTATTAACAATGCAAACGTTCTATAAACGTGAACTTAAAATTTATAAGGAAAACAATATTAATAAACTTTAGAGACGTTACCTTATTAAAAAATGGCTTATATAATAAATAAGTACCTAAAATTATAATTTTTGTCAAAATATACACCTAAATTATCTTTTGGTCAAAATAAGTACATAAAATATTTATTTTTATTTAAGTACCTAAAGTATTTTTAATTAATGTCACATGCCAATTTTTTTAGAACTTATATGAACAAATTTGAAAGTTCATGTACCTATTTTGACATAGAAAACTTTAGATATCTATATTGACCAAAAAAATAACTTTAGGTACTTATTTTGACCAAAAAATACTTTAGATACCTAAATGAAAAAGTGAATATACTTTAGGTACTTATTTGTGATATAAGCCTAAAAAATTTAAATTTAAAGTTTAGAGACGGTACTATTAAATGAGACATTAATAAACTCTAAACATGAATTATACAAAGTATTAATTATTTTCTAGAAATATTTTATATAATATTAAAAATTAAATAAAATAATATTTTTTGATATAATAAATAAAATAATATTATCAGTAATAGAAAAATAGGTAGAAACTGACATGATACACTTTTGATTAACTCAATTTTTTTAAACGATCCTTATTTTTTTTTTGATAAAATGGATAACTTCTATAAATTTTAGGGACCTTATTGATAAAAAAACATTTAGCTACCAAATTGGAAAACAAACAAACGTTAACGGGCATATGGCTCATTAATCATTATTCTTATTAAAATTCTTGGGAAAATTACATGTTTAGTATCTATACTATCAATTTTAACCAGTTTTAGTACCTTTACTTTCAAATTTTCAAAACCATAGTTTTTGTTTCATTTTAGTACCACACCGTTAAAAACTTTAGTTTTTGTTTCATTTTAGTACCACGTTCAAAATTTAACGTCAAATGTTGAAAAGATTAGAAGTTTAGGTACTAAAACGGATTGAAACTGATAATTTAGGTGCTAAACACATTAAATTTTTAACGACAGGTACTAAAATAAAATGAAAACTAAACACATTAATTTTTTTTTCTTTGGGTACAAAGGATATCACAACCTAGGAATAGGGAAAGGACTTGAATGCCACTGCTTTAGGCTAGTGTTATAAATTTGAAGGACTTGATTGTTGCTAAATTTTTGTACCTATGTTCAAGATTGAAATGCATTATATATGCTTTTACTGCAATTGAGCCCTGAAGTTATACGCCAATCTGGTTTCATGAATTTGGTGCATACTCAGTATCTTCTTATATTGAATAATTTCGTTGAGTGTCCTAACACTAATTGGGCTTCAACGATTTTGACATTTTTATACCGGGAACTTTGCAAGGCTACAATTATTGAAAGGGGTAAAAAAACTGATGTAACGGATTTTCTAGTCTTGCTAAAGTCTTGGATGTGGTATCAGTTTTTGTTTTTCATGCCAATTACATCAGTCCTGATTGTGTTTTCTCTAGTTGGAAGATAATTTTTTTAACTGAACTTTTTACTAAATTTTCAAAGATATTTTTATCCTTATTTTGTAATTTCTATTTATTATATTGTTTAGATGATGACATAAAATTATCGAGACAAAGTTGTTAGGTGCAACGAAAATTGATCTACTAATGATGATCGATATCTCTGATCAACATGCGATAAAATATTATTTTAGTAAATTATTTAATTATTTATTTATTTATAATTTATACTAATTTTTATAATTTAATTAAAGTTTACAGTTTTGTTGGATTTTGTATTGTGAGCCAAAGATCTATTGGCTACTGCCAACGAGATTTTTTAAAGGCTCGGAGTTGTGGTGAGCCGTAACTTCTTTGCTTCATTTTACGATTGTTAAGATGCATGTCACATCTAGAGTGTTGAGCCAATTTATGTCCTATCAGCCAATTCCTATGCAAATATTGGAGATGGATGAGCTCCATAAAATTGATACACATGGGAATTATAGAGAGAAATGGCCGAGGAAACATGTTGTATACATTCAATAATGGAATGAGTGACATCTATCTATGTCGATGCGTTTCGAGATTAAGGCTACTGATCTTGATTTCAAAATTTCTCCCTACATCCAAAATTATGAAGCAAATGGGAAACCATATTTAATAACACCGAGAGATATGACCGAATGAGAATAAATAAAGGCAAAATACGCAAAGGGCAAGAAATCATTAACAACATCTTCTTTAATGTCTATGCTTTTGCGTAATATTTTGCATCTCAAACTAGTTATTATTTTTATGCTCCATATCATGCTTTAATAAGAGTGTACCGAATTGGGTTGGAGGTTCATAGGATGTAGTGCAAGACACTCAACCATCTTTAACAGAACCTTTGGATGAATATGATCATATTCTATATGGTCAACGTGGTATTGATTTTGTGGGCAGTTCGAGTCAATGATAATGTCAAATACCTTAAATACTCCATCACCATCACTCGAAGGTAGAAATCAAAGTGGAGTGATGTTTAGCACACCTCCAGTTGAAGAAGAAGCAAATGAAGATGAAAACAATCAAGATAACGACCACGAAGAAATCGACGAGTCCACGTCATTATTGTTTGGCCACTTCTCTGCATCATCAAGAGTTAAAAAAAATAAGTATTTATTTTATTTTATTTATAGTAATTGTATTATTTTAACAAACTTTTATTATTAATTTATAATAAATTAGCTTCTAATAAATTATTTTGAAAATAATTTCTTTAAACAAAATTTCATAAAACTCGTCACGTCGATGTGACGTGTTTCAATATCTATATTTTTAAAATTTAAAAACATATACGTTGTCAAACAACTATAAACATCTAGTTAATTTTAAGTTCCTAAAGAACTCGTTACATCGACATGACGTGTTTCATTATTTTATTAGATTATTATAAATTAAAAATTAATTACTTAATTTTCAAAAAATTAATGATATTATTTTAAATATACTCATCACGTCGATGTGATGTGTTTAAAAAAATATTAAAATATTAGGCCCCATGAGGCCCATTCACTTGGGTCCATTTAAAAATATTATTTGGATAAATTCATCCATTTAAAATTCTTCATCGCCTAATGGGCCAATAATTATACGGCATGGCCTAATGGCCAATTTTGTCGGTGAAAATTGTCCATAAAGCCCGATTGGCTGAAGCTAATGGCTCAATTCTCAAACTCTCTTTGTAGTCCCTTTTGAGGTTGGTTTCCTACCCGCAAAGGAAAAAGGAAAAACAAGGAAGGAAGCTCTTAAAATCTTAAATCTCGTGTTTTCTACCCCTCCGCAAAGGTACCAAACGCTTACGTTTCTTTCTGATCTGAATCGGTTTGTTTGCTCATAATCCCTGTGTGGGTATTTCAGATTTTACCCTTTTTACCTCTGGGTTTACCCTGATTTATCTTGCAATCTAATGTTTTGCTGGTTTTGGGTTAGTTTTAGTTTAGAGCTAATTGGTAAATAGCTTTTTTTTGAAGGGTATTTTTATGTTATTAGTTTTATCTGCTCGGTATTGTAGAGATTCTACATTATTGATTGTATTTCTGATTCGGGTTTGCCATGGTTTCTGCTAAGTGCTTGATTTTATTCAATTTTGGATCTAAAACCTTTTTCTTTATTCATTCTACTTGTTACCACTGGTGAAAAGGGCCTTCCTTTTTTATCTTCTTTCAGATGATCATATTATTTTCTATGTAATTTGTGTAAGCATTTTTCATTATTTAGTTACATCTTATAGCCGACTCAGCATTTTAAATGCAGACCATTAAGCTAACAATTTGGTTTTTTAAATCTGCAACCTTGTCAGGCTTGCACGTTGATATTAAGAATTTTGATTATTTGAGTTCTGTTGCTCCTAGCAAAACGAACGTATACTTTGTCAGTCCTTTATTCTTTTGTCCATGTTTCACTAGTCATGTTCATTTTGGATAAAGTAGTCATACTTGGAGACATGTCAACAATGACATTTAAATTGTGTCATCAGGATAGCTGTTCCTGAGGTGCAATTTCCCTGATTTTTTTTTGGGAGGAATCCTCCAATTTAACTTGGATACCATATGTTAACTAATTATAAAGGGTGCATATTGATATTAAGAATTTTGATTACCGAATGATATTAAGAAATGTATGTGCACCTGTTATGAGGGATACCTAAATTGATTACTTTCAGGAGATAAGATTTAGCCTTCTCGTATTATTGGTAATCCTTGGATTTTTCTTTGCACTTCTTTCTGTCTTTCTTGTGATCAATTTGAAGAGCCTATATCCCCTTGTTGACTATTGTATGCAGGGGCTTACTCCTTGTGATTCATTAGAGAAGTTAACTTATCCAGATTGCCATTTCTTTACCTCTCCAATAATATATGGGCTGAGGTGCACATTTCATGGGAGGTGTAGAGGATGATGAACCAGCCTCAAAACGTATGAAACTATCCTCTGAAGAACTGAGACATCTTTAAAACGGTTCAACTATTAAAGAGACTGTAGCTGGGTCTTCAGGTGACGTAATGGCTCGGCCCCTGCAGTCTGGTGGGGGCAAAGAAGTTGCTGGCTCAAAAGGAGTTATAAAGAAGGTAGAGTTTGTCCGAATAATAGCAAAAGCGTTATACTCTCTTGGTTATATAAAGACTGGTGCTCTTCTAGAGGAAGAATCAGGGATACCATTACATTCTTCTGTGGTCAACGTATTTATGCGGCAAATTCTCGAGGGAAATTGGGATGAAAGTATTGTCACATTGCATAATATTGGTCTAACTGATGAAAAGACCATAAAATCAGTCTCTTTTCTGATATTGGAACAGAAGTTTTTGGATCTTTTGGATGAAGAAAAAGTAATGGATGCTCTGAAAACATTGAGGACTGAGATTACACCTCTTGGTGCCGATAGTAGTAGAGTACGTGAGCTTTCTTCATATTTCGTGTCACCATCTTACTGTTCTTCTGTTCGATCTCCCAAACAAGATACATTGAGGGCAAGATCCCGGAGTAAACTATTGGAAGAGTTACAGAAACTTCTTCCACCTACAGTTATGATCCCCGAAGGAAGGTTGGAGCATTTAGTTGAACAGGCCCTTGTCTTGCAACGAGATGCTTGCATGTTTCACAACTCTTTGGATAAAGAAATGTCACTATATGCTGATCATCAGTGTGGGAGAGATCAAATTCCTTCTCAAGCATTGCAGGTTTGACTTTGTTCTTCTAATCAGGTTTTCTTTTTTCTTTTGTTCAAATATGACATTTCCGATCCTTTTACATTTTTTTATTGATGCAAATTTTTATGTGAACTACATAACAAATTCTACAATATGTGTTATTTTTCATTTTTGTGTAAATCAGAAATCTATTTTAAGTTGTGCTTTTCAGTATGGATATTAGGTTTTAATCTTTCTTTTTTTTTTTGGGTTAAGGAATGAGAGAACTGATATTAGGTGTTTGGTTATAAGTTAAGTTTTAAATTGCACTGTTTACATTTTCACTGAAATTATCTTCAATACCTTTTCTAGTACATTTTCTTTGTTAGATGCGTCTTGAGGTATTCTTTACCCTGTGACCGGTGTATCTATTTACACTGATCTCGAACGTCTGTTTATGGGATTGTTAGAATCTGAAAGTGGCAATGTAAGACCAATATTAAGTAACCAAAGAGGAATAATTGTGTTTTATGTGAAGGAAAAAGATCTAACATTTTTTTTATAAGAATTTCAAGCCTCGTTAAAAACCTCCTTCTTGATTAAAGGTGCTTGTAGATAAGCTCCTTAATCAGCGGAAGGAGGAAAAGAGTGCCTTAGAATTTTATTGAACATAACAAAAATACATAAGATACATCCCTATAAATGCACTAAACATAGGCAGGTAAACACAAAGCAACCTTGTGACCCATATGCATCAACATTAAATCAACCAATTCCTTGTTTAGCTAAGGCATCAGCCTCTAGATTGGCTGTCCTATTTACCCATCTAACCACACCTTCAAACACATTAAGCCTATGAACAATGTCTCTAACCAAAGAAGCATAAACATCAGGACAAAATTCAACCCCCTTAACCCAATCCACTGCCATTTTGCTGTCACTTTCAATAATCAACCGGTCTTGTATTTTCTCTCGGAAATCAGCATAGAAAAGTAGCCCCTTTTGAACAGCTTTTAACTCCATAAAGGTCGGAGGCCCCGGACCAGCAGGCTCCTTAAAAGAACCTAAGGTAGATCCAAAGGAATCTTTTAATACTCCTACTAAACTGCTCTTCTTCCAATCCTTAGTCGTGGCTGCATCAACATTAATTTTCACAAAACCCATAGGAGGAGGATGCCAAGGAATAGTAGTCACAATCGAATTAGAATGGATGGAACAAGAGTCCTCTAAAGAGGGGTCTGAAATAAGAGTCTTTGAGAATATACACCCCTTTATTCTTTGCTAGGAACCATGAAGTTATAGAGATACTCGACTAGAATAAGTGATTTGAAGTACGAAATTGACTAGATAGCGAGCACTTCAATATCTCATGCGTGTTTGGGGAAGACTTGCAAGGATGTTTCCTAATCATGATGCTTGAGAATTGTTTGGCAAAGATTGAATTCAATGTGATTTCTTAACAAGTATGCTGATGAAAGGACATTTCTATACTGGTAAATGTCCAAGTCAATATCTTCTTTCATTGGTAGCCATGTGTTTGTTCCAAAGATATTTAGATTAGGTAAGAGATTGAAGCTGCTCGTGACATGTTATATAGTTTACTGAACCTAGTTTTGTTAACTCAGCTGTGCCTATGATGCATAGCATGTGGTTGTACACTGCATGATTGATTCAAACAATCAACAACTGGGGATGTTATCCAAGCAAATTTTAAATCTTGTGTTTATTAGAAAACATTTGTGACTTATGATTTATGATTCAATTTAATTTCTTTAGGAAAGACTTTTTGGAAGAAAGTGATGGAGTTTTGAAGCATAAAAATTATCTTCTTAGATTAATGGAAAGTGCACTTATCACTTGTCAGCTATACAATTTTAAGTCCACTAGTTTGGTTCTATTTTTGTTAAAAGAGTATTGATTTCATCAATGTGTTTGTTCCTTCTCTGAAATTTTATCTACTTGTTGCTTGCATTTTTCTTTTCTTAAATCATAATTGCAAAAAAATATTCTTTTTTGTTTATTTCAAATCATTTTTGACATTTTTCTTGCAACAGATATTACAGGCTCACAGGGATGAAGTATGGTTTTTGAAATTTTCGCATAATGGGAGATACTTGGCTTCATCATCAAATGATCAGTCAGCAATCATTTGGGAGGTAATGCTATTCACTCGGAACACAAGTAGGACATTTATCCTTGATTTTGTCAAGGATGAACTTTTTAAATTCCAATTTATAGTAATAAATTTATTTGCATTTTCATCTCTGCTTTTCGTACTGCATTGCAGAAATGAGTTCGGTAATTTTTATGTACTTTCAACTAAATCTAGTAAGATGTCATAGCGTATTGGATGCTTATTTTGAATGTTCAATCTCTAGCATCTTTCTTAGTACATTATGGTCCATCTGTAACTTATTCTATTACATAATCAATAGAGTTCCTACCAACATAATGAAATAAGGAAGAATGAAACGAAGAAACATTTTTTCTTGGAGATTAAACTTCGAGTATGTGTGATTCTTGTTGTTGCTTTACTGTAGGAATGCGTGGATTTGTTCATTTTAATCAACTATGATTTTCCTTCTTCTTGTGTCAATGCGATGATCACTACTTAATGACTGGGTCAAGTCAACTATGCCTAGCAATTGGTCAATTCTCCTTCTAATAGTTTGACTCATTGTAGGTTCTTGAAACTGGAGTATCTTTAAAACATAAACTATCTGGTCACCAGAAGCCTCTCTCTTCCGTTTCTTGGAGTCCTGATGACCATCAGCTTCTGACATGTGGCACAGAGGAGGTCATAAGGCGCTGGGATGTATCTTCCGGTGAATGCCTTCATATTTATGAAAAAACGGGTCTCGGTATGGTTTCATGTGGATGGTCTCCTGATGGAAAATGGATATTTTCTGGTCTAAATGATAAGAGTATCTGCATGTGGGAATTGGATGGGAAAGAGCTAGAGTGCTGGAAAGGGCAACGAACGCTAAAAATTTCTGATTTGGAAATAACAGGTGATGGAAAGCAGATTATTAGTATATGTAGGGAAGCATCAATATTATTACTTGACCGGGAAGCAAAAGTTGAGAGATTTATTGAAGAGGATCAACCAATAACTTCATTCTCATTGTCGAGAGACAATAGATTCTTGCTAGTAAATCTTGCAAACCAAGAAATCCGTCTATGGAATATAGAGGATGATCTGAAGCTTGTTTCTAAATATAGAGGCCATAAACGCACTCGCTTCATCATTAGGTCTTGTTTTGGTGGACTTGATGAAGCTTTTATTGCCAGCGGTAGCGAGGACTCACTGGTACGGACTTCTGTTTGTTCTAATATAACCTCTAACAGGAAGTTAGCCTATGATTAATATGGAAAACAGTATCCTCATAGTATGGTTGCTTAATCGAGTTTAATGTAGCAAAATTACAAATTACTTCTTGACACAACTACGACACAAAAAATACTCGGATACATTGCTGGTTTGCCTTAGTAGTTTGCTTCTGTTTGATGCTTTTATCTCACAGAAAATGCTATATGATTTTTATTTGTCGCTAATGGGCTCAATACTACGTGAGCCATGAATGTGTTGGCTTAGACATTTCATGTCTGCAGAGTAATAGATTCAAGTGTCCTGCAGGGGTATGTTGAATTTTTTCTAGGGCTTTAGATGTATATGCAAGTATAGTCCTTATGCTACACCTTTTGTAACTGTTGTAAGCTTATTAGGAATTTGATTTACTTTTGAGTTAGTGAAATTTATTATTTTATGTTTTACTATATATGTTTAGGTCTATCTATGGCATAGGGGCACAGGGGAGCTTATAGAGACATTACCAGGTCATTCCGGAGCGGTTAATTGTGTGAGCTGGAACCCGGCAAACCCTCACATGTTGGCATCAGCTAGTGATGATCGTACGATTCGGATATGGGGATTGAATAATCTAAGCACAAGCATGAAACAGAAAGAACCCCACAGTAATGGCATCCATTATAGCAATGGAGGAACCTGAGATTGAAATGCATGGAGTCTGCAGTCACTGATACCTCTGATATAATTTGTTTCATGTAAGTACTTTTTACCTTGTTGAAAGCTTGACATTCATATAAAAGAAAAAAGATTATCAACAAAGTAAATTTTTCTCTTTTTAACATTCAATTTTTTTACCTTTCACAGTTACGGGTGAAATAATTTTGGAAGAAACTTGCAGTAATGTTTGCATTTGCTTTCTGTTGTTTAACTTGCTGTCTTATGAAATCTGCAGTCATTGATACCTCTAATAAGAGTTTCCGGAGAAACCTTTATACCCCTTAGGATCTTGAGAGAGTTTTTCCGAAGAAAAATCTTGAATATCTTACTTCTCTGCGAAAGCCGCTATTATTTAACACAACTTCCGATAGTCTCACATGATATAGTAGAGCTAAATTTATCGTTAGCTGACCATATCCATTTAGCCTGTCAACTTTCAGGTAGTCATAGTGATCCTTTTGATTAAAACCGAGAGAATAGAACCAATGATCGTTCTTCTATCTACTGTGACTCTTTGTTTAGATCAGAATGAATGAATTGCTTATAATCGTCGGAACTCATTTATTCTCATTAACAATAAATCAGAAAGTTTATCTTCAAAAACCATGTAAAAAGCTGAAAATCAATGGGGCGGCTGTAAGATTATAGAGACTTGTAAGTTTTACACTACTTATTGCAGAAAGTAAATAGAGAATATATAGTCTGTAGTATGGTGAGGGCAAAAAGAAAGATGACACTAATCAGTGAAAGTATGGCCCATGGGTTTCTGAAGTATGTGTGGATGAGATTGGCTCGCCATTCATTCCAAGCTTTCTTGCAATACCTGTTCACCATCTTCCGGACCTCGTTGAAGCCGTCGTTATCCGGGTCGAGCATAATGTAGCCACTGCTTTGTCACTTCCGAGCGCGTGGCGTTCTGAATGATCCCCGTCGAGTATAGAAGAGCGACATCCTTCTCGTTGTCGATGATGTCCATGAAAAAGATGTAGGATGTCACCTCATTTCCTACCCCGACACGCAATCGTTCGGACGCTATTAGATTTAGAAACATGGATTCTGTGGCACGTCTACAATGATGACCGGAAGCTTAAGGCGGAACGTAATGTCATTGAGGCTGCGGTCTTACTTTTCTTGAACCAGATTCTAGGTTCATTTAGCTCCATCGCGGACCTAATGATGTAGTCGCCATCTTCGTGGTCCGGGACACGCAGTTTGCGGCGATGTTTCCTTTGCCGTCGACAACCATCCAGTACGTCCGGAAGCAGGCTCTTTCGGTTAACTTCCAAGACGTGCAAGCAAGTCCCAAAGCATGATAAGGGCATATTGGGAGAGCAAAACTTGAGTACAAGATTGTTGATGTACTCTTCATCCTGCATCAATTTAAAACTTAAAAAAACAACAAAAACGGGTCGGGTTTCTAGTTGACCTAATCCGAAAAATATATATATATTTTTGTTTGAATCATACCCAACATGAAAAATATATACCTTTCACCTAATTTGATCCGACTCAAAAAATATATACTCTCCATTCGAATCCGATCCAATTCAATTTTTAGAGTATAAATCTGATCTTATCCGACTTGACCTAGCATAAAATAAAGACCTAATTAAAAAAAACTATATAGAAAGGATAACAATTATGCATAAATTTATATGCAAAATTACTCTATTATTCCCGGATCGGGTCTGAGGTTTTTCACCCTCCAACCGAACTTGACCAAACCTAATCTTATGAAAATCCAACCCGAATTTATTTTTAAAAAAACTCAACTTGTAACCCGTCTCGAAAAATATATACCTTCTACCTAATTCGACCCGACTCGAAAAATATATATTTTTCACTTGAGCCCGATCCAGCCTGGAAAATAAATACCTTCCACCTAATTCGATCCGACTCGAAATGTATATACCCTCTATCTGAATTCTACCCAATTCAATTTTTTTAGAGTATAAATCCGGCCTGATCCGACTCGACCTTACATAAAAGAAAAACCTAATAAAAAAACTATAGAGAAAGGATATTATAGCAATTATCCATAAATTTATATGAAAAATTACTCTATTATTCTCAAATTGGGTCGGGTCGGAGGTTTTTCACCCTCCAACCGAACTTGACCCGACCTAATCTTATAAAAAACCCGAACCGAATCTTTTTTTTTTATAAAAAAACTAAACTTGGAACCCTTCGATTTCAAATTAAATTGTCATCCCTACATCCACAAGGACGGATCCTAGATTTTATATTAATTTAAAATTTTAGGACAACGACTACCTCGACCGTCCCCTCGATCCATCCCGAGTGTCCAAAGACGAGTGATTTACCTTGGTTCCATTGCTTTCAACAGCAACTAAGGTGTAAAGAACTTGCATCGGCAATTGATTTTCAAGCATCAACATATCCCGTTTGATAAACGGAAGAATATGTATCTTTCCATGATTGCTGAAGATCGGATCGTTTGGAGCATAATCTTCCATTGTATGGTTAGCACAACATAAAATTTCCAGCATGAAACATCCATCAATGATCATCAGCTGCAGGAACCTGTCGTCGTCGTCGTGCCACATCGAGCTGATCGTAGCAATCTTTCAATCTCTGCAAATCTTTAGCCAAGGCTTCGACGAACGAGTCTAGAGACTTGTTTGATCGCCTCAGGAAATGGAGAAGCACTCGTTATTTGTGCTCCTCCATCGGCTTCAGGTGATCTCCTCCGTGATGGTAAGGTCCGAAGGAGACTACCTGAGGCGTGTATGCTTTCTTTTTTAGGTCGATGAAACCCGTCGGTATTTGATATATCGATCGCTTCATCCAATGTTCCATTTCGGTCTTGGAATCCACCAGCCTTTGAACTTCTCCATCAACTTGAACAACCCAATCCAATTGCTCCATTTCTATACAATGTCTTACGAACGCATGATTCGATGATAATTTGAAATTTTCAGAGACGATTGACGGCGGTCCATCCCCGAATCACAATAGTGAAATACCTTTCTTCAACATGTCAGCATCAATCTCTTTTATGTTTAAAGAAAAGCATATTATTCTTATCTCAAGTATCAAGGAATGAAAAATATTACAAATAAATGAATGCAAAAGAGCTAAAAGAACATCCTTAAGAAGGAAAGTATCATCATTTATATATATATATATATAAATTATAAATAATCTTTTAACTATATGATGTTATTTTGTTGAGTCCTCAACTATTAAAAGTTACAAAATGATCACCTGATTATTCATATGTTCCAAACTCGTCGTTTTCTGTTAAAAAATTATTGACAATCTGAACTGAACGATAAACCACTTACTGTAATTTGATAAAATATGATCTCAAAATCTCAAACGACTATCATATCTCAGTCAACAGGTTAACTTGCAGTTCAGGCTATCATCATTTTTCTAACAAAAAAAGACAATTTTGAATCATATGAATAATCACCTAATCATTTTGTAACTTTTAATAGTCAAAGAAGTTCAAACAAGCAACTTCCTATGGTCGGGAGATCATTTTATAACTTTTAACAGTTGAAGACTAAAAATAATAACATCCAGTAGTCGAGGACCATTTTTGTGTAGTTTACCAATTTTTTGAATAGTTTAGTGTGATTACAAAATAATATATGTTGATAAATTTTATTAATCATTAACAAAACACACACTCATTGTAAATAAAAAAAGAGGTTAATTAAGGGTAAACTACGCATTTAGTACTTAAATTATCAATTTTGATATGTTTTAGTACCTAAAGTTTTAATTCTTTTAAAACCATATATAACGTTTAGTTTTTTGTTTCATTTTAGTATTCCATCGTTAAAAATTTATCGTGTTTAGTAATTAAACTATCAGTTTGGTCCATTTTAGTATCTAAACTTTCAATTTTTTTTAAAAAAATAATGTTAAATTTTTAATATGGGTACTAAAATAAAATAAAAACTAAACTTTATGTATGATTTTGAAAAACATTGAAGTTTAGATATTAAAACAGATCAAAACTGACAGTTTATGTACTAAACACGTAATTTACCCGTTAATTAATTATGTCTGTGTAACTTTTTTAAAAATTAACCATAATTAATGGACCACAAGTGTAGTTTAATCTTTTTCCAAATCAACCCATGTGTTTTTTACTACCGCAAATGAAATGTTTTAGCCTTGACTCGCTCAGACTCAGACTCGGACTCAACTGATACTGAATTCAAGATTGGTTCTTCCATTTTCCCTTTTGTTTTGACATCACGAGATCCCCCTCTTTTGTTCCTTTAATGTCGTCTTCCACGTATCTCTCATCTTCATAATCTCTTCATTCGTGTTATGGTTTTAGTATACCTAATCTAAGATAGCCGCCGCCGTACCCCCATTAATGTTGAATTAAACCACCACACAATCAAAGAGAGGGAGGAGGAGAAGAAGATAACCCCATATATATACTCCCTTTATTACTCCCTCTCTTCGCTATATAAATCGAAAACCCAGATTTCCTTAACCGTTATCATTTCACTACAAATGTCTTCTTCCCATTCAGAACGGCCGCGTTTCGACAGGGAAATGAACAAGCCCGATTTCAAAGAACTCGATCTGATGGGTTCGCCCGTTTCTCCGTTGCTCCGTCACAACAATGGCGGAGGCGCCGCCACGACTACGTCGTCAGGTGGTAACAGCTCCAACTCGTCGGCTGGTTCTGTTTCGAGTAAGAACAGTAACAGCACCGCTACTCATTTCTCCGGGGAGCTGTTGGAGAAAAGTCCGGGTTTACCCGGATCTGCTCCGGTGAACCGGATTATTAGGCCGGGTCATAGGAGATCCGTTTCTGCTGGACTCCCTTTAATCTACTCTGGTTCAAGCTTTACTGGAGGAACTTCGTCTTCGTCTTCGCTTTCGTCTGCTTCTTCCAATCCAAGCACGATTTTACCCAGTGGTAACATTTGTCCGTCTGGGAAAATCGTTAAAACCATGGGGTTACGTACCTCCAACAAGACCGATACGCTTGGTGATGGTAAAGGAAACTATGGACACGGCAGCATAATTCGCGGCGGCGGTGGTGCTAAATCTGGGGCGGCTACCGCTGATCCCGAGGAAATGAAGAGAGCTGGTAATGAGATGTATAAAAGAGGGAACTTTTCCGAGGCATTGACGTTTTATGATAAGGCTATATCCATTTCACCGGAAAACGCCGCCTACCGAAGTAACAGGGCGGCGGCGTTAGCGGCGGATGGAAGATTGGGAGAGGCCGTCAGGGAGTGTGAGGAAGCTGTTAGATTAGACCCTGGTTATGGCAGAGCTCATCAGAGGTTGTCTACTCTTTATCTTAGGTGAGTGAGTAAATTTTCTTATTATTTAATTAACCATTGTTTTTTTTGTTCATCTTCTTGATTAACGTGATTGGTGGGTGCTTTAGTCTCATCAGTGTTGCTGAGGATAGGATCTCTTCGGTTTCTGTGTGCTTCTCTCTCTCTCTCTCTCTCTCTCTCTCTATTTGTTTCATTGGTTCTTCTTCTTCATGCTCTCATGTGTTGTGTGATTTTCCATATCCATTTTTCTTTGAAATTGCTTTGTCTCTTTGTTGCTAGCTTGTCAAAGTGTGCCTTTCATATACATAGTTGATTGTTTATGGTTCCTTTCACATAAAAATGGATATGCCCTTGGATTTAAGTTCAAACTGGCAATTGATTGTTCGGTAAGAAAGGGTTTTGGACAGAGTATTAACAATCCTCAAATTTCTTACTCCAGGTTAGGTTTACCGGATAATGCCAGACACCACCTTTGTTTCCCGGGGCAACATTCGGATCCAGCCGAGTTGCAGAAGTTGCAGCTGTTGGAAAATCATATTAATCGATGTGCGGATGCGCGGAAGATTGGTGATTGGAAGACTGTGGCAAGAGAAATAGATGCAGCAATAGCTGTTGGCGCAGACTCGTCTCCCCAGGTACAGCTCCTTCCCTCGACTAGTCGACTATATGTTTGTACTACCGAGCTGTTATATAGAATTCAACTGCAGAATATCTGAGAATGTTGAAATGAATTTGCAGCTCATTGCTTGTAAAGCAGAAGCCCTTTTGAAGCTCCACCAAATCGAGGAGTCAGATTACTACCTATCGAACATCCGAAAATCGGAGCAATATACACCCTCCTCGCAGATTAAGTACTTTGATATGGTGGCCGAAGCTTATACCCTCTTTGTTCAGGCCCAAGTTGAGATGGCATTGGGAAGGTGACCTTTGCGAGATGAAATTATCATTTACTGTTTGGTATTGTTGTTAGGATTGAGTGAAAATGGATTATAGATTTCTTGCAGATTCGAGAATGCAGTTTCAGCTGCGGAGAAGGCTAGACGTATCGATTACAGCAATGCTGAAATTGCAGCGGTTTTAAATAATGTGAAAATGGTAGCGAGAGCACGGACTCACGGCAATGAATTATTCAACGCCGGAAGATATGCTGAAGCTTGCTCTGCTTACGGGGAAGGACTCAGATGTGATAGCTCTAACTCGGTTCTATACTGCAATCGAGCAGTTTGCTGGTCTAAACTTGGACTTTGGGAGAAATCCGTAGAGGACTGCAACCAGGCTCTAAAGATTCAACCGAATTACAAAAAGGCCTTACTTCGAAGGGCTGCCTCTAATGGAAAGGTGAAATCACATTCTGTATGGTTTCATTTTGTGCATGTGTTTTCAAATATCATTTTTTGTTGATTAGGAACTGATATATGAGGATATGTTGTTTCGGGTTTTTAGCTTGGAAGATGGGCGGATTCTGTGAGAGATTATGAGCTCTTGAGAGAGGAACTTCCCGGAGACATTGAAGTTGCTGAGTCTCTGCATAATGTACAAGTTGCGTTGAGGAAATCCCGTGGGGCGGATATTCATAAAACGAAAATCAGCGGTGAAGTAGAGGAGATTTCTAGCATAGAGAGATTTAAAACCGCCATATCGTCTACCGGTAAGATTGATGCTTATGTATCTCTTTTTCTCTCAACTTGGGTCTTGATTTTATTGCCTGATTTACAAGTTCAAAATTCCAGGCATATCAGTGGTCCACTTTAAGGTGGCATCCAATGAACAATGTGAAGAACTATCCCCATTCGTTAATTTGCTTTGCGTTCGGTATCCATCTATTCATTTTTACAAGGTAGGCGTTCGGGTGTTCTTAACTTTGATGAACTCATTTTGTTCGCATCCACAGCACCCATACCGATGTAACAAGCACGAAATGATGTGAAAGCAACGGTGTTTAAGCATTAACATATGATCATCGTTTCGTGATTGAAGGTTGATGCAGAGGAAAGCTTAGCGGTGGCAAAAGCGGAGGGTATAAGAACGGTCCCGACTTTTAAGATTTATAAGAACGGAGACAAAGTGAAGGAGATGATCAGCCCTACCCATCAGATCCTGGAGGACTCGGTGCGGAACTATATCCTGTAGAAAAAAGAGAGAGGTAAAACATAGTATGGAATTTGCTCAATCTTTGTCACAAACAGCATTTGATGATAATTGTCCAAAGTATTCATTCATTGTCATATCTTGATTCATACCAGGATCAACAGTTTCACATGTGACATAAATCAAACTACATAATTGTTTCATAGAACTCCATCGAGGCCGGGAAAAAAGCCTCGAGACTCTAGAGAAAATAGCTTCTTCGTTTTTCATTTATGAACTGAATATTTTTCTATATCCTTGCCTGTTTATTTTCCGGCGAAACTACGATATCTTCTACGTCCGTTTTGCGAACCGAGAAATGAGCTCACTGCCACTGGTGTGCCCATGTCTCCCTGTGAGAAGAAAAGGTTGGATAAAGTGTGGGAATATAATTATTTTGTCTCTCCAGCTGGATGGCTGGAAAGAAGCCTAAATTATTAACGTTTCATTCTAAAAAAATCTCTGCATCATTCATCTGATTTGGCTCAACCTTTTCCTTTTCAACTTTTTGACTGTTTTCTTTTAGAAAGCTTTGTTAAATTTAGAGCTGCATCAGATTCCTTTATCGAGTAACGATATTCTATAATTTATATGTACAACTAAAGCACATACATATATATATATATATATATATATATATATATTGGGGGCACTTGATCCTATGCTTTAATTTCAATGTTTTTAGTGTCTTGTGAAAAACAATTTTGAAGGAGAAAAACAGTGAAATGCAAACGTTTTAGTATTGATCTTGTCGCGAAATACGATCGATAATGGGATAAAGGGTGATAATTGGCTGTTGGCCCCAGAAAAGTGTGATATCAAAAACCAAATTATATATTTACTTTAATAGTAAAATCAATACATTCTTAAAGTTTAATGTCATTTTAAATATGCTTAATATAAAATTAAGTGCCCAAATTTTATTAGGTGTTTAATATTTCTAACGTTATACTTTTAGGTGTCTGCTGTTATAAAAATTTGTTAAGTAATCGTTAAGTGACACATGTCAAGATTTATTAATTTCGAGAATATATTTAAAAATAAAAAAATAATTGTGTAAAAAAAAAACCCCACCTACCTAGCAGCCCCCAAACTCCCCCTTCTATGTGGGCCATCCGGCGGTGACCATCACGCCACTATCATCGGCACCGACATTGACCACTGATTAAATTTTTATTGACCTTTCGTCGTAACATGCCATTATTTGTTGTAGAAAAGCGTTCAAAGATTCGTCGATTTTTAAATCACCGTCACTGTTCTTCGTCGATTCCTACCGATTTCAACGTCTATAAGCTGAATCGCTGCCACCATTCGAACCACCGTGCAATTTCGATCAAAGCCCAACCACTCGATGACGACGATGGTGGCCGGAGATGGTTCACTGGTTTTAGGGGGCTTTTTATATTTTTTAAAAAATTGGGTTTTTTTTAAACGAATTAAACTTTTTTTTATTTTTTTATTTTTTAATTAAAAGTAATATTTTTATTATTAAAAAATTAAAAATTAAGCTGAAGACACCTAAAAGTATAAATGAGAAAACGTTAGACACCTATTTTTAGCGAAATTTTTTTAGATACTTAAACGATTTTTGATGCAAAGTTTAGGCACTTACTTTTGTATTAAGACTTTTAGATATCAATACCCTTACTAAAGTAATTTTATTTTATCCATATCATCACACAATTTGAATTTTAACGGGCAAGTGACATGATTGATGTTAAAAGTCCAATGTTATAACTAGAGAAATTAGAAGTTAAGTGATATAAATGATACGTCACTTAAAATTCAGATATCATTCATTGATATCTGATGTCGTTTATCCTAATAATAATAATAATGATGATGATGATGATGATGATGAGGAGGGGGGTTTACTTGAAGCAAATACAACCTAAGAAAAGCAACAACCATTACATACAATAGGAAGATAGAGAAAACCAACAATCCGCAGGTTCGGGGTTATGTTTAGCTCTAGCCAGTGTTTTGCATGCCACCGGCAATACCCTTCATGGTCAATATAAGGGTGTCTTCCAGACCAGGAGCATACTCGCTTGTCGGGTTGAGTTTCGCGAGCTCGGCTGCCGACTTCCTCGATTCCATGTATTCCTTGGACAAGTTCGGCCCTACCTTCACATGATAATCCGGGTCTCGGATCCTTTTCAAAGTGTATGCTTGGCATACATTAAGGGTCGTGATGTAAGCATCACGAAGTCGGAGCCTCTGCTTCAGGTACGGGTCGCCTTCGAGAAGATCTCGATGTCCAGCAACCTACAAAAGAAGGTGAAAATTGTTGCTAGGCTTCATATAAATACAGCTTTATACTACAATCACTGCATTTGTCTTCCCATTTGTATTACCTGGAGAACAAGACGCTTGGTTTCTTCATTGTTGGCTCTCAATTTCTCTCCAAAGGGCAAGTGTTCTTCTGATATCAGTAGCTTGTCATACAAGGCAGCAATACCAGGGTCTCCCTTGGCAAACATAATAAAACTGATAGTTTAAGTACTAACTACATAATTTACCTTATTTTAAATAATTTGTGATACTTTTTTTATTAATACATAATGAGATGATTACCCTAATATTTTTATAAATAGTTGCTTTGTTTTTTTTTGAATCATTTTATCTCTAAACATTTTTGTCAAAACAGTTCTTATTGAATTTTCATATATTACCGACGTAGAATTTTTACATATGATCAAATATTGACATAACATTAATAGATTAACTTTCAACACATATAGCTTATATAAAATTTTGTCATATTATCATTTTTGGTGGCATGATTCATGTCACATCATCATTTTGGATGATATGACATTTTACGTCATCACTTTAGATGATATGATATATGTTACGTTATCAGTTGATCACATGTAAAAATTTCATGTCAGTAACATGTGTTAACCGTTAGTCAACTATCTCATTGTTGTTTTATCGCTTCAACTATAGTTCAACTTTAATTTAATTTTTTTGATTGAATCGAATCAAATCAAGTCGAATATTTTAATATTGAACCGAGTCAGAAAGTTCTTTTCGAGTCGGGTTTTATTCCCCCAATATACACGAGTGGTTGAGGTAGGGAAGTAGTGAACACAAAGACAAAAACTCAGCATTCATGGGGTTACCTTTGTGGACTGCATTAATCCTCCTCTTCACATGCAGCCAAGCCAACAAATGGCCTCTTCAGCTGATCAAAAGTTACTATTTGGGTACCCTCTTGACCTGACCAACAGATTCAAAGGCACCCTCTCCGGATCTTGTAAAGCCATTCACCAATCAAAGTTCTTCATTTTAAGGTCATCAAGACTCAGTTTTCCAACTTTATGGTTGCTTGAATAGATAGTTTTTTTTGGGAAACTTAATGTTTAGCACATAAACTATCAGTTTTGATCGTTTTAGTACCTAAACTTTTTTCAAAACCGTACCCAACGTTTATTTTTTTTCTCGCTTTATCACTTGCCGTTAAAAACTTATCGGGTGATTTGCACGTGACACCTTTTTCATGGATAAATTGCATCATTGATCACTCAACTATCTTCTCACTCCTAATTTAGTCTTTAAAATTTAAATCTTTTTCATTTAATTACTTAACTTTCAAATTACTCCTAATTGAATCACACAAACTTTCAAAAAAATTATTATATTTTAATAAAATAATAATAAATATGTCATGCCACAAAAAATATTAATAAAATAAATTAGAGTGATTAAAATAAGAGCAATTTGAAATTTGAGTAGTTAAATTGAAATTTTTTAAACTTTAGTACCAAACTACAAGTGAGAAGATAGTTGAGTGATGGATGATGTAATTTACCTATAAAAAATGCAATGCCTTTAGGTTTTTAATGATAAGGTACTAAAATAGAACAAAAACTAAATGTTAGGTACGGTTTTGAAAAACTAAAAGTTTAGATATTAAAACGAATCAAAACCCGATAATTTAGGTACTAAACGTTAAGTATGGTTTTCTCATGGTTGAATTTAATACATCCAAAAGATGATTTGTATAGGTTATGGAGTCTAACATGCATTTACACGTAATATCATCGATGATGAACATGGATTGACATAAGATTTTATTAATAGAAATACGTTAAAAATATCTAAAATATATGATAATTTATAATTTTTCAAATCTACGATGATAAGGATAACATGAATCTCTTTAATCCAAACATTTTGGATTGGGTAAATTACACCAAATATTTATATCATTGAACTTTTAATTTTGTTAATTATAGCATTTAACTTTGATTTTCATTTCGATTATATCACTGGATCGTTAAATCGTTAACAACCGGATCAAAACGACGTCGTTTTGCTGAGGTGTATACGTTGACATCTGTCAGTCAATTCATCGTGCCGTCAATGATTCAACGGTTCAGTAGTATAGTTGAAACATAAATCAAAGTTCAATGCTAGAACGAATGAATTCATTCAAGGCTGCTGCCGGCAACATCAAGTACAAACCTGTACCTCACATCATTCTTCTCCAATCTCTCAATGGCTGTGTTTATATAAATTCATCTTCACTACCTCTATCATCGAACTCAAATTCTTTTCTGCCCAGAAATCCAGTGTTTCCTGTGTTTCTGCAATGCTTCCTATGAAACTTCCCGTCAATGTCTTCTTCCCTGCGTTGCATCACACGATTGAACCATAAAAGTTACCCAATAATTTATGGGAAAGATCTTTAGCTAGGGTACAACAATTACCTAGAAGCAGGTCTTCGGTGTTGAAATGGAGGGGCTTAGTGACAACTCCGACAAAAATCAACTTCCCACCAACTTTGAGAAGCGAAACGTAAGGGTCCAAAGCGTGGACGGCCGGAACGGTGTCGAGAATGTAGTCGAGACTCGCCGCAGCTCTCTCCATATCCGCCGCATTAGAGCTCACCAGGAAAGAATCTGCATGCAGATGCTCTAAAGCCTCCCCTCTCTTCTTTTCCGAAGAACTTATCACCGTCACATGATGCCCCATAGCCTTGGCTATCAGCACCGCCAAATGTCCAACTCCGCCGAGCCCCAATATTCCGGCGTTGATCGCCTTATCGGAGTTGTTGAACTCCTTCAATGGACTGTAAGCCGTCACCCCAGCACATAAGAGCGGTGCTGCCTGCTCTGGTGCTAGTTTCTCGGGTATCTTTACCACAAACCTGCATCAACTCTAATGTCAGTTACCACTAGCGTCGTAAATAAGACAGTAAAAATCATGGGTTATTCGAGTTTGATTTAGTTAAAGTTTGATCAATATTCAAACTATATAAAATTCAAGTTCTTATTAAGTCGAAATGAGATTGATACCCACCTCAAAAAGCTCAAGAATAACTCAAAAAATAATATATTAAATTCTCAAATTTTAAACTAAATTATTAGTAATATTAACATTTATGTTGTTTTTTTTTAAAATTATATATAATATAAGGTTTTCATATATTTAAGGTTTGAGTTTGAGTTTAAGATTGAATCGAGTTCGAACTTCAATCGAGTTAAATATGAAAATGTTTCAAATTCAAGTTTTTTCTAGCTTGAGTCTAACTTCAATTTTTTTTATTTATCAATTTTAAGTTTGTGAGCTTTCGACTTGGGTATCAAGTAACTCGTGAATTTAAATATATATATATATATAAACTCAAGAGCTTTTGAGTTGAGTCGAACTTTAATTTTTTATTTCAAGTTCGAGTCCAGCTTCACAAATTTAAATTCGTGAACTTACAGTCGAGACAAAACTCAAGTTTAAACTTTTCAAGTTTAGTTCGGACTTAACAATACTCGAGCACAACTCGACTCGTTTACGGCTCTAACAAGTGATTGGATTTTTCAAGAGAATTTTGAAGAAAACAGGGTCTTACTTGTGATGAACAACCATGGCAGAAGAAAAGCCACCGTGAGTGGGAGTTCCATCTTTGTGGACGCCGCCGGTGGTCAGGATCCTTTGGCTGCAATACTGTTCACTGTCGGAGTTGCAAAGCCAACATTCGCCACAAGAGCTGATTATGCACCCAACTCCCACTTTATCTCCGACCTTGAACTTGTTTACTTGTGAGCCCACCTCCACCACCTCGCCCACTATTTCATGCCTATGATAGAGAAAAACAAGTTTGTCATCAAATTGTGAACATCATCATAGGGTTATACATGGGTGTAAATTAATCAGGTTTGAATGAATAGGGTCGTTTTCGTGTTTATTTTTAAAGATGTTTATATTATTTTAACGTACCCGAACATATTTATTTATATATTTGTGAACATATTCGTTTAACTTTCGTCAATATGTATGATTAGCATTCACGAACATGTTAGTTAAACATTCTGTTTTTACCGTGTAAGTCAAAAAAATGATAAAATTATGTTACCAATCTTTAATCTCTTTAGGCTTCAATGTTTGAACTTTAAAATTCACTTTGTGTTCAATTTAGTCATTGTCTTTACCAACATTTAAAAATAAAAAATAAAAGGAAAAGGAGAACCAGGTAAACGATCTAAAGATCATATAAACAAGCTTGCTCATGAACATAAACTAGTCGAACACACTCTCCGACTATAGAGAGTTGTTTTGTTAAGCCCTCGACTATAAAAAAATTACAAAATGTTCACTCGACTATTCATTATGTTCCAAATTCGTCCTTTTCTGTTAAAAAATTAACGATCACATGAGCTGGTCGATATTATGAGATCAAATTTTATCATATCTCAGTCAATAGATTAACATACAGCTCACGCTGTCATCAAATTTTTAATGAAAAGATACGACTTTGGAACATAATTAATAGTTATTATTTTGTAATTTTTAATAGTCAATGGACTCAACAAAGTAACTCCCTATAATCAGATGACCATTTTGTAACTTTTAATAGTAGAGGGACCACTTATGTACTCTATCCAAAATTAAAATCATGCTCGTTTATTTAGTTTAATAAACAAACAATTCATAAACAGTTCATTGATCGAACACCCTGTTCATTTATACCTTAGAATTATCTATATGTTTGGAGAGACACATACCCTGGAACCAGAGGATAATTAATGGCCATAATCTCGCTCCTCATCTGATGTAGGTCAGTGTGATCCACCCCACAATACAATACCTTCAACGCCACATCTTCTGGACCTGTTTTCCTATACAAAATGGGATTCAAACATCGATCAGCATCGAGGAGGAACTTATAAAATCATATGTACATGAAAACAGATTATGAATACAAAATACAAAAGACATCGTATTATATGAAAATTTGAAAATTTTAAGAGTACGATCTCCATCGATCGAGAATAAAAGACCTGAGAGTGAATGAATATGGGGAAAGATGTCCTGAAACGTCTCTTGCAGCCCATCCAACGACCTTTCTTCCCTCCATTTTAAGGGAAAACTCTGATGAAAATGCAGTGTGGTTCTCTGGGTATTTATATCCTCAAAAAGCTTTGCTATAATTACTTGTTGCCCAAGTTTTCAAATGGTTTATAGTATTTTAATAGATTCGTCTTCCTTGTTACATTCAACGCAATCAAATTGATATGAAATATTCAGTCTACGGGCACTGCACTTGGGGGCTGCTAATGGGTTTAAAAATATTATTTTTTGGACCGCAAAAGACAGTTGACGGACCTGCCCACGTAAAGATTACTTATTTTAGGCTTAAAAGTAATTTTAGTTTAGGGTAAAGTACATAAATGATACCCCGGTTTTATTAAGTACTCGAATATTAATAGGGGTGTATTCGGTTCGATTTTTTTACCAAAAATTGAACCGAACCGAAATAAACGGTTTTTCAAAATTTAAACCGAAACCGAATGGTTAAAAAACCGAAAAAATCGAAACTAGTTTTTTCGGTTCGTTTTTTTAACGGTTCGGATTTTTTGATTTTTCGATTTTTCAATGAAAAAATCAATTGAAACTATAAATTTTTTTAAAAAAATTGCCTATTCGGTTCAATATAGAACAAATGGGTTCCATATGAAAAACCCGAACCAAACCAAATCAAAATAATTAAGACTTTAAACCGAACCGTATAATGCCAAACCGAACCAAATCGTTTTACTCGGTTCGTATCGGTTTTTCGATTTTCTCCGTTTCGTTGCTCAGCCCTAAATATTAAAAGTTATAAAAAGATCATCTGACTATATAGCGTTGCTTTGTTGAGTTTCTCGACTATTAAAAGTTATAAAATGATCATTCGACTATTTATTATGTTTCAAAATCGTCCTTTTCTATCAAGAAATTGGAGGTCGTATGAGCTGAATGTTAACATAATAACTGTGATATGATAGTTTTTTGAGATTATGTGATCATATTTTATCATATCACAGTCAGGAGGTTAACGTTCAGCTTAGAATACCTTTAATTCTTTAACGGAAAAGGACGAATTTAGAAGATAATGAATAATCAAGTGATCATTTTATAACTTTTAATAGTCGAGGAACTCAACAAAGCAACACTCTTTAGTTGAAGGACTATTTTATAACTTTTAATAGTCAAGAGACTTAACAAAACAACATCCTATAGCTAGAGGTCTATTTATATACTTTTTACCCTTTATTTATTAAGATCCTTTATATTGGTTCGAATCCCAGTATCTGTGTGGTTTCTCGTCTCATTGGATTTATGTTTATTAAGATTTTTATTCTAATTTAGATTAGGATTTATGTTAGATATTATTTTATTTTGATAGTCGATAGTTAAAAATTTAATAATATGCTGTTATATATTTTTTTATTTTTACGTCATTTTCTCTTTTTTTTTTCATCAACAACTTACACGTTGTTTTTTAATATTTTTTATTAATCTAGAGTAAGGGGCTGTTTGTTTACTTTTGAATGATTAAGTGTTAAATGATTCATAGACTCTGTATGAATTAGCTATGAATGTGACATGTTGTTTGATAATGGCTCTGAATCATTCATAATGTACTTCTGTGCTGAATCTTTCAGCGCTGTTTTATTGAATCAGTCAGCATTGAATCATTTATAAGTGCAAAACAAACGCGCTGAATGCTGAACGGTTAATCATTCAGCGTTGAATCGTTCCATTAAGAGGCAAACAAACATCCCCTAAACATAAAATATTATCTGTTGAAATATAACTGTAGACACCCGTTTTTGTCCGGGTCTTTTTTGTATATTATTATTATCGTTATTATTATTATTATTATTATTATTATTATTATTTAATTTACATTTACAAATTTTTGCAGGCCTAATCCCTAAGCCCAACAGCATACCCAACAAGCTGGAGCAGACCCGGTTCAGGCCCAATACCAATCCCAGGCCCACTTGACAACCCAGCTAGGGTTTCATCTCAATGTTCCAGCCGCCTCATTTCTGGCCATTGGATCTGGACCCATCCAACGGTCCAGATCACGCAGAGCTTAGGGTTTGAAACCCTAAAATATCATCAGCTCAGCCGTTTAGCCTTCCAGCTCCAGCCGCCGCTTGACTCTTCAACTTCAAGCCGAGCGTCCCCTCGCCGACAGCCTCTGACGTCGGCTGCCTGCATCCACAGTGACCGAAGGTCCCCCCACAGTCATCTACAGTAAACCACAGCAACCCCATCAATCCATATAATCCCGAAAATCTGGGATTCTATCACAAAAAATCTGAAAACCCATTAAAATAGTCCTAAGTCCCTAAATATTCGGCTGTCCTAAATCCCTAAATATTCGGCTTTTGGTACTAACCCGAGCCTAGGAACATCATTCCTATCAAATAGAGATGATGATTCTCAGCCAAGGACCATAAGAAACGGACATGCAATGACAGAAAAAAAGGGGGGAGGCGGTGATAACAAAAAAAAAGAGAGAGACCATTCGGGAGTTTTCAGAACAAAAAAAAGAAAATATAAAGAAAACAGAGAGAAAAAGGGAGAAGAGAAATGCTTACCGAGGAGGGAGGTTCGGCGAAGGCATGCAAGGAGTTCAAAGGTCACCGCGTCTTGTTGTTTCGAGAGGTAAATCGGTAGATTTAGGAGACTGGGGTAGTGTTTAGGCAAAGTGGAGTGGGGTTTTGAGTAGTAGGGGTTGAGATGTTTCTTTTGAGGGTTGTTGGGCATCTCCGGCCGCCGTGCGCCGTCGCCGCCGTGAGCGCCACCGGCGACGGCGTTATTCCTTTTCTCTTATGTGAGAGTTGAGAGAGTTCTGAAACTCTCTCTCTCCCTCTGTTTTATGAATTAAAACCAAATGAGAGAGGGGAAGCTAAGATAAGCCGGTTTTGGGCTTATATTTCCAAAACGAAACGGCGACGTTTTGAGGGGACGAGTTCTGTAATTTCACGCATGGGGTAACTACGCTTTTGGTCCCTGATCCTTTGTAACCGCACGATTTAGCCATGGAATGAAGTTTACATTATTTCAATTTGAGCCTTTATCTTTTCACTTTTACATTTTAGTCACTATCCTAGGTATTATAACATTTTTGTTTATATTTGGTTCTGGTTTCAGTATTTATAAATGTTACATCTTAGCCACTGATTTAATATTTCATGTATGTTTCTTTGATATTCGAATCTGGCCATCACATTTATAAATATTTTATTTTAGTCCTATTAATGTATGTTATGTCATTTTTGTGGATATTTGACTTTGGTCCCAATGTTTGTAATAGTTTCATTTTAGTCACTAATTTCGTGTGTTGTGAATTTTGTGAATGTTCGAATTTGGACAGGATATTTATGTATTTTACATATTAGTCACTGTTGGGTATTTGGTTTAATTATTGTTCAGTCCCTCATGCTATATATCATACTATTTTTGTTTATGTTCGATTCTGGTTTTAATATTTACAAATGTTTCATTTCAGTCACTGAATGTTACCTTTCTTTATTTTAATTAGTATTTTTAATTTACTTTGTTTACATTATGGTCAATGTTTTAGTATAAATACTTTAGGTAAATTTATTGTTTGCCCTTACGAATTTATGTTTTAATTTGTTTTAGTCCCTTAATTACTTATTTTTGTATTTTATTTTGGTTTGTAATGTTTATTTATTTTTATTTTAGTCATTTATATGAATGTATTTACATATTACATGGTTATTTGTATTATGTAAATAATGTGTTTAATTCCATTTAATGTAAATATTTATATTTCCAATTACATTTATTCTCATTATATTTGTATCTATGTATGAATATTTGATTTCGATTTTATTTTCAAGAATACATATGCGTAGAATGAGCGTGGAAAGTACCACTTGGTCGAAGTGGTGTGATCCGGTACGGCATTTTAACGACATAGAAACTTGAAATAAGTTAAGTATATTTTGCTAATTAATTTGTTCAAACGATGCAATGTGTGTTATTTTAAGTGACAATTGACTTTATTTTATGTGAATGTAAATTTCAAAATTTTTAATTTGTATTCAATTCACGTTTTTAGTTAGTCAATTTATTCGTATGTAAACATTGTTTTTAGTTATATTCGATTTGTATTTTTAACATAATCAATGGTAGAATATTCTTTTATGAATGAGAAATGGTTGAAATAGCTTTCCCGACGGAGGATTGCAAATTTCAAGATTTCTGATTGAGTTAAAGGATTTTCTTTAAATAATTCGAGGCAAATTAAATAAATCTCAATAAATGGATCATAGGTTAATTTTATATTCGATTTATCATTTCCATCATTTACGACAATGTGCAAGCGACACAGTACCATTTTTGGGCGCTGTGGGGGTGCTTACCCTTCCCCACACGTAACCGACTCCCGAACCCGTTAAATTTGATTTCTGGTAAATGTAGACCATTTTTGTCTTAAAAAATGTTTTTTCTTAAATTTCTTTTAAAAAGACGTTTTTTAGGTATTCGACCTACCTAACCCAAAGGTCGATGGCGACTCCATTTAATTTAATCCAAATTAATCCAAAATACTCAATTTTTCAAAATAAAAGTCATAATCGTTTTAAAAATAATATTTAATTGTTCCACCTAAAAAAAATGGTTATGACAATAACTTTCAACTTTTTGATATTCAACGCTCACACATCTGATATGTGGAATGCTCGAGCCTGAATCTTCAAAGAATTCATTTACCAAGAGGTCTTTATGTTGTTTTTCAATAATTTTATTTGACTTATAATAATATTATGTGTCAACACACTGTATTTCACCAATACAATAATAACACACATTATTATTATATTTCACCAATACAATAATAACACATATTATTATTATATTAATAAATGAATGCAAATAAAATATAAAAGGTTGTGAAGCTACTAAGCTCATCAAATCACATCATTGCCAACTTATAATAAAATATTACCCGAAAACATAGTGACTAATTGGCTAGTTGCCTTGTCTTGACTTAAATTAACTCGAGCATATTTTTTTAATAAAATTAAAATAATAAAATAATGATAATTAACTTAATTAATTAATTTTTTATTTGATCGAATATTCACTTTTACTCGTGTATATTTTTCTCACACAAACGTTTTAAGACGCTTTTTGATTATTTTCTCAATGTTAATGTCACGTAATCGGTTAATGATAAAAAGCTCTATTTTGAAAATCGGACCGGATCGATCGATTCAACCGAAAATCGTTGTCTAATCTGGTTCAATCTAAATCGGTTGAACCGTTATTAGTGAACCGATCAGAACTGTTGAACCGTTCGAACCAGACCGGTTGAAAATCGGAAAAAACCGATTTTTTTTTTAAAAAAATTAAACCAAACGTCGTTTGTTAAACGAGCCAAGTCGAACTCGAGTATTGCTGAGCTCGACTCGAATTTGAAAACTTTAAAAGTAAGCTCAACTCCACTCAAACTCACAAATTAAAAATTATCAAATTCAACTCGAACTCGAAATATAATATTGAAACTTGAACTCAAAAAGGCTTGAACTAAAAAAAAAAATTTAGAAGCTCAATTGAAGCCTAAAATTCGAGCTTGGTTGAAGTGAAAGAATAATTCACTCAATGCTCACCAAAAAGCTCCATGATTTTGAATGTCAAATTAGCTCTATTATTTATAGAAGTTAGTTGTGATGCTCTTTTATGTTTCTTAGCAATGTGAGATTGTTTTGTTCTCATATTTTTGCTCTTTAGATTTTTGGGATGCTATTCTATGTTTCTTAACAATATGAGATTGTTTTTTTTTAAATTAAACCAAACAATATCATTTTGTTATGATTTTTTAGCCTCAAATTTATTTTTTAATTATAGTTATATAATTATATTTATTATTTAATATGTTTTACCTTAAATATTATGTTGTAGTTAATTTGAATCATTTTGTTTCACTTGATTTTATGGTTTTTAATTTATATATATTATGAATTGCTTTGAATATGACTTATGATATAAAAAATTATTTTTTTATTAAATATTTTTAGTATTTTTATTTAATTTTTTAAATAATTATGACATCGTCCGGTTCTTCTGACCGATCGAACCGATTCGACCGATTGAATCAATGAACCGATAACATGATCGGTTCGCTAACCGATCCGATTTTAAAAACCATGGATAAAAGCGGATAAGAGTTTAAATAAAAATATTATTTTGTCAAGTTT
Source organism: Hibiscus syriacus (assembly GCF_006381635.1). Lineage (NCBI taxonomy): Eukaryota > Viridiplantae > Streptophyta > Magnoliopsida > Malvales > Malvaceae > Hibiscus > Hibiscus syriacus. The sequence goes on from NW_024062201.1 coordinate 336,686, forward strand.
CTTGTCAATCGGCGACATGGGTGGCGCAGGCCCAAGCAAGTTTCTTCCCCTGGCCACCAACTTACAAACAGTATTATTTTAGCTCAAGAGGTGAGACACTTGATTGTCTAAAAAATCAGAACAAAGGGGTTAGATGACCATTAAGTGGACCTGGAGAAGGCGTATGATGGGTTAGAATGAAACTATGTTGAAGATACGTTAAATGATACTGGTTCGCCGTAGAGAATAATTGATCGCATAATGAAGTGTGTTACTTCAATTTCCACGGCGAACGGCGGCAGCTCGCGCCGATTGACCTTGGAGGTTTTGGTCGGACGGCGTCGGGGCTTCAGATGGAGGTGGCGGTGACACTCACCGGCGACCGATTGACGAAGAAACGACGAATGAAACGATGGGAAAATCGACTGCTTCTCTCTCTCGATTCGGCAAAACGGTGGCCGATTTAAGTGAGCCGACGGAAAGGGATGGGTCGCGGGAGGATACCGGAGCTGCTGGTGGTGTCTGCGCCGTCCATGACTGGCCGGAGATGGACGAACGGAGCTAGAAACGGGGAATGGTTAAATGAGTTTCGGGTTTCACAGGGGAGGGGTTTATTTTTCACTGCAAACTAAAAATTGGATAATTCAAGTTCAAGTTCCTATAGTTCCATCAAATTCCAAAAAAAGAACTGCAACCTTTTAAAAACGTACAATTTAGCCCTCATCCTTCCTTGATACCACTTTAATTCGACACTTTAAAATTAATAAATTTTAGCCGCTAAATTGGGGTGTGACAACCAGATTGTTCGTAGTTTTGATTTTAAGGAAGTTACTGATTTGGGTAAGTATCTCGGTGTTCCCTTGTTTCATGGAAGGGTCACTAATAAGGCCATCTATAGCTATCTTCCGGAAAGAATGAATCAACGACTGTCTGGATGAACATCGACAACCCTTTCATTGGTCGATCGTATAACCTTGTTTCATGGAAGGGTCACTAATAAGGCACTGAATTTGAGCGATCCATGATATCCATCAACTTAGAGATCGTGAAGTTGAAAACTTCAGTGCTAATACATCGGAAAATACGCAGAATTTGAAGTGTTCAATGCTACCCTATCGGAGCAATTCACTGGATCCATCATTTTTCTACTTAAAAAAGAATGTAATATTCGATTTGAATTCATCAATTATTAAATTGGATATATTAAATGCGGTTGCAACACAGTATAACAGCTGCGTCGTAACATTTTTCAAGGTTATTGTGACACCGCAAACGGTATTGCAACGGCCGCAACCGGGATAAACACCGCATCCGCAATTTAATACTATTGGTTATAAAAAAAAAAGTCTCTATGTTTTTTTTTCTCTCTTGCTGCCCTAACATTGTCTTGTTTGTGATTTTCTTTGCAGGCAAACAGAGATTTAAGATAATGGAGAATCCGACGACCATAGACAGAGAGAGGGAGACGGCGGAGAAGTTCCACAACACCGACGAAGGCGAGATATCGGAGCTGCTTACTAAGATCGAAGCACTAAAGAGCGAGAAGCTGCAATTGAGCCACGAAAACGAAGGAATGGAGGAGCAGGTGAACAAACTGAATCAAAAAGTGGATCATCTGCACGCCATGGAAGAAGAGACGGACGAATGGGAAGACGAAGATTCGAGTTTCCTCGATTCGATCGCCGAGAGATCGGCGGATCTCGAGATCGAAGTCAATAGGCTCCAACACGATCTCATATCGTCGACGCGCGAAGTAGGCGAAGCGAAGCGCGAGGTGATCGGGTTAAAGACGGGATTGGAAGAGAAAGCTTTGGTGATCGAAAGATTACGATCGGAAATCGCGGAGTTCAGAAAAGAGAAAGTCAAGGTGGAGAAGAAAGGGAGGGAACTGGAAACGAAGATCAGGATTCTAGAAATTAGGTTCAAGGAGGAGAAGGGAAAGAAAACTCGAGTGCAAGACGAAATGAAGGAGAGAATACGTGAGTTCAGGAAGAAGATTCAATACCTCGAAGACGAGGTGGCGGAAGCCGGCGATGAATTGAGAAGGAGCAAGCGAGTAAGACGACAGTGCCAGAAGAAGGTGATGGGGTTGGAGGAGAAGATGTTGGAATTTAAAGATACGGTGGACGAGAAGACAATCGAAGCTGCTATGAGCAGAAAGGTTGATATTGATTGCCAAGATAAAGGGGTGAATGTGCCGATCGTGGCGGCCGGAACGGTTGCCGCCATCGTTGTTGCGGCTGCTATGGGAAATCGTTGTCTTAGGAAGCAGTCGTGAAATAAAAAAATGTCTTATAGTATTTTTAATTTGCTGGTATTTTGGGTTAAAATCTTTCGAATTGGATCCTTTATACACTAGTCCTGTTCAATAAAATGGATTACTGATTTAACATACATATATGACCTATGATAAGCGGAAAATTCTACGACGCTTATCATATACCACAATATATTATTAAAATGATATATCGAAACATATTAGAAATAAATTTATCTTTATTATGTAAATATTAAAAAGTATAAGAATTTATTTAAAATTAATCATTAATTAAAATTTAATTCTACTTTTAATAGAATTATAATTTAATTATAATTTTTTATTAAAAATAATAATTAATTTATTTAAAATTAAAAAATTATTTAAGTTAAGAATGGTCATGAGCAATAGTTATCATTAGAGATCTTAACTCAATCGAAAAATTCGTCGGAAAACTTATCGAAAAATATTATATAATAAATCTAACGCTGTTGTTTGTCGTTGCCCATCTCATCGTCGCCCAACAATCATCCGATAATCACCTAGTCGATCACTCAGAGAAGGTGTGAATTTTAATTTGGAATGGTAAAATTACAATCCAACCCCTTAGTTGTGTTATTTTCAAATGGTCAAATTCATGAAACCACCCATAATTTCTCCAATTTAGATTTTAAACAATTATATATTTTTGTTTTAATAGACATGGCTAAATTACACTAAACCCCCTACTTTTGTTTTGATTTAAAAGGTCAAATTTAGTACAAAACCCTCACCTTCCCCTATTTATATTTTAAACTTCTAGGTTTTAAATCTTCTATGATTTTTATTTTATTTTTATTTTGAAAATTAATTTCATATTTACTCTTTGACTTTAATTAACAATTAAATTAATATTTTATTTTATTCAATATTTAAAAATATTAAGCATCAAATTAAAATTAATGATCAATTAAACTTTTGTAATAGTTTGTTTTAATAAATGACCGTCGAAGAGTAAATTATCATGATTCAAATAATCACAATTAATATCAAGAAAAATTAAGTATAAAATTGTTAAGGTTAATGATAATAAATAATATAAAATTATATAAAATTATTTCTAATAAAAAATATTGAATAAAATACAATATTAATTTAATTGTTAATTAAAGTCAAAGAGTAAATATGAAATTAATTATCAAAATAAAAATAAAATAAAGTTCGTAGAAGATTTAAAACCTAGAAGTCTAAAATAGAAATAGAGGAAGGATAGGGGTTTGTACTAATTGGGGGGTTGGATTGTAATTTTACCATTCAAAATTAAAATTCACACCTTGTGCAAATCAATGAAACACCGGGGGATAAAGATATTATGTATTCTAAATCTAAGAATTAGGAGGGATAAAGATATTATTTAGTTAATATTTAAATTAAAAGGACCTAAAATGCTATTACACTAAAAAATTTGAAAGGGGTATTGTATGTAATTTCGTCCCTAAAAGGATTCCAGCCCCAGGAGACTCGCACCTCTCGAGAAGTAGTTACCCTTTGATATGATCTATGATTAAACTCACATGATCTCGTATGTATTAAGTCTGCTAATCTACGAGTAGTTATCGTGACTCTACGCTTACAATAAGGGTTTCTATAAAGTTTCTCAACTAAGATCGAAAGATGAGTTGGAATATCTTCTCTACTTCTTCCTAATGAAAAAAGAGGATTTAAACACTGACCAACCACCATCTAACCACTGATTAAAGAGGGGTTTTTTTGTTGCTCTTTCGGTTCAAATGTTTCATCTTGACTAATTCGGATTGACCCGCGTCGCACACTTGATTTTTGTGGATGAGTCCCTTAGCAGAGATTTTTTACATACTCGAACCTGATACCTTGTTTAAGCGATATCAAACTGCTTACTACTTGAATCGACCCATATTTATGCATTGTGTACATGTTACAAGGTAGCTTTTCAACTGTTTGTATTAATGTGCATGATTGGAAAACTCACTCTTATTTAAACTTCAACGCGTTAAAGATTTAATGCTAAGCTCCTCTCTCAATAAGAACTTAAAGAAAAACATTAAAGCTTATAAAATAGGGTAAATTATGCATTTAATACCTAAACTGTCAGTTTTGAATCGAAAAGTCAGCCTCCCTCGATTATTTTTAAAATTTTTATGTATTTTAAATATTTTTTTTTATATTTTCTAGGGTAAATTACACGTTTAATAACTAGACTATTACTTTTGTTCCATTTTGATACCTAAACTTTAATTTTTTTTCAAAACCATATATAACGTTTAGTTTAGGTTTCATTTTGGTATCCCTTCGTTAAAAACTTAACGGTTATTTTGTCGTGTCACCATAAAGTAATGTCACACCATCATTAAAAAAATAAAACGTCACATTAGTAGATCTGTTATTTTTTTAACGACAAGTACGAAATTGAAACCTAAACTCAATGTTATGCATGTTTTTAAAAAAAAATAAAATATGGGTATCAAAACAAATCTATTTATAATTTATTTTCACCTCTCGTAATTTTATAAGTTTGAATCCTAAAATTTTATAATTTAGTCCTTAACATGATTCCTACGTCCGATACTGATTAACAGGGCATATAAATGCAGTTGCTGGCATCAACTAACCTTGCATTGCTTCACCTGTTCCTATTTACTCCCATTATATATATTCACCCCCTCGTTCTTTTGAACACACACATCTTCGTTCTTTCTTCTTCTTCTTCTTGTGTTCGTATAACAAACTGAGAGATGGAGAATTTGGCCATCTGGATTTTGGTAGCTGGTTTTCTCTATCAGAGTTTGCTCATTCCAGTAATGTCCATCAATGACTTTGAAGATCAGAGGAACTTTTTCTTTCATACACCAGACCCTCACACAGGGACTGTTCCCTCACACGGTGGCTCATCTCCAACTCAAGAAACTCCATCACATGGAAGCGGTGGCGGCTACGACCCAACACCGACACCATCGCATGGAAGCCGTGATGGCTACCACCCAACACCGATACCATCGCATGGAAGCCGTGATGGCTACCACCCAACACCGACACCATCCGGTGGGGAATGTGAAACTCCACCGCATGAATCATCGACTCCATCGGTACCGTCACATTCTCCTTCACATGGTGGATATGATAACTACCATTCTCCTTCAACTCCAGTCACCGAAAACCCACCAGTCACTCCGGGTGGCGATCCGGGACATCCACATTTGGGTGGTACATGCGAGTAAGTGATTGTTATTCTATTAGAATATATAATTGTACACATATATGTATATCGTATAATGTTATCGTGAAGTATATGATACAAAATTAAGTGATCAATTATACTATGCGTTACTTTCAGTTTCTGGAGGAGCCACCCAACACTGATATGGGGTTTGCTTGGTTGGTGGGGCAATCTCGGCAGTGCATTCGGAGTGACCGGCCATCCAGGGTTCGGTTCAACCATGAGTTTGCCCGATGCACTTTCGAACACACGTGATGACGGAGTCGGGGCACTTTATCGTGAAGGGACGGCTTCCTTTCTCAACTCCATGGCGAACCGAAGGTTCCCATTCTCAACCAAGCATGTCCGGGAGAGTTTTGTTGCGGCACTAAGTTCAAACAGTGCCGCAGCAGCTCAGGCCCATCTGTTCGAGCTTGCCAACGAAGGCCACCTCAGGCCTAGGAACTAAACAACACCTTAATTTGGTTTAATTTATCAGTTCCTTTTTGGAGAAATCCATCAGCTTGTTTCTGCTACGATTTGGATGGATATATGGTGAATGATTTAACGTTTAGTTCTTGTTTCATTTTAGTAATTCATCGTTAAAAAATTAATGCATTTAACACCTAAACTATCATTTTGGACCCGTTTTAATACTTAAAATTAAAAAAAATCAAAACTTAACGTTAGCTTTTTAACATAATATTAAAATGAAACAAAAACTAAACTCTAAGTATAATTTTAAAAAAATAAAAGTTTAAAAACTAAAACAAACTAAAACTGATAATTTTAATACTAACCACGTAATTTACTATGAATTTTTTCATGGTACAATACTTATATTATTTCATTTAATATAATACAGAGCTGGAATCTGCAGACAAACCTACCTATGCATTCCATTACTACAAAGCTGGAGGGAATTCAAACCCTATTTTCAAGGAATAGAATAGAAGGATCTATTAGAATAATTCCTGTAAATTTGTCTAATAGCATGTTTAGTACTTATTTTGTACATATTTATAAAACATAGTCTTAATTTTAAATAAATTAATAAATTTAACCTTCCAAATTTAAATATTATTTCAGTTTAGTCCTCTAAATTTAACATCAGGAACAAAATCTAACCCATGAATAAAAAATCGTTGTCGTACATCTTCATCTATGTCATACGTTACCATATGACATCTTCATCAACAATGTAGACCATCAAATGATTCATTCTTTTCAACTCTTTTGATCATATGATATAGAAGTTCTCTAGCCGACCAAAAACTCTTACAAGACTTTTGATCAAGTTAAGTAACTTTTAAGGTAGGGGCGGAACTTCGTGGAGGTCAGAGGAGTTTTGACCTCTGCCAATTATTTTTTTAAGTATTAATTAATATTAAAAATATAAATAAATTTTTTTATTAGGTCCCCTCAATTAAAAAAATTGTGTTTATGGAAAAAAAAATTTAACCTGCTCTATGCCCCTGTTTTTAGGGTCAGATCTATTGACTAACTGTTGCATTTATATACTTTATTCACCTAAGTCTTGGGACTGATAACACTAAGTCTGACATCGACACGCATAAAGGGTTGATATATAAATATCAGTCGACCATCGTTAGACTATCAATTGCGACTCTCTTTTCAAATCAAAGGGGTGAACTATCTACAGTTTCTTTAATTCAGTTATTCTCATCAACAATATTTATTTAAGCTTGATGTTCATTTTCGATACTTATTTAAACATAAATATAAATATATATATATATATATATATATATATATATATATATATTTAAAGAGAAAATAACCTCAGTGACCAAAAATGCCTTATAATATACGATTTGAACCAACTTTTTTTTGATTTACCAAAATGACCAACTAAATCGCAATGCAATCGATAATTCGCAACGCGATCTCCGGTATTGCAAATCAGTTTCCAGATTCGCAATGCGAACATCGACTATCGCAACGCGAACTTCGACTATCGCAATGCGATTTTCCAATTCGTTGCGATAGTCCAAGTTCGCGTTGCGATAGTCCAAGTTTCGTTGCGATAGTCCAAGTTCGCGTTGCGATAGTCCAAGTTCGCGTTGCGATTTATTCCAAGTTCGTTGCGATAGTCAAAGTTCGCGTTGCGATTTATTCCAAATTCGTTTGATAGTTCAAAATCGCAAACGACTGGTGGTATTGCATTTGTTTCTTAAGAATTTTCTCTAAAAATATAGTATTCGCGCGGACGTGTCGAAGACACGTATGACCACGACCACGACCAGACCCGAGACGAGACGGACGGACGGCGGCGGCGGCGCACGAGAGTCCCCCTTGTTCTCTATCATTCAACAAGAAAGTGGGAAAGCCAAGCCTTAAATACCATTCCCAATAGTGTTTTCAATACTATGTGGGATTGAGCATTACCAACACTTGTTCCCAATACTATGTGGGATTGAGCCTTAAATAGTGATATTATTTGTGAATTATAGTTAATGACTTTAGTATTGTATGAAAAGTATTTATGGTTCGTTTAGTTTTCATGCAATTCTAATTTATTTTCAATTGATTGTAATTGCACGATAACTAACATCCTCCATACCGGGTTAGTGATCAAATTGTGAAATTATAAAATTCAGTGACCAAAGTAGATAAATTGAATAGTTGAAAGATTTAATGGGAATGTTTTGTAGGATCAATTAACAAAGAAAGAGGAACTAAAGAGTAAAAGAGTCTTTTAATAGGGGAAATAATTAAATATTAGATGAGGATATTTAAATCCACGTGGAAGGCAAATGAAGAGAACAAAAGTTTCCAGATTTCTCTTCTTCTTCACTTCTTCTTCTCCATCGAGAGACCAAGCTAAAGGTGAGTTTTCTTGTTGATTAAATTCTTGATGAATTTAAGGTTTCTTATTGATCCTTAGTTGATAACTAAGCTTAAGGAAAGCTTAGATTATCTTAAAACCATAAGATGAGGAGAATATGAAGAATCAAAGAAAGGAAGTAGAAAAGTGAAATCTTGGATTAGAGTTCCTAATAAGTTAGAAGTGGAATTTGACTTGTCATAAAGCTAACTAAGAAGTATGAGGTGTTAGAATTCAAATTAGAACATGTTGGAATTTGGGTTAGATTCTTAAATTCTACATGGAGAATTGGATTTTTAAGTTTCAAAAGTATGGAATGGATAATAATTAGTTTAAGTAAGAGTATGCAAGTTAAGGATATATAAGAGGGAAATATAAGTGTTAAGTAGACTAAGAAGAGATTTTCGTGCTAAAATGACAATTCTGGGCAATGTGCATCGATGCACATTCATTGTGCACCGATGCATCGACGATAAATCCCAGAAATTGTTTAAGGTGCATCGATGCACATGCAGTGTATCGAAGCATTAATTTAAAAAGAAAACATCGAATAGGATTTATGCATCGATGCATAAGGAGTGCATCGATGCATCCCCATTAAATACAAACATCGAATATGATTTATGCATCGATGCATGGTGTAGTGCATCGATGCATACCTCCATTAAAAGATGAAAATGGCTTTTCTTTTTAGCCTAAGAAATGATAGTTTAGAATATATTAATTAGTATACTGATAAGTATCAATGAATTACTATGTAGATATCGAGCCTAAACGAGTTTCGGAACCATCAACAAGTAGGATCAATCGAGGGAAAGACAAATAAATCTAGGTGAGTGCATATGCATAGCATGAATATGTATTTTATTCAGTTCTAGACTTATGATAAGTCTAGATTCAATATTTTGATACATGATAGTATTTCATATTATGATATATGACATGAATCCATACCATATGCATTATGGGACATGAATATGCAAGAAAAAGTTATATGAATTATGTGATAAAGGTATGAAAATAATATGTCTACGTGATACAAATAAGATAAATGGTGAAAGCCCATGTTATGTAAATGAGAACTATAGGTATAGTTGGCATGCCAAAGGTAGAGGGTGTAACACCCCAACCCATACCCGACCTGGATACGAGTCCGAGATGTCACATTGACATTTTCAAAACCTTTATTCTTGTAAAATAACTGGACATTTGAATTTATATTAAGAAAATACAATCATGTATTATTCAATTATGTTTGGTATAAAATTTTGAGATAAAAACGTGTTTATGAACGGTGAAATACTATATTAACAGTAATACAGTAACCTGCTACAGTGATTTTCGTAAATTGTACATAACACTCGTAACAAATTTAACAGTTCATTTCTTTGCATTTGTACTTATATAAATATGTTTAGAATATTACAAAACTCGATCAGAGCATAAATACCTAATCTACCTACTTTATTTACATGCAAACCTATTTATCATATAATAATACATACTGTGTAATTTACTTCTGATCTGGTCTTTGAGCGGAGATATGTTGTTACTATGAACTTAGCTTTGATCCTTCTGCTTCTCAGTACCTACGTGTAAATCACTTACACGCTAAGTCATAGACTTAGTGAAGCAAAAACATAATAATAATGCATTTCTCATAAATATAACATTCAATCGAGTCACATATAATTCAGTATACATGATGACATGAGATAATACAAGTACTTTTAGTACCTTTTTATCATATAAATACATATATCGAACCTTTCTCTACATACCATGGAACACATATACTACTTCACAACAAAACATGCATAGTAACAAATCAATTTATTTATTTACTCTCTGTAAGGACCATGTATTCGCCCATGTATACTTTTGAGAACTTAAGGTATGTGAGTACATTGAGGTTGTGCACACATATGCTGTCACCACAGCTCGATCAATGTCCCGAAGGACCAGTCCATAGATTCCGAAGAACCTAGGTAAACAGTCCATATGTCCCGAAGAACATAGGTAAACAGTCCATATGTCCCGAAGAACATAAGTAAACAGTCCATATGTCCCGAAGAACATAGGTAAACAGTCCATATGTCCCGAAGAACATAGGTAACCCTCGACCCTTGGCATGCCAACTATACCCCTAGCTCTCATATCACATAACATGGGCATTATCATTTATGACCGTTCACATTACTTATTCATATTCTTTCTCTTATAAACCATATCTTTTCTTTGCAGTCACGTATCACATGTACGTGTAATCCTTGATATCATAATCATATGTTCCTTCTCTTCTATCACATATCAAATGTATGTGTAAGCACATATCTAATATCATATGTTGCATTTTCATGTAAACATGTAAATCATGTAACATATAAACATACATCTATTTCTATATACTAATGTACGCAGAGTAATCCCATAACATTATATAATTTACCTCTTACCATAGTAACTATCATTGACTCATCGCAAGCCAATGTTTGATCAATCACATAAGTACAATTTAAATTGCACTCACCTTAGCCTTGCTTTGATTCGATTATAATCCTTTGATTATTCCGGAACTTGTTTAGGCTCAATATCTACATAAATATATCATTTCAAAACAACTATCAGAAGCCTAACTTTAAACTTGATGTTAATAACTTAAACCGATTTAATGAATCAATTCTATATTTTCATTTAGGGGGGAATCGATACCCCCCCCCAGGGGAATCGATACCCCCTGAACATACTGGAAATTTTTCGTTCAAGAGGGGGAATCGATTCCCATTCATAGGGTATCGGTTCCCTCTACCCAGAAATTGTATTCTAAGCTCGAAAATCATCAATTTTCAACTCAAACCTTCCTATTTCACTTCCTTTAATACTCCTAACTTTAATACACATACTTAAACTTATTTCTATTCCATAAACACTTCTTTAACTTCAAATCTAGTCATTCCTATGTAATTGCAAAATTATACTAGTTTTGCAACATGTTCAAATTCCTATTCTAACACTTCTATCCCTTAATTAACTTGATGACAAGTCAAATTCAACTTTCAATTCTCAATATAAACTTTATTTCGATATTTCATTCAAAAATTCCAAATCTTTAAATCCTCATAAACTCTTCACTTTGTTGTTTTAAAGCAAATTAATCCTTCCTTAATCTTACTTAGCATCTAATAATCAAAACTAAACTTAAATTTCAGCACATAATCAGCTCAAAAGGAAACTCACCTTTGCTTGGCTTCACACGTGGAGAAGAGAAAATGAAGAAGAAAAGAGAGAAGAGATTTTTCTGGAAAATCTCCCATCCTTATCCATATATATATATATCATTTAATTATAATTTTCAAGTCTAATGACCATTTTGCCCTTTAATTCTTTGGATAATTACTATAAACTTTTAGGAAATATTTCCGAACAAATCATTAACTATTAAACCATTATACTTTAATCATCATATCTGAAATTTTACAATTGTGGTCACTAACCCGTATTTGGGATGTTACAAATCTTCCCCCCTTAAGAAATTCGTCCTCAAATTTTCATTGCACCAGGAGATAAGATATTCCACACATCTCCAATGTATTTTACTTTAACCTTTCTAAAATCCATATAATGTAACTCATTATATAGATAGTAACCTCTATTTTCATCACTCCATACCAATAATCCATCTATACTTATTATATATATATATTCTTAAACTTTTCTATAACCATATTCTGCATCATTTGATCTTTTAATATTCTCTTTATAAGGATCATCACCTATACCTTATCTTATCAATGCAGCAAAGAAACTATTCTATTTCAGAACGATATAAATCCTCTAACATTATAATTTCCAATTCATCTAAACTGATTAACTCTACTCTTTTCAATTATAATTAACATTTTTATGGTAATTATAAAACTGGTTTATTTCCAATCTTACTTCAAATTCATTGCATAATAATGGGACACTTTCAATATATCTTACTTATCCACACACTGTACCCTAATAAATTTGTCACTGTCATATTACTATGAATAATTTCTAATTGAATTCTCAATTCTTTCACCCATTTACTACTAATATATGAACAAACATGCCTAAATCAATCATTATCATAATATATTTATTTCACACTTGAAAGATACCTGCTATAATCTCCGGATCATCAAAATCTTCATTGGTATTAATATTATACATTCGAGCAGTGGAGCGTATTTCTTGTTGAGTAGAAGATTCAGGTTGGCTCCTACCTCTTCCTCTACCTCTCCCTCTTCAAGATATCGAAGCAGATCGTTCCGATTGTACTGGTTCTCCTTTCCCCAATGGGCAATCTCTCACAAAATGACCCATTTCACCACATCGGAAACAAGCTCCGGATTCTACCCTACATATTCCACCATGATATTTTCCACAAGTCTGACAATGTCTCTGTTGGGTTCTGTCCTCACCAAACCCTACTGATTGGGTCTGTCTAGCTTTCCTCTGATTTGATTCTCTAACGAAGGATTCTACCAATCCAGACCTTGCCTGAGACTGAGTACCAGAATCTCTACCCCTCTTGGGTGGTGTAGAACTCGATAAAGCCCCGGTTCTTTGGATGATTGGGTTCTTTGATCCCCAAACCTTTCATTCTGAGCTCTCTCTAGAGCTTTAGCACGATTTACTATTTCTTGAAACGAGGACAAGTTCAATACTATTAACATTTCTTTCAACCTTGGGCGCAAGCCCTCTACAAACCACTCACACACATCCTTCTCTGTTGGGATCAACTCAGCCGCAAAACGACTTAACTTATTAAACTCGCACTCGTACTCATACACTGTGCGATTCATCTGTTTCAGATTCAAAAATTCTTGCTTCATTTGCCTAATAAATTGGTCTCCTATATACTTATGCTTAAACTCTTCTAAGAACAAAGACCATGTCACTTGATCATTGGTCATTCTCAAAGTGACATTTGTCCACCAAATTCTCGCTTGCCCACGAAGCAAGGAGACCACTCCATCTAACTTCTACATTAGAACAGTGAAGTCCATCTAACATAATTTTTACATCATTAAGCCAAAGGTCCGCAGCAACAGGACCTTCTTCGGCTTCACCTTTAAACTCTGTAGCTCCTAAACCCTTCAACTCCTTTGCAACATTCATTCTTGGAGTTGAAGTAACAGGAGGTTGAAAACGCGTCAATACCGCATCTAATGTTCTAAAGAACACATCTTGATCAGTTACAGGCACTCCAGAAGGTGTCTGTTCTTCACCTTGCCTGGCCAGGGCAGGTGAATTACTGCTCTCAGCGGGCCGATCATCTCCCGCTTGACTTCTATAACTATCATGTCCGGACATCTATTAAGAATAAACATATCGTTCTATTAGCAAAACAACATACTCATTACTATACCAGATCAGAAGTTTTCACTATTTTGTTGGCATGTATACATTATAAGACACCCTAGACTCCTGTTTATGCCGAGAATCGGCTAAACCGTAGCTCTGATACCATTAAATGTAACACCCCAACCCATACCCGACCTGGATACGAGTCTGAGATGTCACATTGACATTTTCAAAACCTTTATTCTTGTAAAATAACTGGACATTTGAATTTATATTAAGAAAATACAATCATGTATTATTCATTTATGTTTGGTATAAAATTTTGAGATAAAAACGTGTTTATGAACGGTGAAATACTATATGAACAGTAATACAATAACCTGCTACAGTGATTTTCGTAAATTGTACATAACACTCGTAACAAATTTAACAGTTCATTTCTTTGCATTTGTACTTATATAAATATGTTTAGAATATTACAAAACTCGATCAGAGCATAAATACCTAATCTACCTACTTTATTTACATGCCAACCTATTTATCATATAATAATACATACTGTGTAATTTACTTCTGATCTGGTCTTTGAGCGGAGATATGTTGTTACTATGAACTTAGCTTTGATCCTTCTGCTTCTCAGTACCTACGTGTAAATCACTTACACGCTAAGTCATAGACTTAGTGAAGCAAAAACATAATAATAATGCATTTCTCATAAATATAACATTCAATCGAGTCGCATATAATTCAGTATACATGATGACATGAGATAATACAAGTACTTTTAGTACCTTTTTATCATATAAATACATATATCGAACCTTTCTCTACATACCATGGAACACATATACTACTTCACAACAAAACATGCATAGTAATAAATCAATTTATTTATTTACTCTCTGTAAGGACCATGTATTCGCCCATGTATACTTTTGAGAACTTAAGGTATGTGAGTACATTGAGGTTGTGCACACATATGTTGTCACCACAGCTCGATCAATGTCCCGAATGACCAGTCCATAGATTCCGAAGAACCTAGGTAAATAGTCCATATGTCCCGAAGAACATAGGTAAACAGTCCATATGTCCCGAAGAACATAGGTAAACAGTCCATATGTCCCGAAGAACATAGGTAACCCTCGACCCTTGGCATGCCAACTATACCCCTAGCTCTCATATCACATAACATGGGCATTATCATTTATGACCGTTCACATTACTTATTCATATTCTTTCTCTTATAAACACATATCTTTTCTTTGCAGTCACGTATCACATGTACGTGTAATCCTTGATATCATAATCATATGTTCCTTCTCTTCTATCACATATCAAATGTATGTGTAAGCACATATCTAATATCATATGTTGCATTTTCATGTAAACATGTAAATCATGTAACATATAAACATACATCTATTTCTATATACTAATGCACGCAGAGTAATCCCATAACATTATATAATTTACCTCTTACCATAGTAACTATCATTGACTCATCGCAAGCCAATGTTTGATCAATCACATAAGTACAATTTAAATTGCACTCACCTTAGCCTTGCTTTGATTCGATTATAATCCTTTGATTATTCCGGAACTTGTTTAGGCTCAATATCTACATAAATATATCATTTCAAAACAACTATCAGAAGCCTAAACTTTAAACTTGATGTTAATAACTTAAACCGATTTAATGAATCAATTATATATTTTCATTTAGGGGGGAATCGATACCCCCCCAGGGGAATCGATACCCCCTGAACATACTGGAAATTTTTCGTTCAAGAGGGGGAATCGATTCCCATTCATAGGGTATCGGTTCCCTCTACCCATAAATTGTATTCTAAGCTCGAAAATCATCAATTTTCAACTCAAACCTTCCTATTTCACTTCCTTTAATACTCCTAACTTTAATACACATACTTAAACTTATTTCTATTCCATAAACACTTCTTTAACTTCAAATCTAGTCATTCCTATGTAATTGCAAAAATTATACTAGTTTTGCAACATGTTCAAATTCCTATTCTAACACTTCCTATCCCTTAATTAACTTGATGACAAGTCAAATTCAACTTTCAATTCTCAATATAAACTTTATTTCGATATTTCATTCAAAAACTCCAAATCTTTAAATTCTCATAAACTCTTCACTTTGTTGTTTTAAAGCAAATTAATCCTTCCTTAATCTTACTTAGCATCTAATAATCAAAACTAAACTTAAATTTCAGCACATAATCAGCTCAAAAGAAAACTCACCTTTGCTTGGCTTCACACGTGGAGAAGAGAAAATGAAGAAGAAAAGAGAGAAGAGATTTTTCTGGAAAATCTCCCATCCTTATCCATATATATATCATTTAATTATAATTTTCAAGTCTAATGACCATTTTGCCCTTTAATTCTTTGGATAATTACTATAAACTTTTAGGAAATATTTCCGAACAAATCATTAAACTATTAAACCATTATACTTTAATCATCATATTCTGAAATTTTATAATTGTGGTCACTAACCCGTATTTTGGGATGTTACAGAGGGTCTATTTGGTCCTTCGGGACATATATGTATTCTTTGGAACATGTGTGAGGTCTGGTGAGATACATACTTGATCCTTGGCATATGTATATGATTCTTAAGGAATGATATGTGGTTCTTCGGGACATATATGTATTTTTTGGAACATGTATGAGGTCTGGTGAGACACATACTTGATCCTTGGCATATGTATATGATTCTTAAGGAATGATATGTGGTCCATATGGGCATTATTATATGGCACTACGGTGCAATTCTACGCGGCACTCCGGTGTAATTCTACGTGGCACTTATGTGCAATTATATGAGCTATGGTGACAACAAAGTGCACAACCTCACAATACTCACATACCTTAGGTTCTCTGTATGGTACCATGGGCTAATGAACTTACTAAGGCAAACTTATGAATGTGAATTTGATAAGTATATGTGTAAGAAACATGGTTCTGGTTATTGCATTGTTTACATACATCTTATCATTGCAACCCATCTTATTTTGGCAATTACTTTATATTTATCGATATTATTATTATATTGCATCACTAAGTCGATGACTTAGCGTGTGAGTGTTTCACACGTAGGATCCGATAAAGTAGACGATCGAGGTTAAGCAGCTGGACAATATTACTCCTGCAACTATCAGATCAGAAGCAACTTAATCAGTAGGTCATTTTGTTATGAAAATGGATGTTGGCATGTAACTAAAGAGTTAAGTTGTGTATGCTCTGAATATTTTGGTAAACTTATATTACCATATGTATATTATTGTATTTTTCGTAATATAAGTTCAAATATTTTGCTATTATTTGTAATGAGTTGTGTTTTAAAAGTCAATGTAATATCTCTTACTCGTATCCGGGTTGGATACGGGTTGGGATGTTACATTTAATGGTATCAGAGCTATGGTTTAGCTGATTCTAGGCATAAACCAGAGTCTATAGAGTCTTTAAATGGAATACATGCCAACAAATAGTGAGAACTTCTGATCTGGTATAGTATGAGTATGTTGTTTTGCTAATAGAACAATGTGTTTATTCTTATTAGATGTCCGGACATAATAGCTCCCGAAGTGAAGCGGGAGAAGATAGGCCTGCTGAAAGTAGTAATTCACCTGTCCTGGCCAGGCAAGGTGAAGAACAGGCATCTCAAGGAGTGCCTGTGCAAGATCAAGATATGTTCTTCAGAACGTTAGACGCTATTCTAACGTGTCTTCAACCTCCTGCTCCACCAACTCAAATGATGAATATAGCAAAAGAGTTGAGAGGTTTAGGAGCTCCCGAATTTAAGGGAGAAACCGAAGAAGGTCCGGTTGCGGCAGATCTTTGGTTAAATGATTTAAAAATCATGTTGGATGGTCTCCACTTTTCTGAAGTGGAGAAGTTAGATGGAGCTGTCTCGTTGTTGAGGGGTCAGGCGAGAATATGGTGGACGAACGTCACCATGAGGATGCCCAGTGACCAATTGACTTGGTCTTTATTCTTAGATGAATTTAAAAACAAGTACATTGGAGATCAATTTATTCGACAGATGAAGCAGGAGTTTTTGAATTTGAAACAGATGAACCGCTCTGTATATGAGTATGAATGTGAGTTCAACAAGTTAAGTAGGTTTGCATCCGAGCTTGTGCCTACTGAAAAAGAGGCTTATGAATGGTTTGTGGAGGGTTTGCGCCCTAGATTGAAAGAGATGCTGATAGTATTGAATTTGTCCTCGTTCCAAGAGGTGATCAATCATGCCAAGGCTCTTGAAAGAGCTCAGAATGAGAGATTTGGGGATTTTAGAGTTCAGACATCAAAGAGAACGGGTGCTTCTTCTAGCTCAGCACCATCAAAAAGGGGAAGAGACTCAGGATTTCGATCACAAGCTAGATCAGAATCAGTTGCATCGTCTGCTAGGGGAGCAAGTCAGGCAAGACCTAGACAGACGTAGTCAGTTGGATATGGTGTTGGGAGATCTACTTCGAGTCAAGAGAGACAGTGTCAGCACTGTGGGAAAAACCATTCTGGGGCTTGTCGGATGGCTGCTGGGACTTGTTTTTGATGCGAAGATGCCGAACATTTTATCCGGGATTGTCCATTGATGGTTGGTGAGCCTGCACCATCTGAAAGAGTTGGTTCTTCCTCACAAAGAGGACGAGGAAGAGGCAGAGGAAGGAACCCGTCTGAATTCTCTGCTCAACCTGAAGTTCGGTCAACCGCACGGGTGTACCATCTAAAAACAAGTGAAGACCGTGATGGCCCTGATATTATAGCAGTTACTTTTCAACTGTACGATAAATTAGTATTGGTACTGATTGATCCGAGTTCTAATTATTCTTATATTACAAGTAAGTTAGTAAAGGAATTGAGGATTCATTTAGAAGCTACGAGTAATGAGATTATAGTAACAACTCCTTTAGGCCATAGTGCTCGGGTGAATAAAGTCTGTAAGGGGTGTCCCATAAAGGTTCGGGGAATTGAATTCCCTGCTAATCTGATGGAATTACCCTTTGACGAGTTTGAAGTGGTTCTGGGAATGAATTGGTTGTTCCGTTATTATGGAGATGTTAATTGCATATTGAAAAAGGTAACCCTGAAAAGTCCAAGAGAAACAGAGATAAGTGTGAGCAGTGAAAAGTTTAATCTTTTAGCAAATGTAATGTCAGTAATGTCAGCTAAGAAGCTATTGTTACAAGGATGTCAAGGATTTCTTGCAAATGTGATAGATTTAAGAGCGATAGAGAAAGGGCTAGAGGAGATTCCAATAGTTCAAGAATTCCCTGAAGTTTTCCCGACTGAGTTGCCAGGATTACCTCCAGATAGAGAGGTAGAATTTCAAATTGAAGTAATGCCAGGAACCGCTCCAATTGCAATGACACCTTATCGGATGGCTCCGAAAGAATTGCAAGAGTTAAAGAATCAATTGCAAGAGTTGTTAGGAAAGGGATTTATTCGACCAAGTGTATCACCTTGGGAGCTCCGGTGTTATTTGTTAAGAAGAATGATGGATCAATGCATCTCTCTGTATTGATTATCGACAGCTTAATAAGGTGAGCATCAAGAACAAATATCCCCTTCCACGCATTGATGACTTGTTTGATCAACTAAAAGGAGCTTCGGTATTTTCGAAGATCGATCTACGTTCGGGTTATCATCAATTGAAGATTCAGGAGAAAGATATTCCGAAGACGGCTTTCAGAACGAGATATTCCCTAAACTATCAGTTCTGATCCATTCCTAAGCATTCAATCTTTTCAAAACTTAACGTTAAATTTTGAACGGGGTACTAAAATGAAACAAAAACTAAAATTTTTAATGGCGAGGTACTAAAATGAAACAAAAACTAAACTTTAGGTATGGTTTTAAAAAAAATTGAAAGTTTAGGTACTAAAATGGACCAAAACTGATAGTTTAGATACTAAACACATAATTTATCCTATAAAATAATAGATATTTTAAATTATCAAATATTAGGGTAAAATATGTATTTAGTACCTAAACTATTAGTTTTGATTTTTTCAAAATAATACCTTACGTTTTGTTTTCATTTCTTTTTAGTATCCCACCATTAAAAACTTAATACGTTTAGTACCTAAACTATTAGTTTTAGTCCGTTTTAGTACCTAAACTTCCATTTTTTCAAAACTTAATATTAAATTTTGAACGGTATACTAAAATGAAACAAAAACGAAAGTTTTTAATGATAGTGTACTAAAATGAAAAAAAGATTAAACTCTAGGTATTGTTTTTGAAAAAATGAAAAACTTAGATACTAAAACAGATCAAAACTGATAATTTATGTACTAAACGCATAGTTTACCCGGAAATATTATAACTCAATTTTTTATTCACTCCGAAAAGGTTTATTATGAGATCTGAAATATTAATAGTGCATATGAATTCAGTTGCTGTCATCAACTAACCTCACAATGCTTCAGCTGTTCCTATTTACTCCCTATATATATATATTCACCCTCTCTTTCTTTTGACCTCCATTCCTTCTTCTTCTTGTATTCCTATAACAAACTGTGGGATGGATGATTTGGCCATCTGGATTTTTGTTGCTGGTTTTCTCTGTCAGAGCTTGCTCATTCCGGTAATGTCCATCAATGGCTTTGAAGAGCAAAAGAACTTCTTCTTTCATACACCAGATCCTCATACAGGGACTGTCCCCTCACACGGCGGCTCACCTCAAACTCAAGAAACACCATCACATGGAGGCGGTGGTGGCTACGACGACCGACACCGACACCATCGCATGGAAGCGTGGGTGGCTACCACCCTAAACCGACACCATCGCATGGAAGCGATGGTAACTACCACCCAACACCGAAACCTTCCGGTGGGAAATGTGGAACTCCGCCACATGAATCGTCAACTCCATCGGTACCGTCACACTCACCTTCACACGGTGGATATGATAACTACCATTCTCCTTCAACTCCGGTCACCGAAAACCCACCACCAATCACTCTGGATGTCGATCCGGGACATCTACATTTGGGCGGTACATGCGAGTAAGTCATTGTTATTTGATTAAAATCCGTAATTGTGCATATATATGTATAATTTATAATGTTATCATAAAATATGATATAAAATTAAATGATCAATTATACTGTGTTACTTTCAGTTTTTGGAGGAGTCACCCAACACTGATACGGGGCTTGGTTGGTTGGTGGGGTAATCTCGGCAGTGAATTTGGAGTGACCGGCGCTCCGGGGTTCGGTTCAACCATGAGCTTGCCTGACGCACTTTCGAACACACATGATGACGGGGTCGGGGCACTTTATCGAGAAGGGACGGCTTCGTTTCTCAACTCCATGGTGAACAAAAGGTTCCCATTCTCAACCAAGCATGTCCGGGAGAGTTTTGTTGCAGCATTGAGTTCGAACAGTGCCGCAGCAGCTCAGGCCCATCTGTTCAAGCTTGCCAACGAAGGCCACCTCAGGCCTAGGAACTAAACAACACCTTAATTTGGTTTAATTTATCAGTTCCTTTTTTTTGGAGAATTTCATCAGCTTGTTTCTGCTACGATTTGGATGGATATATAATGAGTGATTTTATGTTATGAGTTGTGCTTTATTAATGCTCAATAAGATATATTATGTTTGGTTTAGCTCCTCAGTAGGGATGGCAATGGGCCAAATCTGGACTAGATCAAGCTAGACCCAAATTCAGATTCGTCTTAGATTTGCGAGTCTAGTAAATTGGGATCCAGATCCAAATCTAGATCTAATGAATTTCATAGATCTGAGTCCAAAATGAATCTATTAAAAAAAGATCAATCAACCTACTTTTTAACGTAATAAAATTATCAGTGATTAATTTCACATCATATCTCCAATGAAGGAAAGATTAATTTCAATACAACTAGTACTAGAATAAAAAACGATAAACGAAAGTCTATAAAAAACTCTAACATAATTACACAAATGTCTTTTAAATAACACAAACGTTAAAAATGTAGATCATAAAACTTTCTATTGTCGCAAGCTGGGTACTACACTTTTACCTTCTTAGAGTGATAGTCTTCGTCACTACTTAAATCATCAACAACCAATCAAAGAGAAAAATTTGTTTAATGGAAATAATATTTATGAAATTTAAATATTAATATTAAGGTTATGTAATATAATAACTTTCTTATATATTATGTCAATAATATCTTTCCTTCATCATCATGGTCTTCATTAATAGTAGAATAAGTATGTGTTCTTTCAAAAGTGTCTTTGTCATAAATATATAAAAATTACATTACAGAATAATGTGAAATATAAAATTAAAGCAAAGGAAGAGAAATAATATAACTATTAATAATTATAAAAAAAGAACCCTATAAAAACTCAAGCGTCTCCCTCTATAAAATATTTATATATATTTTAAAACCTATTATGTCATTTATATATATTTTAAAATCAAAGGTGAACTTTTCTATGAACGAGTCCAGACTCGGTATCTTAGTGTCAGATCTGAACTCGAATTCGTACTTTAATCAGAGGATCCATATCCGGTCCGAATCTATTGGTTCCAAAATTTCAGGATCCAGACCTTTTAAAATGAATCTGGATCTATAGATTCGGGTCGGATCCAAGATCCGTTGCCATCCCTAAGCTCTATCATCCAATATTTATACTTGTGTTTATCTTATTTTGTGTTTCATATAAATAATAAAATTTTAAATTCTTTTATAATTTAACTAATTTCATATATATATATATATATATATTAGTGATAAAATATTTTTATCTTTTAAAATTTTATAAATTTTTATCTTTTTTAAATTTTATAAATGAAACTTACAATAAAATATTATATCGTAAAAGGTTAACGGGACCATTAATTTGGTTGTCCCTTGTTGTTCCCATATGTAATGGGGTAAGGGGGAGGTATGATAGTAGGTTGTCCCCAATACCAGATTGAGAGCAGCTTCCGTAGAAGACCTCCGAATTATGAAATGCCCTCCATGGGACTCGATCCCACGACCTCAAGGTTAAGAACCTTGTGCTCTACCAACTGAGCTGAAATTTGCAGACGGACATATGCATTCCATTATTACAGAGCTTAAAGGAATTCAAACCCTATTTTCAAGAAATAAGAATAAAAGAATATAATGAAAATTTGTACAATAATATATTTAGTCCTCTTTACATAAATATTTATAAAACTTAGTCCTAATTTTAAATAAATCAATAATTTAATCCTTCAAACTTTAAAATTATTTCAAATTTAACACGGAGTGTAAAACTCAGCACTTTTGGTTTTAAAGGTATGCAAAAGAAGTTGTGATCTAATTGTTGAAAGTCTAATGAGAGACATGGTTAGCATAGCTTCATGTTAAAAGAGCTGGCAATATGCTCTAGTGGGCACTGCCCTATGTTACGCAGACTCTGGTTCAAGTGTCGGGCATGCACATGTATCAACATGGGTATGTTTAATTTTTCCCAAGTTTTTCCATGCATTTATTTGGCCCTTGGAGGTTCATGCAACGTACCCATGTCCAAATATGTGTCGGACATTTGCGCCAGGCACGGATGCTCCAAAGCAAATGAAGAGTGGGAGCAACATAGGCACCGACTACTCTTGCCTCGGTACTTTTTATGTTATTTTAAGTAGCTCAGGATGTTGGGAATTAATAATGGAGCTTGCAAGGGCATACGAGGAAGACATGATAGTGTTCGTGCCCATAGCTATATTGTCATGGCTCCCATCTGTGTCTGAGATTCAAACCAGGCTGCTCTACCATCAAGCATTTTGCAGAGGCCTCAACATTTCTGAGATCTTAGCACGAAGGAGGTGAATGATATCAAAGGGACGGAATTAAGATCAAACGTTCCAATGCAACAAATATCTCATTGAGAATCAACCATGTTGTTTGCTACCTCATTGTGTAATGAAGTGTCCGTATCCGACACTTGTGTATACATGCATCATATTTTAGATGAAAATTCTCATTCAACCTGACTTGATATATATAATTGTTTTTTACTAAGTAAATAAGGATTTAATTGAAAAAATATAATATAGAGAGGAGTATTATTATAATTATTCTTAAACATATAAAAGATAATTATAATATTACGTTGGACTAGGTTGAATCTTTTCCATCCTAAATTTGAATCGAACTTAATTTCCTCCTTTAAAAAAATCTAAACTGATTTATTCCAAATCCAAAATTTCAAAATAAAAGGGTAAAATATTTAAAAGGTCCCTTGAGTATAGAGTGATATTTTGTTGAGTGATTCATTGACCATAAGGCACTGTTTTGTTGAGTTTTTCAACTATTAAAAATTATAAAATTGTCACTTGACTATTCATATGTTTCAAACTCGTCATTTTTCGTTAAAAAATTGACGATCAGTTCAAACTCGTTCTTTATTGTTAAATATTTAGCGATTGTTTGAGTTAGTTGTTAACCTGCTAATTGAGATAGGATAACATTTGATCTAATAATCGTTTGGATTCTATAGTTGTTTGAGATTTTGAGATAATATTTTATTATGTTTTAATCAACAAGTTAACGTCTACCACTATCAATTTTTTAACGAAAAATGATGAGTTAGAAACATATGATAGTCAGATGACCATTTTATAACTTTTAATAGTTAGAGACTCAAAAAAACAGTGTCTTACAATTAAAGGATTTTTTTATAATTTTTTAATAGTTAAAATACTCAAAACAATATCTTATAGTTGATGGACTATTTTTGTAATTTACCCAAATAAAAATGACTCAGGGTCCGAATCCGTCGACCTGCCCATGACTATCCAAAATTTGTCCGAATAGAATCCGACGGATCTACCGAAACGCTGTTATATTGGTTGAAAGAATATTGACCTTCTTCCACTTTGGGTCTCAAGAATCGATCTCAGCGATACTGAAGAAGAGGATACAGAGACCCAGATTAGATCCAAGTAAGCTTCTTCTCATATCTCTAAATTCCGTCACCTCAATTGGACGTTTTAGAGGATGAAATTATCAGATCTGTTTCATATTTTGATTTAAGCACTTCTAAGTGGAGAGTGCTGTAGCTGTTTTTTCTCCCGTCGATTTGCTTAGCATTCTCCCATCTGTGTTACTGATATTTGAATTTACAAGCATGTTGATGTGCAGATCTGAGGTGTCCGATCTCTTTGCTGATTAGAAATTCCGATCCGCTTTTGTTTTGTTTGCAGATTACTGTTGTAGTATAGATCGTTTATATGATTTTCGTTTTATATCTTGATTCCCGCTCCTAAGTTTTGCTCGTTCTTATCCTAAATTCATTTTTATTTTTTTAATAGGTTTTCTGATAAAATCTTCAGTTTGATATTGTCTGGGTAGATTGCTTCTCGATAACAAAAATGGTAAGATCTTTTTTTTTCTTTATTTTCATTTTTCAATCATTCTTTTTAGTAGAATTATTATACCTTTGAATGGATTTCAGTTAAGTTGTTTTATCGTGTTTATGTATTAAATGAACTGTTTACTCATTTTGGTGAAACTGAAGATATTACAACTTACGGGGTCCATGTTCTGTTTTCTGGAATGATTGCCTTTTGGGTCATTGCTATCTATTTAACTCGATCCGTACTAGCATCATTGTTGTTGTTGAAATTCTCTCTTATGTAGCTTATTTAAGTGTTCTCCAGCATTTTCTGGTAGGCACACTGCCTGCTAGTTTGGACTACTCATGCTTTATTTCTTTTTTTTCTTATAGAAGTTGGAGGTCTCATTAAAAACTCCCTTCGTATTCGTCCACATACTAAGAAGTATGTTAACGAACATAGGAAGGAAGAAAAGAGTACCTCATATTTTATTGAATAAAACACCTCATTACATATGAAAACACGAAATACCCTCAAACGAGGATAAACGCTATTACAAAAAACATAATCACCTAAAACTCTCGCCTTCTTGACCACAAAAATCAAGAGGCAATCACCTTTTACTTAAGATAAACCTCCATCAATAGGAAAACAACCCAACATTTAATGACATAACATACATGAAAGCAACACCTAAAACCATTAAACCAAAAACATCCACCTCTAAAGGGAACTCCACAAAATACCAACATGTATCAAAATCACCAAAAAAGTCAGCTCGATAAATTATCTTCAATGAACCAAAACAACACTTCCTTCCCTTAAATCAATGTTTCCTTGCCACTTAATTCGGAACTCTTTTCTTTGTCTTGCATTTTTTCGCCACACGATTAGTTCTTAATTTCGCAGGGATAGGGGGCACCACTTGGGTATCTTCCTTTAATTGAAATGTGTCACTAGATGAACCATGAGAAGTAATGAGACCCATCATAAGAGCATCTTCCGAGGCCCTGAGGCTAACACCATCAGAATGATCAACTGATTTATTAGCTAGATGCTCCACGATATTTAATTTTGAATGATCCACAGCCTCCATTGTGTGCTACCCCAATTTGTTACTGGGATTCTCATCGCTTTTGACACTCTTTATGAGTGAAACCTTTTCTAAGTGGGGACCTTCAATTGCAAAATCTTCGACGGAGCAATTTAAACATGGGGATGACACTGACGTTCCTGACAAAGAATTCTCTGATGTTGCCCCGAGAGAACAATTTATATCTGGAGAATCATCGACTTCCTCAGGGATCCAAGAGTTTGGTTTGAAAGAAGGCTCAACTTCATGCACCATGATTTCAAAAGAATTAGAACCGACCTTCAAACTCAAGGACTCATCAATCCTCACTTTAGTCTCTGTGAGGATTTGAAG
This sequence comes from Hibiscus syriacus, assembly GCF_006381635.1. NCBI lineage: Eukaryota > Viridiplantae > Streptophyta > Magnoliopsida > Malvales > Malvaceae > Hibiscus > Hibiscus syriacus. The sequence continues at coordinate 363,066 of NW_024062201.1, forward strand.
TTTTACACGATCAAAAGATGAAGGAAACTGAGAGCTTTCATCAATTGATACTAATTTGCCCCACCTAGCCGCAATGTTCTTGAAAGTACCCCAATTTCACGCGTGAAAAGGAATCCCTTCGCAAACTACCCATACTCGACGACATTCTACCACTAGACTCTCCGACCAAGCTTCAACTCTAGAAAACCACCCTGCAAGAGTCTCTGATTGTTCATTCTTAACCCTTCTCAACGTATCAGAGTCCTCAAATATCATGAGAACTACATTCCCAGCAGCTCTCATTAACGAGAAACCGTTGAGTCCTTTGTCTTGCATTTGGCTAGCAAGATCGCCGATTTTGGAATAGTTCTTGCAGCACCCCATTAGGCAATTATCCAAAACATGAAGTTTAGCTTCGTCAACAACACCATTTACTGTATAGAGATTATTTCTTGTAACATTTTCCCTCTCGGGCTTTTGGTGGACAACTGGCGAAGACTTTCTCCAAAAAGAATGTCTTGTGTTGTATTTAGAAAAAGAGACTCCAATTTTACTACCATCGATGCAAGCGACATTCATTTTTGAGATCGCTCTCCGGACTTCTCCAATTGTAGGAATGAAACCGAAACGTACCCCCTTTAAATTTCTTTTAGTTGGAATGAAGGCGCAAATAACCTGACCGTATGGGCAAAATAACGATCCAAACCACTTCCAATGAATCTTCTCTGGTAAATTACCAATGTATAACGTAAAGCAGCCAGTTCTAAACCCATTGTTGATTATTGGATAATCTTTCTTCCTCCAATAGTTAAAAACGTGGGAATCCTGTGGTAGGATTTCCACCTCAGAAATCTGTGCAATGGCCCCTTCCACACTCTTTGCTTCAACCAACGAATCATCCCTATTCTTTTTTGTCACCAACACCATCCTCTCATATTCTTCCGCTGCCACTGTACTACTCAGCTTCTTCCTCGCCTCCTCTGATTTCTGCACAGTCTTTGTCTGCTGCCCATCTCTCTAATTTTGATGCTCCGCTTCAGTCACCTTCGACAGTATAAAATCCACCCGGTTCGCCTTAATATCTGGTTTTTCAAAGGTTTTACGATCTCCTTTTCCTCTATCTCAGATTGACGACGATTCTTAGTCTGGCGAGCTGAGGTTTCAACCCGTTTCTCTGTTGCTTCATCGCGATTCTTGAACGTCATTTTGAATGCAGAGGCTTCCGAACTGTTTAATTTTGAACGAGAAAAACCAGAGATGTATAAGTTTATGCCAACTTGCGTGAAAACCCAGAGCCAGCAGCAGCGTTCTGGAAATAGAGCTCCTGAACAGTGACGGAATTTTGCACAGTAAAATTCTGGTGAATGGCAGTGGGCGTTCACAGTTTAATACTTGGGTTTATGTCACGAGCTTCCGGTGTGTTGGTGGAAAAATCGGCGAAGAAAAGCGTTTAGATTTGCTCCGATTGAAGGGGAATCAATCAAAATAAACCAGGAAAAAGGAAACTCTATGGATAGATGATGATCCTTGAGAAAAATGGCGTCAAAAGGAGGTCGGAGTGCGGCGGCGGACGGTGGTCGGAGTACGGCGGATGGCAAGCGACGGACGGTGGACGGCTAGCGACAGATGACGATGGAGAAGGCTGTTAAACATCACTCATATTCTCTCTCTCCCTCTGCCCCGGAATTTTGAAATTTGAAATCTCCTGGGTTAGAGAGAAGCTGGAGCTTCTCTCACTTTTTTCACGCGTCCTCATGCTTTGTTTTCTTGTAATTCACTAAAGGTAAAATGTACCGATTCCAGGGCCTGATTTTACTTTTTGTTTGTGTTTTAGGTTGTACTTGCTGCTTCAATTGTAACCAAGTCTGGCAAAGGTGATTTTCATGTTTGCTCACTGTAGTTGTTTTCCTTATGTCATTGTAATTGAATTGTCGAAGTTCAAAATTTAGTTGTCTCACCTGTGTTTTTTTTTGGTTCTTATTGCAGTGCTTCTCTCCAGGCAGTTTGTGGACATGACTCGGATCAGAATTGAAGGTCTTCTTGCAGCTTTTCCTAAGTTGGTGGGATCGGGAAAGCAACACACATATGTTGAGACAGAGAATGTGCGTTATGTTTTATCACCAATAGAAGCTCTTTATTTGCTTCTTGTAACAAACAAGCAGAGCAACATTCTTGAAGATTTGGAGACTCTAAGACTGCTATCCAAGCTGGTATGCTTTTGCTTCTCTTTGTTTTCATTCTTGTCTTATTTGATCTTTGAACATAATAAATCATATAGTACACCACATTATTTTTTCTTTATTTCTTCTATCTACTTGAATAGTTTAAGTTGACTTGTATCCGGAGTGTGTTTCTTTTCCTGTATGATTTCAGCTTCTCATTAATTTTCACATTTGTATATGTTAGTTGAGGCATTTACGATGTTTATCCTTTTGTAATACACTTGTCTTAGCCAAGTAGAATAGATTATTTACTTGATTCCTTAATATTTTTCTAGGTAAACGAGTATTCTTACTCTCCGGATGAGGAGAGTATTGGCAAGAGTGCTTTTGAACTGATCTTTGCTTTTGATGAAGTCATCTGTCTTGGGCACAAGGAAAATGTGACTGTCGCACAGGTTAAGCAATATTGTGAGATGGAGAGTCATGAAGAGAAGTTGCACAAGCTGGTATTGCAGAGCAAGATTAATGAAACTAAGGATGTCATGAAGCGTAAAGCTAGTGAGATTGACAAGAGCAAGGTTCTTTTTTTGAAATGTTCTTGGCCCTTGTACTAATCATTCTCTTCTGGTATAAGTTTATTAATTCCTTCTGTTATCTATTACTTCTGTAGATTGATAAGAATAGAGGTGACAAAGGAGGGTTCATGTCAATGGGATCTGGAAGAATAGAAACTGGCTTTAGTGAACTGAGCATTTCTAGCAGCGGAAGTGGCTTCGGAAGTGGTTCTGGGTTTGGTGCACTAACCACTGATCTTGATGCCTTTTCTACCAATCCTAAAGGTTAGTCACATTATGTGCCACCACATGCCTTGGATTTTGATTTGTTTCTCAGGGTTCTAGTGAATTAGTTGTACATGCTTTACTTAATTCCATGAGAAACCCAATATATTTCTCATTTTCTGGACATACTTCAAATGTCAGACATTTTCTGACCATGCTCATGTTCTTAGGCCGACAACCTTCTGCTGCAACTGCTCCTCCTAAAGGTTTTGGCATGCAGCTTGGTAAATCACAAAAAACAAACCAGTTCCTGGAATCCCTGAAAGCAGAAGGTGAATTGATAGTTGACGACGTGCAGCCAAAGGCAGGCCTGTCCAGAGTGGCTGCAGCTCCACTTACCGATCCCGTTACTTTGACTGTTGAGGAGAAACTCAATGTCACTCTGAAAAGAGATGGTGGAATGAGTAGCTTAGCGGTTGAAGGGACCTTGTCACTTCAAATTCTTAACCAGGAAGATGGACTCATCCAAGTTCAGGTAACATTCATGTTATCCAGTGCAATGTCCCTTTCTCCTAATGCCTTTACATCTTTGAATTTACCAATTATCTTTCTTGCATTATTTTTAGATTGAAACTGGGGGTAATCCTGGAATTCTTTTCAAGACTCACCCCAACATGAACAAGGAATTGTTTTCCAACGAGAACATTCTGGGGTTGAAGGACCCTAATAGGCCTTTCCCCACTGGTCCAGGTGGGGATGAAGCTGGTGTTGGTCTTCTGAAGTGGAGAATGCAAAGTGCAGATGAGTCAATGGTGCCATTGACCAGTGGGTTTCGAACCTAGTGCTTGCTTATTCTTGGTGTGTAACAGCTATTGTTTACTTTAATGGTTGATTTTTGTGTGTCACAGTAAACTGCTGGCCTTCGGTTTCTGGAAATGAAACACATGTCAGCATCGAGTATGAAGCTTCAACCATGTTTGATCTCCGAAATGTTGTTATTTCTGTGCCTCTTCCCGCTCTTAGGGAGGCACCAAATGTCAGGCAGATTGATGGTGAATGGAGGTAAATGGAAATGATTTCAAGATGGTTCTCTACAAAATGTCATGATCATTTTGGATTATCTTCATAATATGTAGCTAACAAACTGTGTAGCATGAAATTACTAGAGTATCCTATAACATAAAAATGTCTAGTTATTTTACATTTTCTTGTTTTTTATGTAGGTATGACTCCAGGAATTCCGTCTTAGAATGGTCCATACTTCTCATTGATGACACGAACCGCAGGTCTGTCCATTTTTTTCAACACTGCAAAACTTCAAGTGTCAAATCATTTAAACATATTATCGACTTATAAGTAAATGTTTCTACCGACTTATTGACAGTGGATCTTTGGAGTTTGTGGTGCCTCCTGCTGACTCGTCAGCGTTCTTCCCCATTTCTGTCGAATTTTCAGCCACTAGTACATACAGTGACCTGAAGGTATGATATGCCATTTTACCTTTTTTGTTGATTTTATCTCGTGGTTGGATCATATTTTTCAGAATTTATGCCTCTCCGTCGGCTAAATTGCATAGCTAAACCCTGTAATACTTTTAAAGAGATTGGTGCAGGTTGTGAACATCATTCCTCTGCGAGGTGGAGCTGCTCCCAAGTTCTCACAGAGGACAAAGTTGATTACAGGGGATTACAAAGTCGTGTGAATGTTATTATTCATATTCTAAGGGTAATCATAATTAGGTTGTATGAGCATACATTGCCTTGCCCCCAAGGATTGATTGTTGCATATGAATGGTGAGATTGACGAAGCCTAACCGGGATGTCATGGCATCTTTTATGTGGATTTAGGTACTTTTCGATATCCGATCTGTTTTTTTCAGATTCAAGTTTTATTACATTTACTATCCTCTGCGGATGTGAAATTGATGCGCATAGAATTTAAAATATGGAAGTTCATTTCACCAGCATGTCCACATATACCTATACCGACTTCCCAAATTGTTTTCTTTTTGAAAATCTGGTTTACGAGGTGCGGCGGCATTCTTTAGTTCTTGTAAAAACGTATCTAGAATGACCTCAGTAGGTTGATGTGGACCATCTTTTCTCAATGGTTGCCTCTCTTATCACATTCTATGGAAAGTGTCCTAGTGCAACTCCATCGTGTTATCCCTCAAGATCCTTTTCGCCTATGTTTGGCGAGGCTGGTTGTTATCGCTAAAAGGTCACTCTTGTCATCATCTACTAATGTATTCTCACCACTTTCTTCAAAGCTAACCATTCATATTCTTTCCTCGATCTTTCTCGAGGGGTTTCGACGAACTATGCTTCGAAGGTGAGCTTCCTTTAAGGGGATTCTTCTTGTTTTATAATGAACAAAGTTAACAGATTATTTGACACGACAATGTTGATTAATTCTTGTACATCGTGTATAAATTTTTCGGCTATTGTTCTACCGGTGCATATCTAAAACGGTCGTGTGTTACTCGCGTTATAACGGCATGGATCATCCAGTCATCTGTTGAGCCTTTAATTGGAAGGAAATTAAAAATAAAAGGGCTAAAGTGAAAGGAAATTACAAATACAATGGCTAAAATGAAACTCTAATACATATGTAAAAAAGGTTTAATACAACTTTAAGTGATTAAATTATACTTCTAATT